>NC_135757.1:22062500-22397500 GCF_041903045.1 Epinephelus lanceolatus | reverse complement strand
CTCCATGCTTCACAGTGGGAACCAGGCATGTGGAATCCATCCGTTCACCTTTTCTGCGTCTCACAAAGACACGGCGGTTGGAACCAAAGATCTCAAATTTGGACTCATCAGACCAAAGCACAGATTTCCACTGGTCTAATGTCCATTCCTTGTGTTTCTTGGCCCAAACAAATCTCTTCTGCTTGTTGCCTCTCCTTAGCAGTGGTTTCCTAGCAGCTATTTGACCATGAAGGCCTGATTCGCGCAGTCTCCTCTTAACAGTTGTTCTAGAGATGGGTCTGCTGCTAGAACTTTGTGTGGCATTCATCTGGTCTCTGATCTGAGCTGCTGTTAACTTGCAATTTCTGAGGCTGGTGACTCGGATGAACTTATCCTCAGAAGCAGAGGTGACTCTTGGTCTTCCTTTCCTGGGTCGGTCCTCATGTGTGCCAGTTTCGTTGTAGCGCTTGATGGTTTTTGCAACTCCACTTGGGGACACATTTAAAGTTTTTGCAATTTTCCGGACTGACTGACCTTCATTTCTTAAAGTAATGATGGCCACTTGTTTTTCTTTAATTAGCTGATTGGTTCTTGCCATAATATGAATTTTAACAGTTGTCCAATAGGGCTGTCGGCTGTGTATTAACCTGACTTCTGCACAACACAACTGATGGTCCCAACCCCATTGATAAAGCAAGAAATTCCACTAATTAACCCTGATAAGGCACACCTGTGAAGTGGAAACCATTTCAGGTGACTACCTCTTGAAGCTCATGGAGAGAATGCCAAGAGTGTGCAAAGCAGTAATCAGAGCAAAGGGTGGCTATTTTGAAGAAACTAGAATATAAAACATGTTTTCAGTTATTTCACCTTTTTTTGTTAAGTACATAACTCCACATGTGTTCATTCATAGTTTTGATGCCTTCAGTGAGAATCTACAATGTAAATAGTCATGAAAATAAAGAAAACGCATTGAATGAGAAGGTGTGTCCAAACTTTTGGCCTGTACTATATATATATATATATATATATATATATATATATATATATATATATATATATATATATATATATATATATATATATAATATAATATTATATTATATTATATATATATATATATATATATATATATATATATATATATATATATATATATATATATTATATATATATATATATATAATATAATATTATATTATATATATATATATATATATATATATATATAAAATATATATATATATATATATATATAAAATATATATATATATATATATATATATATAGATAGATAGATAGATAGATAGATAGATAGATAGATAGATATAGATAGATAGATAGATAGATAGATAGATAGATAGATAGATAGATAGATAGATGCTATATTATATATTATGTATTTATAATTTTTCAGCATGTATTTATGTTCAATTATATTTTTAAAAGTATTTTTTAAGTCCTCTTTACATTAATATTTATTTTATGCTACACGCACCTGGACCTGTTGTTTAAATATTTATATATTTATATAAATATTATATTATTTTTAAAATTGTGAGAATTGTTTGTTGGAATTTAATTTAATTTGTAATTATACATTTAACTTTTGATGCTTTGATGTTGCCATGATTCTCTACAAGTAGGGTTAAAAGTTAAATTGGACCTTTTAGTGCAATCAGTTAATATTTCCTTCATTCTACCACCAGGTGGCGACGTCTGTGATTATCACAGCTTGTTGCAGACTAATTGGAGCAGGTTAATTCCAGTTTGCGTGACTCAATGACAAGTTAAACAGCTTTGTATGTTTAAATTTGTTTACTGCTTATTGTTCTAAGTTTCAGTTTTGTCGTCAACATAACAGAGGAAAGTGTAATTTTTAATTCAGCATTTTATTAAAATGTTTCACTCATTCAGTCCATCACAGTAACAAAAGGGTTCAGGATTCTGTGAAATGTGCCATGGTGACAATCATTTAAAAACACAAGTCAAATATTACAAACAAAGAGTGCTACATTATGCCGTGTATAACTGTGAAATCTCCCAATTTAACAGTTTTCCCCTAAATCCAGAAGATCCAATGTAAAAGGAAGTGCAAACATTAGGAAACAGAACACAAAAATATTAGAGATTTATACAAAGTGCAACAAGAACAGATCCCTTACAGGGCGTTGAACCATTTAAAAGTGTTAGTATGCACAGTTTAGTGACGCCATGGTGAGACAATTTTGTAAACACATTCAGACATTTTTCCTTTTGGTCACATTTAAATTCAATAATATTGCATCAATATATATATATTTATAATTAGCACACTTAATAGTTAGCTTTGTACACGAATACATACTTTAATGTAAAAATTAGACCAAATGTGCCCAAACCAACAGGGACTGATTCACTTTTAGCAGCATCGTTGGCGCATGTTGCCAGAGGGAAAACACCTGATTAGTTAGAAATTTTATTGAAAATAAATATATAAATACATACAGTATTGTGAGGCTCATAAAAACTGACAGCCCTCTTTAGCAGGTTAGTATTACTGGTACCCTACAGCCAGTGTGTTTATTGCACAAGAGCGACAGGGAAAGACTCCCCCTTGGCACGGACCGAACTCAGAGTGTCAAGCTGCCGGTAAAATGAAACCAGACATGCACGCACTCAAAAAAAATAACCCGCCTTCCCCGAAGAAATTCTGCATAGAACTGAATGGATGAGTTCAGCTGTGGCCCTTTTGGAATCTATGCAGGATTTATGCAGATTTAGTTTTTGGTCAAACCCGTTCAAATGTCCCCAAGGAAAACGTTTATGCTGAGGTGTAGTGAGTCGCCCCAGCCAGCGGGGTTTCCACTACTGCACCAGTTCATCCAATCATCAGTAGCAGCCGTCTCTCCAGGTGCTGTCACGAAGGGCACTGAGGGTGGACAAGCTCTTTGGAGGAGTCAGTAAACTGTGGGAAAGAATTTAAACACAAACAGGATGTTTTAATCCAGCAATTAAGTGTTGTGTAGTCAACTAGAATTTAGAATTATCTGATCAAAAGCCTCCCCTTCTCTCATGACGTTAAATCACATGACCAGCCTCGAGTCCAAATGGAGTTTGTGCCAAATTTGACGACCAATTATTATTTATATTAATATTTGAAGGAATTTTTTCAGGGCCTTCTTAAGATATCGTATTGATGACGATAAGAAGGCCCTGAAAGAATTCCTTCAAATATTAATATAAATAATAATTGGTGGTCATTGGTAAAGGTCGCTGTGACCTTGTGCCCATCTCATTCACGTGAACACTATATTTTAAGAAGGCCTTGAGGGAATATCTTCAAATTTGGCACAAATGTCCACTTGGACCTCATGATAAACTAATTAGTTTGGTGGTCAAAAGTCAACATTACTGTGGCCTTGCATCTGTTTTTAAGATATCGTATTGATGACCATAAAAACAGATGCAAGGCCACAGTGATGTTGACTTTTGACCACCAAAGTATAATAAGTCCATGTGAACGTTTGTGCCAAATTTGAGGATATTCACTTAACAATTAACAAGAATGAGTAATGAACTCAAAATCATGATGCCTCCAGCCATATCATAAATAAATAAAGGCATAATAAAAGACTTTACCTTCGTGCGGGCTGGGCCACCTTGCTGCGGGGGGTGGAGCTTGGGGTCCCAACAAAAGAGGCGGGGCGAGGCAGGCCGCTGCGGGGCGTGTTTGGAGTGGAAGTGGGTGTCGCCCCTCCACCTGGAGGTTTACTGAGCATAGGGATGCCACTGCTGACCATGCTGTTAGCCCCGCTGCTGATGTTCAGACACTGGAGGCTGGTGGAGGTCGGCATGGAGGATGAGCCCTTGATGGTGGGACTGACGTAGGCGGTGGCCTTTATTGGCTGCCGTGACAATGAGGAGAAGTTCCCGACGCTCTGGACCCTGTTCTGTAGCTGGCCTGGGGAGGGGACTGAAGATGGGTGGGGATATCAGATAAAATAGATCCTTCTGTATTAGGTCATCATAAACTTTAAAGGGATACTTCACCTCCCAACTAACTATTTATATTATTCATCCTATGTTATGTTGAAATCTTGAGGACAGTTTTGTTTTCTTTGCATGCCTCCTTTGAACCACAATGGAGGAAATTCCTCATGAACTGAAGTCATAGGGGTCCATGTTTAACGACAGTAAAACTGTATCAAAATATCCGTTTACAAACACACAACTTGTGCAGTGCAGTCCAAGTGTCATTTATCCACTCGTATGCTCAGTACTTCCCAAACAGACAGCTCTTTCAGACAGGGACTTCAACTGAAAGCAAAACTTATCTTTGCTCTCTTCAAAGCCAGACTCCATTGTCAAAAACAGTCATTTTACCTAGCTGAAAATGGGAGCTGTTGGTCTACTGCTACTACTACTACTACCACCAAAGTCACACAATAACACAAACAAACTAAATGACTGAGGCAGCAGTAGACCTGCAGCTCCTGTGTTCAGCAAGTTAAAATTACACTTTTTATCAATGGAGTCTGGCTTTGCAGAGAGCATCGATAAGTTTAATTTTTTTTGTTCAATTCCCTGTCGGTATTGAACATACGACTGGATGAAAAAAAGATTACAGGACAAGTCGACGAAGATACACATATAACATTAATATTTATATATCTATTGTTTTGTAAGGCAAAGGCAATTGGTATTACATATATCTTAAATTTGGACTGGTTTATACTTTTAAGTCATGGATAATTGGTAATTTATATCATATACTGAGATAGGTTTTTGTATGATAGATATTTGGTACTTACTATCATATACATAAACAGGAGTTATCTTTGTGTGACAAAGTTAAAGGTAATAATGATATATTTAGAAAAGTCTTAGGTATAGGTTTATCTATAAAAGCTGTCTGTTTCATTTCACTTGATGACTGACTGAGGAGGGGTAGGATTTAATAAGTTTATGCCAAGTACATTTTTACAGGAAACTACAACGCGGAAGTGCGCTCGACTATGAAAGCCCGAATGACTGCGGACATTCCTCACGGAGTAGTAGTCTCTGCATGTTTCTCCTGTTTGTAGAAGAGCATCTCACACCACTGTAGCAATCCTAGACTGCCCTCGTGTGGTTAGGAGCTGAACTGCATGTCAAATAAAGGGGGGGAAATAAGACAGCGAATAGTAATAGTCGCATTAAAAAAATCGATTTTTCAAAAATAAAACGACTATTCGAAAATCATGACCCATCCCTAGTTACACTGCATAGGTTGTGTAACAGTTTGTAAACAGATTTTGTGATATAGTTTTGCTGTGGTTAAACATGGACCCCTATGACTTCAATTCATCAAGAATTCTCTCTGATTTTTGGATTCTTCGTTCACTGTGGAGGCTTGTGAGAAAAACAAAGTTTTCCTTTACAAATTCAACGAAACACTGATTGACTAATCGATATACAAATTATCATTTCGGGGGTGGAGTATGCCTTTAATCAAAACAAAAATTCAAACAAGAGAATCTGTGTCTTACTCGAGGACTGCAGTCGAGCCAGCCCACTGGATGAATCAAAACTCTGGCTGTTACGAAGCAAAGAAGGGGAAGCACTAGGATTGGTTGGAATGGGCACACTGGGCATGCTGGGAGTTCTTACAAGGTTAGGCATGCTCCTCCGCAGCTTATCTGCCAGAGACGGACACACAAATAAATGAGGTTAAAGGTGCACCAGAGCAGATTTAAATAGAAATTCTAAAATAGAAATAGACCTAGCCTAAAAGCCTACAGTCTCAACACACGTTATTCCAACAAACCAGTGTGTAGTGTGAGCTGTTGGTCATGCCTCTTCCTTTATTCTGACTCCATCTCTTAAGACGGCACATAAAGCTGGCCATGAGAACAGTTTCCAGCCCCCTCAGTCAGATATACACTCCTAACCCTAATCCCATCAAACTCTCCTTTTCGTCTCCGCCTCGGAACAGAAACGCACACCAGTCTGAGGGCTTTAAGAGTGGTTGTACAAGAGGCTTAGACAAAGTTATTATTAAGTGGTAAGGACATCAGTGCGGTTCATTCCAAGGCACAGATGCTTGATTAGAGAGTGAAGGCGGGATCCATTTAAGTGAGAAATATTATGAGAAAGAACATTTACAAGTAACGCATTAATAACTGTAATAAGGCTGTGTTTAGTCACAGAAAAGACCCGTTAATATTCAACATAAAAATTTTAATTTGTATAAGGTTTGGATACTTGAATTTGTTTTTGGATTTAGTAAAAAATAATGTGGACTTACTCTCATACTCAGCTGGACACCATGATGAAGTTTCCCCAAAACAATACACATACACATATATACAAATACACACAAATATTTCACGTACAAAACATATAAACAAAAGAGATTACTGATTAGTACGGGTGACAGTTTCATTCAAATTTACTCCCTTTTTAATCACGTAAAAATTAAATAAAGACTCAGAAGACTCTTCTGAGTTGTATTATGGGAAGTGAAGGATCTACAGTACAGGCCAAAAGTTTGGACACACCTTCTCATTCAATGCGTTTTCTTTATTTTCATGACTATTTACATTGTAGATTCTCACTGAAGGCATCAAAACTATGAATGAACACATGTGGAGTTATGTACTTAACAAAAAAAGGTGAAATAACTGAAAACATGTTTTATATTCTAGTTTCTTCAAAATAGCCACCCTTTGCTCTGATTACTGCTTTGCACACTCTTGGCATTCTCTCAATGAGCTTCAAGAGGTAGTCACCTGAAATGGTTTCCACTTCACAGGTGTGCCTTATCAGGGTTAATTAGTGGAATTTCTTGCTTTATCAATGGGGTTGGGACCATCAGTTGTGTTGTGCAGAAGTCAGGTTAATACACAGCCGACAGCCCTATTGGACAACTGTTAAAATTCATATTATGGCAAGAACCAATCAGCTAACTAAAGAAAAACCAGTGGCCATCATTACTTTAAGAAATGAAGGTCAGTCAGTCTGGAAAATTGCAAAAACTTTAAATGTGTCCCCAAGTGGAGTCGCAAAAACCATCAAGCGCTACAACGAAACTGGCACACATGAGGACGGACCCAGGAAAGGAAGACCAAGAGTCACCTCTGCTTCTGAGGATAAGTTCATCCGAGTCACCAGCCTCAGAAATCGCAAGTTAACAGCAGCTCAGATCAGAGACCAGATGAATGCCACACAGAGTTCTAGCAGCAGACCCATCTCTAGAACAACTGTTAAGAGGAGACTGCGCGAATCAGGCCTTCATGGTCAAATAGCTGCTAGGAAACCACTGCTAAGGAGAGGCAACAAGCAGAAGATATTTGTTTGGGCCAAGAAACACAAGGAATGGACATTAGACCGGTGGAAATCTGTGCTTTGGTCTGATGAGTCCAAATTTGAGATCTTTGGTTCCAAGCGCTGTGTCTTTGTGAGACGCAGAAAAGGTGAACGGATGGATTCCACATGCCTGGTTCCCACTGTGAAGCATGGAGGAGGAGGTGTGATGGTGTGGGGGTGTTTTGCTGGTGACACTGTTGGGGATTTATTCAAAATTGAAGGCACACTGAACCAGCATGGCTACCACAGCATCCTGCAGCGACATGCCATCCCATCCAGTTTGCATTTAGTTGGACGATCATTTATTTTTCAACAGGACAATGACCCCAAACACACCTCCAGGCTGTGTAAGGGCTATTTGACCAAGAAGGAGAGTGATGGAGTGCTGCGGCAGATGACCTGGTCTCCACAGTCACTGGACCTGAACCCAATCGAGATGGTTTGGGGTGAGCTGGACCGCAGAGTGAAGGCAAAGGGGCCAACAAGTGCTAAACACCTCTGGGAACTCCTTCAAGACTGTTGGAAAACCATTTCAGGTGACTACCTCTTGAAGCTCATGGAGAGAATGCCAAGAGTGTGCAAAGCAGTAATCAGAGCAAAGGGTGGCTATTTTGAAGAAACTAGAATATAAAACATGTTTTCAGTTATTTCACCTTTTTTTGTTAAGTACATAACTCCACATGTGTTCATTCATAGTTTTGATGCCTTCAGTGAGAATCTACAATGTAAATAGTCATGAAAATAAAGAAAACGCATTGAATGAGAAGGTGTGTCCAAACTTTTGGCCTGTACTGTATGGTATACGGATATCTCAGCCACTGTAATTCTGACCACTGCTTGTTTTTTATGTCTTTTGCGAGTCCATGAACTGTATGGAAGTGCAATACTAAAATGTCTGATGATATAAACAGACTAACAGAACAAGCTGTGAAACACAATCGTTTTATATCATCACATTAAAATGGGCGAGGGTTCTTTTCTGGTCAAGCAGTGTGCAAGATTTAGTGGGATATAGTGCCATCTGTGGTAAAATCTGTGTTTTTTACGCTCTCATTGCAGAGGGGCTGCAAACAAATTTGACACAAATTTGCTAAACCGCAAATGTCGCTCCCTACAGCCAGTGTTTGGTTTGGTACTGTAGAAACGTGGCGGTGCAACATGCCGATCTCCACAGAGGAGGACTGGCTCCCTATGTAACACAATGATTCTTTTTATCAAGTGATTATACACTAAAGAAAACATATTTATTATATTATATTATGAATAAAATGCCATACAACTGTTGCCTTTAGTATCTTTGTTAAGCATCTATAATTTTTTAACTTGTATTCCTCAAAGAAATATTGATTGCTCATATTTATAGTCAATTTTCAGATTTTTGTTTCAATTTTTTTTCCTAATGTCAGATATTGAATGGATGTCTCCAAGTTGATGGAGGTTGGTGGACTATGAAAACACCAGGCACGGTAATGGAAATACATCCAAGTCATCCCTGACAAAGTCTGATGATGTATTTTGTAGATATATACAGAGCTGTAACGACTGATCAGCTGTCAACTTTTTAATTTATCACCAACTAATTCAGTAATTGAGAAATTGTTTTTTTTTTTTTTTTTCTTTTAACAAGATTTTAAAAGAAAAAAAAATCTCTTAATCCAGCTTCTTCAACATGAATATTTTCTTCCTTATTTGGGTTGTGGACAAAAGAAGACTTTTAAGGAAGTCATTTTGGGCTGATTATCAACATTTTCCACCATTTTCTGACATTTTATAGAGCAAACAACTCATTGATAAATCGAGAAAACAGTGGAAAGATTAATCCACAATGAAAATAATAGCTAATTGCAGCCTAAGATCTATAAAAGAAACTTGCTCATTTGGAGTCGCATTTCTTGCCCAGTATCCTCTCTCTTTTAGCTCTGTTTTGGTCTCCACCATCTCATGAGGGAAATATCTGGCTCTTCTGCTGCTAAATGCTCCACCGGCTAGTCGCTAATATCTGTTGTCTGCCATTAGGTGCTGGGCAGGTAGTGTACACAGTGACTTTTCTCACCTGATCCTGGTCTGAAGCCCTGCTGCTCGACTGCGCAGAGGCTGCCCAGTCCAAGCCCCTGTGGCTGGGCTTGGAGCTGCGGTTGAAAGGCGAAGCCAGCGGAAGGGTAAGGCGGGGTGGAGGGGGTGGAAGGTGGGGTGGACAGGGAGCTGGTGCTTCTTCGCCAGTCTCGGATGCTGGAGAAAGTGTGGGAGTGGGGCAGGCGGGTGAGGCGTGGCTGCGGCGGGGGCAGGAGGCCGTAGTCTTCGTCGTCCTCCTCGTCTTCCTCCTCCAGGTCGGGGCCGGCGCTGAGCTGGCTGAGCTGGAACGTGAAGCTCTGGCTGCGGCGGTTGGCCAGGACGGACGACGTGCTGGCGTAGTCCTGTCTTAGACCTGGGGGAGCGAGATATGAGGACCAGCGTGCAAAAACACACAGACACACACACACACACACAAAAAGGGTGGGGACAAACACACACGGACACAGTCATCACCTCCTGGGGTTAATGAAGCTGAAGTAGCGATGAGCTCTGAGATCTGGTGCCATATGTTAAAATATTAGATAGGAGGGAACAATAGGGACAGATGGACAGCAGAAGAAGTCAGTTGGCACAAAATGACAGACGCAACTAGACATAACAGCCGAAATTAAAAAACAAAATCACTTTTCACAATAATTCTGAAGTTTTGACTAGATTTTGCTTGAAATGTATGTTTAAAGGACAACTTCAGTATTTTTCAACCTCGACCCTATTTTTTTGTGTTTTTGTGTCCAAGTGACTATTTAGACAACAATTCTTGAAACTAGTACAGTACTGAGAGCGGTACAGCCAGCAGCAACTGAACAGGCTGCAATGTAACCACTTGGGGCAATTGTTTACTGTCAATTTACGTCCACTAAAAGTGCTTGTTTTTGCCACTGACAGGCTCAGATTATTGTCGTAAGTGTCTGACAACATTATGAAAAGGATCCCTACTGAGATAGAGTAAGATCCTTTTTGTTTCACCAGAAAACAGCCCCAAAATTGCTATCACCAAACCCACCAGACTCCGTTTAAAACATGAGTAATTTTGTCATCATATGACACACGTCATTCAAAGTCGACAGTAAGAAAATAAAAACACACAAAAACCATCTTGGTTCATCTTTTCACAGCTCCAACAATCACCAACTCTGGTTTGGTTGAAATTAACCGTTTATTCACCCAGTTAGATGTGAAAACATGCTGGCTCTATACACATTAAAAATACTACTTATTTAAATGGAGTCTGGTGGATTGATTCCAAAGGTGAGATACTTAAAGTGTTTGGTGGAAACAGGACTTAAGATTTAAAAAAGATGGGATAACAGGGACCACGTTGAAAAATAGTTTCCGTTCCAGATGAACTCTTTGTAGGACTGATACACAACAACATTTAGCAGCGCTGGGTTTGATGAGTTTGGGTTGTTTTTGTTTTTTTTGCAATGAACAGTTAGATTGTTTTACGAACACATTTTTGTACTTCAGGTTCTTTTTTCACACACATCCAATCACTACAGTGGATTCTGGGCCCTCATGAGACCAGATAGTTCAGAGTAAACTTTCAATCAAATGAGCCTAAGAAATGTGTGCAAATTAAAAATATATAAGTTAAACTATACAAAAAAATGACATTTTTTTAAACAGGTAAATATCTAAGATTTTCCTGATGTGTCTAGTATTTCTTATTTATCTGCTTTCTAAATAATAAACCTCACTGATCTGAATCTTGATAGCCTTGCAAGCATCGGAATAATCTTGTTTCTTTATGATGAACTGCACTGAATAATGTTATCAGTTAACACCTGTGTGCAAGTCCAAATTTCTGCTCAGTTCAATCCTAAATTCACTCCACAGCCCTCCAGTTTGGGAACCACTGGCCTTAAATAAAGAACAATACAGCCAGCGTGCAGTCGGATAACTTCCCTGTAATTTGCAGTTTTAATTACACAGTTTCTCAGATCAAGAGACAGAAATGCTCTCATTAGGTCTGTTAAATCTCAACAGCAGAGTCAAACTGCTGCCTGTTTTCCTGCTCAGTGTTGCATGTGTGTGTGAATCAGTAACTTACTCTCCTCCTGCAGTCGGGCCATAACCTGGACGTCGGTGAGGTCCTGCAGTTTGTATCCCAGAGTGATGGAGTCGTCCTCCACCTCGGAGGAACCAAGGTCGCTGTCCATGGATGACTGTGGGCTGAGGGTGGAGCGCCGGAGGCTGTGGCCTTCAAAGAAAAATAAAACCTTAGTTCTCCTCATCTCACCTTCACAGCTCTTTTCTGACAGAGTTAAACTAACGAGACGCTCGCCGCAGCTTGACCACACTCAGTTTTGGTAGCTCAGTAATGAGAAAAGCCCTCGAGTCTTCTGAGTGTCCTCTGCATAAAGATGAAGGAGCCAAACTAATGGAGGCTCTGAGATTTAGAGTCTATTAAGCACCAGTGAGGCAGAAATATTATCAGAGAGGTTACACCAACCTCTCCCTGGTTAATGATATTCCAGATATCTGCGCTCTGTGGCTGCTCTCTTCAATAATCCGTCCCATCATTGCTGTTATTCTAATTACTCTTGTTACAGTTTGCTCTTATGAGGTGACTCAGGCCAAGTTTTCTGCATCTTTTATTGGTTTTTTTGAGTCATGTTCACCCACATTTTACATATTTTCTCATTTACCTCTAATGGTGGTTCACTTGAACTGCTGAAATAGTCCCTGCAGTATTAAAACTGTTTACCGAGCGCGCTTTGGATTATTCTCAGTCATCTGGGCTTCGTTTCTGGAAACACATGTTGCTGCTGAATTGTTTTTAAGTGGAAACGGACAACTTATCTGGTGTTTTTGTTGGCGCTGCTGTTGCAAAGACAACCCGGATTAATTCATATTGAGACACTAAATCAGCACTCCACTTACTGAAAACAAATTACAAGCCATTTTTTTAATAAGTGATGTAGTCTAATTTGAATACTTTTGGATTACTTCAGACATTCAAACATTGAAATAATACACCATATACAAAAACAATGGAAGCAGCCACAAAAAGTTCCACAAATACAAAAACTGACTGCTTGAATCTTCCACTTTACTCAACGGCACTCCCCCCCCGCCCACCACAAATTAGAGCACTTGTCTAAGAATATATGTACATCCAGCACAATTTTCATGAGCTAAAAGGAGCGGTGTGTAGGATTTAGAGGCATGTAGCGGTGAGGACAACTTCTCCTATGTGCCAAGTGTGATCTCCCGGTTAGAATTGTCACTGATCATTGTTCAGGATGTTTTTACCCGGAGTCGAATTATCAGCAGACGTCTCTTCCTCCTCAAAACAAATGGACCAGGTGAACTTAAGATCCATATGTTCATGAGGGTTAAAATTATAATATTGTAATATTATTGTATAGTGGGGCCTCTCGAGATTCCAACCTCTAGTAATCCATTACTACCCAAGCCCTTTTTTTCAGCCTGAGGTTATTGTCATTGTTATTGATTTGGCACAACATGCAATCACCTCATGTTTGACTACAAGCTAGAGGTCATGGGCCCGTCCCAATACCCCTTGGCCCTACCCCTAGATTTGTGCGTTCCCGTGAGGGGTAGGGGTGTCCCAATTCCTTTTCGCGTGTAGGGGTAGGGGGCATAACGAGGGGTAGTGGGTATGAAACTAGCCCTTCAGAGCAAGGGATTTCAGATGCTGACTTGCCAGCGAGGGGCTGACATTGCCATGGCTACCACTGAGCAAGAGACGGGGAAAAAAAGTTCATACATGTACGTATAATTTCGCAAATAAACATAGAACTTTTGTAAAACCGTTTTCGAATAACTGTATTTGTGAAAACGGTATAACAATTTTTATTGCTATTCACAATGTCTAGATTGGAGTTGACAGAAAGCTAGCCAGCTAGCTAACGTTACCGTCGTCAGGTTGCTTGTTAACTAGCTAGCTAGCTTGCACTATCTGGCGTCTGTCATCTGTCCTGTTCTGCAAAATTCTCGGATTTTTCACATTACGATAACACGCCAGCTAGTATAACTATGCTGCCTCGTAATGTTAGCTGGTTAGCTAGCTAGCTAGCTAGCTAGCTAGCAGAAGTCCCCTGTCGTACATATCTTATTACTCTAATGGTATGGGGTGGTTAGTAGCAAGCATAATAGTACCTCCATTGTAGATGCTGGTTGGAAATGTAAATGGTTCATTTTGAGGGCCAAGGGGTAGTGGGCAAGGGCTAGGGGTAGGGCCAAGGGCTAAGGGGTAGTGGACAAGGGGGGTATTGGGATTGGGCCCATGAAACCACCATGATCAGTTTGGACCATAGACTGTATAAAATAAGGTTTGGACTACTATCTGAGAAGGACAGTGGCAGGAGCTAGGAGGGTGTAAGCAGGAGCAGGGGAGGGAAGTGGGGTGTAAGCTGAGCTAAAGGCTATGCAGCACAAACTACTGGTCCCGGCCATCCTTCTTGCAAACTCACTGTATTTGTGTGTTTTTTGCATCAAGTTTCATATCAAGCCATTTTCGTTCAACATTTTGAATGGACAACAGAGGACACGGAGTTAATGGCACCAATTACCTCCTTTCAGGCTTCTGATTTACCTGTCCCTGTCACACCACTGCTAACGGAAGAAAATAAAATGTTTTTTCTCAACCTTACTTCACCTAAATTAACTTCAGGCTCAAAAGTTTTCTCTCTCTTTCTTTGTTTGCTCCATGTTCGCAGGTTGATAGGATGCATCTATCCATAGTAATTATCATCTCCTTATATGGTGGTCACTGGCTATTCATGGGCAGGATGTATGCCAACTGCTGACTAAGGGGAGCATGCTGTGAATTTACAATTGACTGGCATTCACGAACATACATACTTGCCTACGATCAAATCCCAGTTTCCCACGGGGTTCATGAATCCAGTGTGGGTTTTTAGTACTAAGTGTTTTTATGTGCAAACCTATGAATGAATGAGACTCAATGTCTTTCCAACACGATGGACAAGCTAAAACTGAAGGTAACACTGCAGCATGAACTGTTGCATCCTGATTCAGAGTCGAGCCTCCATTTTCCTGGGAGACCATACCCGATGGCTGACAGAACTCCCAGAAATTCTGACTGACCAACACTTATATGATTGAGTAACTGAAATTGTGCATGTTTGGACGAGCAGCGTCATGGAATTAAGCCTTGGGCTTACAAAGCCACCCGTGCGCCCCTGTGGCAGTCACTACACAAACACTGAGCAGCCTCTCTCATTCCCTGCAGCTTTACCCTCTGCTGTGTCTGAACATTATTTCTTTCCATCACGAATAATGCACAAAAGGCTGCAGCACAGTTTGATTTCTGCGACTGAAGCGCAGCTCGAAGCTGCAGTGGAAATATATTCGCTTACTCCCACCACTTCCACGAGAACGCAGTTGGAAGTAGTATCTAAAAAGCTCGTGGCTGACCCAGTTCTATACTGAGTATCTTCACCTGCGCATTAGTATTCTGATGACTGTGAGTATTCAGTTTGATGTTCTGCTCCATACCAGGCAGCAGGAAGTGAGATGTGCATAAAAAGCAGTGGAAGAAGCAGAGCTGAGGCTTACTGCGGCTGGCGGGGAGGAACGTGGGAGTCCTCTCAGCTACAGGGGAGAGATCCTTCCCTACAGGACTCAGTGTCCGATGGAGGACCGGGTGGAGTGGGGAGGAGAGGGATGGAGCTGAGGGAGGGAGGGAGGGAGGGAGGGAGGAGAGAGAAGTCTGTCAGAGCTGCTCAAGAGGTAAAAAGTTTGGAGTTCGATGTAACAGTCCTGAGTTACCGTGTCTTTCAGGCAGCTGGGGAGTGGAGCAGGTTTTGGCTGATGGGGAAGCACTGATGGGTGACACTCCGGCCACTCGACTCAGAGGAGGGCCGGGGGAGGAGGTGGGAGAGGGGCTGGACAGGGAGCTACGCCACCTGGAGACTGAGGAGGGGGTGGAGAAACAAGGAGAAGAAATATTAATAACAAAACCTATCAGAAAAGCTTTAGTATGTCATATTAAATAAGGGGAAGGGGAAAAAGGCAGATTGTGACTTGTGATATTGGGCTTTCTAAATAAAACTGAATTGAACAGATTTAGTCTTTCACAAATAAAATGTAGACTTTCTTCAGCTCCTGATGATGCTTTTAAAATGCAAAATTAGAGTCACAGCAACGGGGATATCCAAATACTTCCATAGGTGCCCAGTGCAAAGTGTATTCTTACTCGTACATAACTAACTTGATATGAACAAAAGACCCTCCAAAATAATAACTTAACTATCAACTCATCTATTTAGTCCAGCTTTTATGTGTTGTTTCATAATTTCATTGTTTAATTCTTAATTTATGGTTTGATTATCCATCCATCCACTTCCGCAACCACTTGTCCTCTTGGGGGTCGCGGGGGGGCTGGAGCCTATCCCAGCTGACATTGGGCGAGAGGCAGGGTACACCCTGGACAGGTCGCCAGACTATCGCAGGGCTGACACGTAGAGACAGACAACCATTCACACTCACATTCACACCTGCGGACAATTTAGAGTCACCAGTTAACCTGCATGTCTTTAGACTGTGGGAGGAAACCGGAGTACCCGGAAAAAACCCATGCTGACACGGGGAGAACATGCAAACGCCACACAGAGGGGCTCCCTCCTGGGATTGAACCAGGAACCCTCTTGCTGTGAGGTGACAGTGCTAACCACCACACCGCCGTGCTGCCCTTTAATTATTCAATCATTATTTATGTACTCAATTTTTTATTAACATTTTAGTATGTTTTTTCTGCAAGTATTTCAGTGCTAGAAAGATGGTCTTCTCATAAAAATGGGCTGTCAGTGCAGGAGAAAGACAAAGAAGGGCTATAGCATTTGGTATGCTCAAGATGCCAGAATGCACTGCGTCGCACCAACCTAATAAACACTCCCGCTGATGGGTAACGAAAAACGAACATGTTACATTAAAACATGACAGCTGACTGGCAACCAACGATCTTGTGTAACAGTTAAACAGTGAGCTAAAATATGTTTCTGAAAACATTTGAAGTGAAAAATATGTGACTCAGTTACAGAATCTTGGTTTATATCTGATCAGAGCTGCTTAGTTTTACCATTTGATCTCAGTTTTTTCCCAGCCCCCGTTTTTACTGCGCAGGAAACAATGTAGTGCCAACTAGGGCTGGGTGTCGCCACTAATGTCTTAAATCAATTCAATTTCGACACACAGGGTCCCAATTTTATATGACAGGATCCGATTGGGGATATTTCACCTACAATACATATTTTTTCTGGTATATGAAAGAGATTCTCAAAGAGCTAAATGTTGTTTCTAGAGCAGCAATAGTTATATAACAGCAAAGTCAGAATATAAACTCAATATCCCACTGGAGACAAATCTAAAATATCAGTACAATTAGTCATATTCCTAACATCACAATACTGAGGGAAGCTTAGAAAGTATAGGCTATAAAGAATAGAAAGAAGGTGTATGAAAAGATTGATCTCTGGTTCTGAGCTGATATCAGGTCATTCAAATGAAGATCAATTTGAATTGGATTAATCAACACACCAACATAATCTTGGTTTATATCGATCAGTGCTACCGAGTTTGAGAGACGGAGAGAAAGAGACAGAGGGATGGATCTGTCTCTGATTCTTCTGGAGGGCATAGGCACTGGTTAGGAAGGAGAGTTGACCACTTTTCATTTACACATACTATTCACATTGTTTTGATACAGAGCTGGTGGAAATTCTGCGAAGCATCCCTTGCAGTTATCATAGCTTTGCTGAATTACAGCTATTCTTCAAATTGATTGCAAATGTAACAACTAGCCAAAGCGTTACTCCATCTCATGGCATTGTAGTAAGGCTTAATGCTGACTCAAACTTAAATGGTGGGTGTTTTTGGATCTATAGAAAATTGGATACAACATTGGAGGCGGAGCCCACGATCATTTTGCGGTGGTTGTGACACTCAAAAAGTGTATCCACTGATTTACAGACGTCTATTTCCAAGTCAATGGGAAAGTGTCTTTTTAGACCACAGGGCATCATGTGACAGACCCTGCAAATTGCAGTACCAATGTTTGGAAATACGAAAATAGGCTTCCCGTGGTCGGACATGCTCCACATTTAGTGATTTTAGCATTCTTTTGTCGCTTGTAAAGCACTTTGAAGTTCATTGTTTCAAAGGCACCATATAAATAAAATTTGACTGATTGACAACCCAAACTGGCTCAAACAGCAACAACGCAGACACAGAAACACAGAGCCATGTTTGCAGAGAGGGCAGTGCTGTGCAGCCGTTACCTCACCATCACTGTGAGACTGTCACCAACCGCTCTATTCAACAGCTTCACACGTGCTCAGCACAAAGGGACAAAGCTGTATTCAACACAACAAAGCTGCTCACACACTGCAGCTGTACCTGGTGCTGCCTGTCTCACACACTCACACACTCACCTCGGTTACTATTCATAGATGAGGAGGAGAAACTCGGGCTGGTTTGAAGCACCTGTGATGATGTAAACATCTTGGGAATAAAGGTGCATAAAAAAGTGCAGCTCTTATTAAAGTGTGTGTTACTGAAGATG
This sequence comes from Epinephelus lanceolatus, assembly GCF_041903045.1. Classification (NCBI taxonomy): domain Eukaryota; kingdom Metazoa; phylum Chordata; class Actinopteri; order Perciformes; family Serranidae; genus Epinephelus; species Epinephelus lanceolatus. The sequence goes on along the minus strand of NC_135757.1, from coordinate 22,379,568 downwards.
CAGGAAGAGGATTTCTCTCTGTTATGTCAGTGAGATTATTAGCCACACAAAGCTACGGAGAAGAAGGGGTGCATTCCTTTCATGTAAACCGTTTCCATGGCAACAGCTCCCTCTCGTTTTTCACTGTACTCAAACTCAAGGCGGAGAGAGACAGCAGGGGCCAAGCTGGTGGGAGGATTCCTCCGCGCGGCGCTTACTGTGATGCACAGGACAGTGGGCGTGTGGAGGGGTCGCTGCAGCGCCTCTGATGCAACATGCTGCACGGCTGGTGCAACTTCAGAGGACGGAGCAGAGTCAGAGGGTCCAACACTGTGACCCAAATATCAAAGCTAGCCAAAAGTATGTGTAAATAGGCCTGTCACTATAAGCATTTTTATTGGACGATATATTTTCCAAGAAATAATTGTGATATATGATATTATTCTCATTTTGAGACCATTTCATGCCACTGATAAATGACAATTAATAGAAAAATAATGCAAGTAGACCCTTTCAAACAGCATTAAAGTTAGAATTCTTAAGAATAATTCTTAAACAACCAATGCCAACAACTGGTTGGTGGAGCATTTAGCTGAGAAGAGTCTGATATTTCTCTCAGGAAATGGTGGAGACCAAGACTTTCAGGATGAAATGCAAGCCAGACTTTATCACCAAACATCAGTGCTGGACCTCACTAATGCTCTTGGGGCTGAATGGGCGTAAATCCCTGCAGCCAGGTTTCCAAAATCTGTTGGAAAGTCTTCCCAGAAGAGTAGAGGCTGTGTATAGCAACAGATTAAATGCTTCCAGCTGGGTGTTTCCTGAGGAGCACCTGATGTTTTCAGCTGGAAAAAACTAGGGATGCATGATAATATTGGCACGTCATCAGTATGGGCCAAAGTTGGCTTAAAATCAGACTCGGCCAACATGCTTTTTCTTAATTTGCACCATAAGTGAATACTACATACACTGAAATGCATTGTATTTCATGTCCCCATCTGTTGGTAGGCCATCACGATAAGAGCATGCATGCAGAGATATCTTTCCCTTCTTCCATAAATATCAGTCCATGGTTAAAATGGAGATGAACCTGTCCCACAGACAGTATCTTAGGCCTAATACATGCTTACAAAACAAGGCCTGGAAGAAGATCAGCTCTGTACTCAGGATTTCTAGAAAGTAGGCTATGATACAGTGATGGTACTGGCTGCTTGGCAACCTCAGACACAACCTTGCCTCAACCGTATTAGAAGCACACGAGTAGCACCCAGCGCCTGACCTTGCGTTTCCAGGCAGTTAAAGTCGCAGCATGTGTCCCGGCCCTGAGTGGATGTAAATTGATGGTGCATGTTTGCCCACAGGGATTAAACAGCAGCCTGTTTGTCTCCCAATACTGGGCCAATTTAAAATAGTCTTCATTGGTCACTTAGACACAAAAACCAAAGTTGTTCTTTCATAAGTAAAACACCAGCTTTATTTGAGTGCCTTTAGTGCACCAGATAATATGCGATAACAGTAAATGTAGGAGCTTTAATATACCGACCACTGACAAAAGAGCAGTCCAGCAAAACTGCATTTCTTTGAAAATCCTCCAGATAATGACTTTATTTTGAAAGTGTGCTAAAGCCGCCTCGCACTAAGGCGCCCACGCAGGCGAGTCTCCTCTCATTAAAGGCTTCAGGGTGCTAAGCTGCCTGTTCAGCTGAGGCCGTGGGAGCTGTCGCCTCCGTTCACACTTCACACGCAGCCCTCTGCTCTCCCTCCACACACACACACACACACACACACACACACACACACACACACTCCGAAACCTACAAAGGGAATCATCGATCAGACGAGGGTTTCTCTAACAGACAAACATCTGGATTGACAAGAATCTGATCTGCTTTTTCCAGGTCAGCTGTCGATAAGCTCAAACATGAAATCTATTTTTAAAACGTTGATCCAGGCAAATGCGGTAACCATGACAACACTGAACGCACACCAAGAAACAGACTCAACACCGCTCTGACTCTTCAGACATCAGACTGTTGATGTAACCTTGACAGCTGGTGTATTTTTACAGGAAGCTCAGCACTTCCTGCTCAAGTGTTCTCTTCTTCAGTGGTGCGTGATATAATTAATCACGTCAGACATGCAGATCAGGTGACCCGGGCCTGATCTGCTTAATGTTCAAGGAGTGAACAGATTATAGTCTGTAAGGTCTACTGTCCTGCTGAGCCCCATTAGTCACAGTAAAGAGATGAAGGTGATCCAACTTCCTCTTGAAGAGAGGTACATTTAGATTTAATCACTTTCCATAAAGTTTCATACATTTTGATTATTTTCTAGCAGATTATAATCAGCTAAATATAAAAGAGGTAGACTAATATGATACAAATATCAATAATAATACTTACATATGAACATTTCTGTATTTGAATTTTGTACAGTAATGTACGATTATCATTATGTTCACTCACAAATACAGCTTATAAATTTGATTTATATCTTGTTATCTGCAGGGACAGATGAGCAGACACATAGACCTTATGAAGACAAGCTCAAGTAAACCAACCAAACAATCAATCCTGACAATCTTGAGGCCATGACAAAAAAGTTTACCAGTTCTTCATTTTTATTTGCTTCCACTCTCATCTCATTTAATCACTTTTCACTGAACTCTTTATCAATTAAATTAATTCTGGTGCCAGACTGCCTCCCACACACGTCAGCAAGAGCATCGAGCTATAAAGTCTAGACGAGAAACAATTCAACAGTTCTTCCTGGCAAAGACTTGTGCTGTGTGTGAGTCAGCAAGCGAATGTGTTAAAGCTGTGTACATCAGTTTAAAATAGCCCGAAGGAGAAAAGCATCCTGCAAACTAATCTGTTGTCTCAGCCCTGGGTTCAGTCTGCCGGCAAGTAAAGGGTATCTTATGGAAACATATGGAAAAGAAAAGGACAAGACTGAACGCAAAGTCATAAATAAGGGAAAAACAATAAAATAATCCCTAAAGAGACGCATCTAGAAATGAGACGAGGCCTTAAATTATTAAGATGAAGTGCAAAAAGAGGTTCTCAAACATAAAAAACTCTCATGCAGGAAAAGTGACAAATCTGAAATTAGTAACACTCCGAGACTAAACTCCAGCTGAACTCCAGGGGGACGTTTCCAGCATCGTTTATATACACACACACACACACACACACACACACACACACACACACGGGGCTGCTGAGAATCTTGTCTTCCTGACATTCTGTTATGGCTTTTAGTTTTGGTGTGTCAGGAATTTGATTTTGCTGTTCGAAGTATAAAGGCTGGTTGAAAACTATGTCAACATGAGATTTAATGAATCGCATACTGATATTCGGGCTGGGCGATATGGACAAAAATTCACAAAAAAGTGGGCTACATGTTCAGTTGCAAGCTGATCCACGGCTGAAGTCCCCTGTTATTTTTGCTGCATGCGTTTTTCCATAGCAGGTAAAAGAAGTTTACCTGTTGGAGGTGAGCTGGTTGTAGAGGTGCAGTAAGAGCCTGTTGTCTGCAGCTCTTCGTCAACATCTCACTGTGGCTGATTTTACTCTTCCTCCCTGCCTTATTATTAGACTTATCTTTACTGAAGAAAACCCGCTAAACACATCTCATTTCCTATAGATTCTTTACAATAAAAGTCCCGTGATAATTTTTTCTTTATTGTGAAGCAGCAAATTAAGGAAATGAGGTTTCAAGCAGCAACTTCTAATACGGCTAATCGCACTGTAGACTGATTCACAGACAGATTAAACAGAGTCGCACAGCTTGTAGGAGAAGTTGTAATGCGTTATGTAAAGCAACTTAACCCTACTGATATTAACTGTGCTGTATATCTTGCTTGAAAATATATCGATATAGCGTACATAGTTGTTATATCGCCCAGCCCTGACTGATATATCTTGGTTTCTTATTTTACAGTTAACAATCCTGTTTTCATGTGTTTTGTATTCGTATATGTTCAGCATTAAATTGTTCTCCAAATAGGCTGATTGTCATTTCCGTAAAAAGAATACAGCTTTAATTTGAAGGAGTATATTGATTGTAGGGAACAAGCCTATTCAAATTTAGGGAACACTCGTAAGTACACCTAGAACCCATTTTCATTCAGATATTGAGGTGAAAGTTCAAGGGGCCCCTTTGAAAATGGCCATGCCAGCTGCTCCCTCGCCAAAATTGTGCCTTAATTTGGAATTTAGCCCCCTGATGGACAAGCTATGCTAACATGGCTGGTACCAATGGATGCTTCAGGTTATGTAGTTTCCCAAGACACCAATACCTTTGTGCTAGCTTAAAAAATGAGCCCAACACAGCCTCTTAAGACAGTAATGTCGGCCTCCAATTATTTTCAGTAGGGTGCTAGTAGAGAGGCCAGTTATTGTATCAGTGTGGCCATGGCCCTCCCTGACCCCTCCCTTGGGGGCGCCACTGGTGCTAAGTTGAGAGAGAAACCTCTTGTTCTTTAAATCCAATTGCTGTCACCAAATCCCAAAGTTAACCAACATTACAGTTATCATTGGTCAAAGGTCAGCTGCTGGAGAGACGACCATCTCCAAGCGTTCTAGACCAAATTTCGGTAAGCTCTGATCTGTATCTGTATCAGACTGGCTGTACTGGACGTCTCCCAGTGGGAAAGGGGCAAGCAGCGAATAATGGAATCCAAATAATCCAAATAAGAGGATGGTCTACAAATTTGAAATATTACCTGATAAGCTCCCTACAAACAGACAGAATCCATCCAGAAATGGTTCAACAGGAAACCTGAAATGTATAATTCTAAACACAACTGTAGCACTCTGTACTCTGAACAGTTCGGTAACAAATCAAAAAGGTGTGATGTCACTCTCTTAGCTCGTGTCAGACACACAGCCATGTGATGATGCACAATAACTTCTAATTCAACAACCTCTCACAACAGTCTCCTGCACCGTCGACTCTTTTGCAGTAAAACACAACCCTCACCCCTCGGGGCCAATCGCAGTCATTTTCTTTCCACACACACAAACGGTCTGTTGTCTTGTACCTTGTTCCAGTCGGAGGGATAGCGATCTCCTGGCGGCCTCCACCTCTGATTTGGGAGAGTCCAGAGCCTGCCGGCACCACTGCAGAGGTGTGAGGGAGGCATCTGTGTACTCTCTGGCTTTTGATGGCACGTACAACCTCGAAAGAGACACAGGATTAAAATACAGAAAGATGAATACATCCAAATTGTAAAAGGATAATGTATTATTTATGAAAACTCAACACTAGAAATAAATATGGTTATGTGAGAATAAGCACAAATTCATGAACGAGAGTCAACAGCTCTGATGTTTCTGACACTAACTTCAGCTGCAACTACTTCTTATTATTTTCATTATTAATCAATCTGCCCATTATTCTCAATTAACAGAATATAAATACGTAAATATAAATAATAATGTCAGAAAACACTAAGAATGCCCTGAGTTATTTCCAAGAGCCCAAGGTGACTTATCCCAATGGTGTTTAACCCCACAAACAGTCCAAACTTCAACTATAGAGTTAATTATCATGTATGACACAGAAAACCATCATCATCATGTGTAGGCTAGATCAGTGGTTCTCAAATGGTGTGCCCAATCCAAGTGTGCTGTGGGATTCTGTGATAACCACACATTATGACTGCAATATTCAACCAGGCCTATACAAAAAGTTCTGAATGGATTTTTAATTGACTGTATCAGTATGTTGGGCACACCCACTTCCCAATAAAGGAGCAAACTCTGGCTTAAAAATGTAATTTAGGTAGGTTTAAAAAACCTTCACGGGGAACCTATTTGTCACCATTTGCACATGGGAATTATTTAGTGTATGACACTTCAAAAGCCCTAATTGGCAGCGGGAGGGATGATGACATTTAAAAAAAGGAGCTGTGAGCAGGACAATGGATTGCTTCACTGTACGGAGCAAATTACAACAAAGCACCAGCGACAACGACCTACCACCACAAGAAAATTTATTTGTCCAAAAACCAATGATATGTGGTCTAGAATGATATTACTCACGGCATCCATGTCAAAAACTCACCAAAAAAGGAAATAACTCATTGCTAAACATAAGTTCTTTTGTTTTACCCAAAATGTTCTTTCCATAAAATCACAATCGAAGACGACTTTTTGAAAGTGGAGCAATCACCAAGTAACAGGTGCTACTTCTGTGCAACTTTAGTACTGACAGCACCATGATTTGGTTTTTGCATTATACAGTAGACATGTTATTTCTCCATGAAGTCCCTAACAGATCTTTTCTTTATGTCACCAGCTTGTCTCCTCCTGAGTCACAACATCTCTCCTCCTGGATCGAGGTGATGCTAAGATTTTCAGATATGAGGATGAGGAGCCGCTCGGTTCAAACGGAGTGGATAAGATTATTCTGACAGCCCCTGCACTCCTCCATGATTTTGCTCTGTGGGCAACACTGAGGGAGGGAGCTGAATTATAGATTAAAACCGTTGCTGACATCAGGTGAGACCTGAAGGGGACACACAAACACACCTTGGTGACTATTCCTAGACGCGAGGAGGGGACATGCCTGCGATGTGAAAACGCCAAATAAAAGATGAATGCAAATGTGCTGCAGTGCAGAATCAGCCACTCTTAACTCTTCAAAGATAACTTTAATCTCTCGTGGTTCTACCATGCGGCCCCCCTCACTGATATAAATGGGGTGGACAAAATATTAGAAACACCTCTCAGTGTAATGCAATACGATGTATTGCACAGTACTACAAATGGCAAAGTTGAATCAACATCTCTATAATATAGTTAACACATTGTAGCTTCATAAATGTAAGCATTTATTGCAGGACTGTTGCTTCATATTTAGATAATAAACTGGCAACTGGACTCTAAATCTCAGCACATAAGCATACATGTACTTCCCTGTATTTTCACAGCAATGTTAGCCAATGGACCAATTAGACTATTGACGAACCAGTAAATGCTCTTCTCCATGTATGGATTACTGGATGGACGTACCGAGCACAGGCCCAGGGGACCCTTGACACTTTGGGCCCCTGGGCCTGTGCTTCACCTGCAAACTGTCAAATGTCAAATAACTGCATACTGACCAGGAGGAGACTCAAGATGACCACAAAGAGACACAAAACAACTACAGAGAGAGACAAAAACAACAAAGCAACTACAATGAGACACAAAGCAACCGCAAAGACACACAAAACAACTATGAAGAGATACAAGACAACCACAAGGTAACACAAAATGACTACAAAGAGAAACCATAAAACCACAAGACACAAAAAAAATTACAAAAAGACAATGATTACAAAGAGACACTAAACAAGCACAAAGAGACACAAAACTACAAAGACACAATGTTAACAAAAAGAGACACAAAACAACTATAAAGACACAAAACAAGCACAAAGAGACACACGACTACAATGACACACAAAATGAGCACAAGGAGACACAAACCAACAAGAAAAACATACAAAACAACCACAAGGAGACACAAAACAACTACAAAGACTACAAAAGACAAAGCAACTACAAAAAGACACAGAATGAGACACAAGATGACCACAAGAGCCACAAAACTATAAAAGACACAAAACAAGCACAAAGACACAAAATGATGCAAAGAGACACAAAACGACTACAAAAAGACAAAAAATTACTACAAAGAGACAATGAACAACCACAAGGAGACACAAAATGATTACAAAGACACAACACAAGCACAAGGAGACAAAAAACAACTACAAAGACACACAAAATGAGCACATGGAGACACAAACTGATAACAAAAAGACACAAGACAACTACAAGGTAACACAAAATAACTAGAAACCAAAAAAAACACAAGACACAAAATGATTACAAAGAGACACTAAACAACCACCAAGAGACACAAAACAACTACAAAGACACATGTCTACAAAAAGACACAGAACAACCACAAAGAGACACAAAATTACAACAGAAAGACACAAAACGACTACAAAGAGACACAAAATTAGCACAAAGCAACTACAAAGAGACAGAACGACACAAGGAAACACAAAATGACACAAAGACACAACACAAGCACGAGACACAAAACGACTACAGTAACACACAAAATGAGCATAAGGAGACACAAGAAGACACAAACTGACTACAAAGAGGTACAAGACAACTACAAAGAGACACAAAACGACTGACAACAAAGAGACACAAGACAACTACAAGGTAACACTAAACCACTACAAAGACACAAAATGACTACAAAGACAAAACACAAGCACAAGGAGACACAAACTACAAAAAAGACACACAATGACTACAAAGAAACAAAATGAGCACAAGGAGATACAATCGACTTCAATGAGACAAAAAAACTGTAAAGAAAGAGACAATACAACCACAAAGAGACACAAAAAGACTTCAAAAAGGCACACATGATGAACACAAGACACAAACTGACTACAAGGAAACACAAAACTACAAAGAGACACAAACAAATACAAAAGACACAAAAGGACAAAATGAACATGACACAAACAACTACAAAGAGACACATGACTCCAAAAAAAGGCACACAAAATGAGCACAAGGAGACACAAAATGACTACAAAAAGACAAAAATTAACCAAAACAGACACAAAATTACCTCAAAGACCTATATGACATCAAAAAGACACAAACCCACATGGAGAGAAAAATAACCACAAAAAGTCACCTAACAACTACAAGGAGATGCAAACATAGTCTGTGTGTTTTGCTCCTGTGTAGGAGTAGTGGTGGGGCCCTTTGCATGTGTGTGCCCACTGGCCAGGGGCCCATCATCTCATAATCCAACCATGCTCTTCTCTATTTCAAATATTCGCCATTAGTGTTACCACTATCATTACAGGTTGAATACACTGGAGTTTTTCAATGTTAGACTAGAGAAATAAGCATTTTGAAGACCTCACTTTGAGCTCTAATGAGACCTTACTGCCACTTCTAATAGCCAGCTTATTGATTACCTGGAAAAGCTAATAAATGGGCTACTAATGAAAACAGCTGCAGCACTATTACCTAACTAAAACTCTAGCTGTTGAAACTAGTGGTTTCCTGTTTTTTGCATGGGATGGTTGCAACATCAGGAGTAACATGTCAGTTCCTGATTTTGATTTAAAACCAGCTCACGTCTTTTTCGGTGGAAGAAGACAATAAAAATGAGAGTTTAGAGGGTTTTTCTGCAGGTTTGAGGTAGAATTTTAGGCAAAACGTGGACATTATGGATGTGAAGCACTGTTAGGGTTTAAGGTTTGCAAGGCACTGATGAAAAAGCATCTATCAAAATGGCATTTATATGAATGTGTCTCATGCACAGAGGGAGAATGGCAGCCTGGTGCAGCCCTGATGACAGGCCTGATAACAAGTGGCATCTCCTCTCAGCTAATTTACTTCCAAGGTGTGTGTCTTTGTCCTGCAGGAGGCTGGACGGGCCGGTTGCATCCAGACACAATGAGATAGCCTAATGAGGCGTAATTAGCAGGAGAAGCATCTAAACCACACACCTCTGCATGCACCAGTCAGGACTTACAGCTACTGCACAAAAGCAACAAATGGTTGAATATTAAAAGCAGTTACCATGTTTCATCGGACTCGTCTGAGCAGCTCAGAGAATCAAAATCCAAAAGTTCCAGCTCATCCAGAACCGACGGCTCGGAACCGTCCTCCGCCTCCCCCGCAGCGGCAGCGGCCGCCGCCGCTCCAGCCCCGCCGGAGTGCGGGTGGAAATAGTCGAAAGGCTCCTCCGGGGGCACCAAGGACCCCAAGGACGACTGGCACAGCAGGGTGGGCAGCGGGCTGGGGAGGCAGTATCCCCCGGCGCTGCCGAGCACGCACGCCGAGGATGGAGGCAGCACATGCGGGCCGCCTGAGCAGCTACTCGCCCGGGTCCTCAGCTGCTCGTTCTGCCGCTCCAGCTTCCGGACCAGCTCCTGCAGCTTCTTCACCTCCAGCTCGGCGTTCAGGGTGTTGCTGTTGCAGTCCACCTCCGTCATTATCGCGTGGTTCAGCACGGCTGCCTCCATTGGAGCAGAAGACGTAAAATAAGGCTGTTGTAGAAATGGAGGACAGGTGCGGCCAAGCTGCTGCGGCTGCGGCGCTCCTGGCTCACCCGTCGCCCTCAGACTGATTTCGGTATTCCTGTAGCGGTAGTAATCTGTCTAGTACGCCTGTCTGGACGGTCACCCAATGGGAGACTATATGACTCCACCCCTTATCACACACCCCAGCCTCCGCCTCCTTCACCCGCTACACTGATTACAGGTACAGCGCACCTGTCGCAGCAAATTACGGCCTGATATCCAAAATCTATCTTTAACTACAAACTTACACCTTTTGTGTTTGAGCCATAATTCATTTCATCATGTAAATATTATATGTTAAAAATACACTGCACAGACTATTTTTCACAAATCAGTCAATATCCGTTCAATTGATGACCTAATTGTTCTGATTAGGGTTGTAATTAACAGAGGCACACCTGCTCCACATTTATGTGCATTTAGTGACATCTAGTGGATAAAACTGGTCATGACATGACAGCGTTGGTGTAGATCTCAAGGAATATACAGGGGACATGTCTGCCTCAATATTTAGCATGTTCATATGACGAAATTAAAGGAATTCAGGTCATAAATTGATGCTGACAAAGGCACAAATTTGTGTCTAAAATTATTTTGTTGCTGTGTTATATATTTTGATGTAAAAGACACATACATCCTGGGAACTTTACTGCAGGGAAAACAAACCTTTTCTGTCTATCTGTCTCTCAATGTCTTAGAAAATAACATGTGGGACAAAAACAGGTGTGTCTTTATTTACTGTCCTGGTTTGTTGCTGTGGGGCTTCTTCAGCGGGATGACATGCAAATAACGCTCCAAGTGAGGTCAAGTTTTGCCAAGTTGTGTTCTTGTAGATAGATGGCTTATTATTTTTCCTCAAGGAGGAAGAGCGTGTTGGCCAGGGAACAGTGGTACCAACTGCTTTATCCTCCAGAGACCCTGTGTCCTCATATGAGGACATCACATGTTGGGTTTACTACACCTTCTTCTTCATTCTACTTAACTATGACCTGTTGTCCTCGTTCGTGGACACTTCTTTGACCCATCTAGTAGCCTAGCCCTGGCGGAGCACCGAGAAGACGATCTACCTTGACTATCTAGAGAAGTAAAAGAGGCAAAAAGCTTTCCATCTGAGACCATGCGGACAGATAATTTGCTCAGTACACTAATCCATGTAAAAACAAGATGGCAGCCATCTCTCTGCCAAATCAGTCTGCAGCCGATCCGGACACAAAAGGTCCAACAAAGTCCAAAACCTGAAATTCAAAATGCATATCAAACAAAAGTTCGGGTCTCAGGATGATATATGCCCTCATAAAGGCAAACCCATCTCCATCATGGTTTCTTTTCTTTTTTTTTTTGTGAGTCAATAGCAGTTTATTCTACAATGAAATTACATGTGTACTTTACATATTCTATAAAATGACGAAATCTATAGAAATATTTAATTGACTGAATACCCAAATTTATGTGGTATTTTTGCCTCATACAGATTTGCACTGATGATTGCTGGGTAATATGTAGTGTCAAGTCGTAGCTAGTTTACATGTAAAATCTTGCACAAGGGCCCATCATAATAACATGCACTGGGGCCCATCCTAACTACCATATGCCACTGGTTAGAATACAAGGGTGTTGGTTTTGTTTCAATATTGGGGAGGACACATGAATATCCTGCGTTCATGTGAATTTTTATTCTCCAGTACCTTTTCTGCATCAATGCATGGTGTAAGTGTCTTCAATCTTTTCAAAATAAACATCCTCTGCTACTTTTATGTTACAGGTTTTATGTGGGAGTATGCCTGTTACTGAGTTAGGTTAATCTACATTTTGCAAACAGTTAAACCCAAGTATAAAGTAAAAAGTATACAGTTTAAAGATTTGAAACATCAGAAATGTGGACTTTCATACACACAAGACTAACTAATTTTAACAAAAATAAATTCACAAATTAAATTAAATAAGATCAAATGTTTGTTGCAATTAAAAGCTCACAGATTTAAATTTCACACTATTCAGTGATCCAAAGGCCTCAAATTTATTAATTTCAAACAATTTTTATGCACCCACAGAAAAAGAAAATTTGATTTATCAGCATGTTTGAATAAATTTCAGTAATCAGTTGATTAGAAATTGATTTGATCATTTTAAATTGTAAAATAATAATTTAGGTAATTTATCATGCATGAAACATTTGCTTATTCCAGCTTCTCATGCGTGAGGACCTTTAAACCAGGATGCACAAAAATCATGTAATCAAGTGAAATGCTGACATAAGAAAATGTGTAGAAAACCTCCTAAAATTGTTAAACCTGCAGAACAATATGAAAGAAAATACAAAAAACATGTATTTTATATGAAAAACATTATTTATTGTTTAATATACTGATAAACATATTCATCTTTGTTATTTATTCCTTGATACACACTGCCATCTGGTGGCTCACTGCAGCTTGTTCAGTCTGGGTAGCATCTTCAAACATGGCCGCCTGTGAGAATGCACGATGACATTCAGCTGTTTGTTCTTCTTGGAGCTTAAATAAACGACACCAGTGACACACCCTCTGGTAAACAGATAAGGAATCAGTTCAGCTGGGGGAACATTAACACCAGAGGTCAGTGTGAATGTTACGTATTTGAGTTCAGGTGAGGTGATTTTCCTCTTCAGCGTTTCTTCCAGGTGAATTTCTTTCGTGCTCCCTCCTGGCCTGGCTTCTTCCTCTCCCTCACTCTGGGGTCGGGGGTCAGCAGACCAGCTGTGAGGAAAATATTAGAAAGAAGACACAGATGAGACAGGGTGGAAAATCATGAGACAAAGTGCACACAGTTTGTCATTATTCACCAGTGGGTTGCTTTTTGGATAAATGAGTGGTGATATTAGACAATCTGCTTTCATTTAAAATAAAATAATAAAAAAAATAACTTCTAAGAAAAGTCTTTTAAATGAAGATATTGCAACAACTTTTATTGCCAAATATAATCTTTCCCAATGTGCAAATGGACCCTTTTTACATATAAAAAAAGGAAAAAGGAAGTGAAGAGCCATCAATAACGTTTGCTAATAATGTTATCATTGGTTCTTCTTTATGATACCTCCACAAAATCAGGCTGTAAGGGTCTTACGTATTTCACCCACTTGGCCCAGTATTTAATGAACACATTTTAAATATCAAATATCATTTAAAAAAATCAATCCATTCCTCTATTCTGAGGGGTTCAGGAAGTAGCCAGCCCCTTAGCAGATCTTTCTTGCAAGCAGGTATCAAATACCAAACATATATTTGTCACAAGGCTTTGCCTTAAAATCAGCACATCCTGAAAATTATGTGGAAAATTACAAGGGCAGATCAGTACTTAAAATCGGTTTTAGTGATTTTTGAAATTCTGTCCAGAAAGGCCGAATAATTGGACACTCCCAGAATACACACCTCTAACACAAGTGTACATTTATTTATCAAGTCATATGCTCGGTTCTTCCCAAACACATGCATTTTCAGTAAAAACTTAATTAAAACTGAGGTGAAGGTGAAACTTTTCTATGCCAGACTCAGTAAAATCAGTAATTTTACCTCGCTGAACACAGGAGCTGCTGGTCAACCACTGCCTGCATCAGTTAGTTTGTTTGTATTATTGTGTGACTTTACTGAATCCAAACTAACCCTTTAAGACACCAAAGTCACACCACGACACAAACAAACTAACTGATCAAGGCAATGATAGACCAGCAGCTCCCATGTTCAGTGAGGTAAAATTACTGTTTTTGTCAATGGTGTTTGGCTTTGAAGGGAGCACAGATAAGTTTGACTTTTAGGGTGCTTTCAAACCTGCCCTTTTTGGTTCAGTTTAATTTAACTCAAGTTTGTTTGCCCGTTATGTGTGGTTCGTTTGGGCAGGTGTGAACACAGCAATCACACTCGGGTGCGTACCGAGGCCTTCTTGAAAAGGTGGTCTCAGTATGGTTACAAACAAACTGTGGTGCTGCTTGTTAGTGGTGAGAGCGTGTTCCGACCTCGATCCGAGCCAACTGCAGTCGCGTTACCAATTGTTTGGATTAAACAAGCATCAGCATGTTGCAGTCCAAAGCAAGACAACTCTAGGTATGAAAGCACTCTGAATTCAGTTTTAAACCCTATGTTTTTAGTGAAAATGCATTTGGTTGGGAAGTAATGATCATACAACAGGATAAATGACACTTGGATGATACTGCACGAGTTCTGTGAGAGTTTGTAAACTGATGTTTTGATATAGTTTTGCTGTTGTTAAACATGGACCCCTTTGACTTCAATTCATCAAGTCTTCATTTTTGGAGTCTTTGTCTTTTGTCACAGAGCAAGCATGTGAGAAAAACAAAGCTTTATTCACAAATTCAACGTAACGAGATGAGTAACTGATAGACAGATGTTCATTTGTGGGATGAAGTATTCCTTTAAAGCTAACAAACTAGCTAATAAACAAGGAATGGGATCAAAAAACACAGGGACAAAAAAAATAACAGTTAAAAAAAAAAATATAAAAACATAAAATGACAAAAGTAGAGAGGTAAAAGCAAAAGAAAAATCAGAAACGGTGTTAAACGATCAGTGCTTCATGTGCAAAACCTCTACTGTTAAAGTATCCACCCACCTTGTCTCAGGGTCTCCATCTCCCCCTCAGACAGGAAGCTGAGCAGGGCCCGAGAGATGGCGAGCCGCAGCGCCCCCGCTTGGCTGGACCTCCCGCTGCCACTCACGGTGCACTCCAGGTCAAAGCGTCCCAACATGCCCGTGAACTGAAGCGGGAACATCAGCTGCTCTCTGAGAGCGGGAATAAAACGAGGGGAGAAGAAGAAAATGACCAGGAGATAATAAAAAAGAGGTGAAAGAATGAAGAGTGGTTGAATGGGCAGAGCAGGAGTGTGTGCTATTTAACAGATAGCAGTATCAACGGCGGAGGCTTAGCTAATTTAATGTCTGGTTGGGTGACTTTCCAGACAAGTAGAGAGGATCCAGCACTGTGAAAAGCTTTCTTTTACAATCTCACCACCACATATTACAGAGTAACTTCTGACTCAGCAGGAAAAGGATAACGTTGTGTGTGTGTGTGTGTGTGTGTGTGCGCGAGTGTGTGTTTGAGAAAAGAAAGTGTCTGTGTTCTGGATGGCGTCTCAGCCTGAATGGCCTATGGCTGCTGACAAAGTCAATTGTCACCTCTCTGCTCCAATTACAGCCCGTCCTCACACTGCGTGACAACACCAGCTCTGGACATTCTCACACTCACACACTCACTCACTCACACACACACACACACACACACACACACACACACACACACACACACACACACACACACACACACACACACCATCCTCACACACACTGACACACAATCACTCAGCTGTGTAATTAACTTACTACAAGGAGATAAATAAAAAACGAGGCGATGCTGTGAAGAGTGAAAAAGCTGCTTTTTAATTTTTTTTTTCTTGAAGGGGAGGAAGTAAGACGCATCACGTCTTGCATTTTAAGGAAAATGGTATCTATGAATGAAGCAGCAGAGAGCCCGCCATGTGGAAAAAGGTTTATTTGTTCACAGCGAACACACTCACACAGCTCTCCTACCTGTCTTGTAGTACGGGGAAGTACTGCAGGTAGTCCGTGTTGTTGATGGTGATGCGTCCGGAGCCACAGTCTTTAAGAATAACAGAAGAGGTCGCCGTCTTCCTCCGACCTAAGAGGAAAGACACCTTTATCTCCATTTTCTTATCAGATACAGTCATCAACAGAGGGGGAAAATAAGTTGTAAATGTGTTTAATTTGACATTTATGGAAACATATGTAAAATATTTTTCATTAAAGGAATACTTCACTCTTTAAATGACCATTTGTTTATTAATTACTCACCCCATGTTGCAATGAATTTGTTAAGAAAAAAGGTTATGGCATGCTTCCTTGGTGGACAAAGAATCAAAAAAATGGAGAAAATTCCTAATGAATTGAATTGAAGTCATAGGGGTCCACGTTTAACAACAGCAAAACAATGTCAGAACATCTGTTTACAAACTCTAGCAAAATCCGTGCAGTATAATCCATGTCTCATTTATCCAGTCGAATGCTCAGTACTTCTCAAACACATGCATTTTAGCTAAATCCTTAGTATTTCAAACTGAAATGGAAGTGAAACTTATCTATGCTCGCTTCAAAGCCAGACTCCATTGACAAAAACATAATTTTAACTCACTGAACACAGGAGCTGCTGATCTACCGCTGCCTCGATCAGTTAGTTCGTTTGTGTTATTGTGTGACTTTTGTGTTTTAAATGTTTAGTACGGATTCACAAAGGTTACACAATAACACAAACAAACTAATTGATGAAAATAGTGGTAGACCAGCAGCTCATGTGTTCAGTGAGGTAAAATTATTATTTTTGTCAATGGAGTCTGGATTTGAAGAGAGCACTGATTAAGTTTCATTTTGGGTTTTCAATACCTGTGAGAATGAGCTGTCCGTTTGGGAAGTACTAAACGTACGACTGGATATACTGTCTGTTCAGGGCGGGAACATCACGGCGTTATGCCGCCTTGTCGTTCTGCATACAAGGTACGACTGCAGAATCGGGGAGACAGAGTTGTCTCGCAGTTAAGCCGCCACAGGGGGTAGTAACAGTGTGAAATTGTCACAAAAGTCTATAAATAGGACAGCCGGCCAGACGGAATCATGAGCATGGGAGTGACGTTTTACGACATGTTATGGGTGCAACGCAGTCAAGACCTCACAAATTCAAATTTAAGACTATTAAATGACTTTTAAGGCCTTATTGTTGTAACATTGAATTTAAGACATTTTAAGACTTTTTAAGGAACTGTAGACACCCTGCATAAAACAGGGATGGTAAATGATTGTTATTGACACGTTAGCACCATTGTTGTTGTTTAGAACATACGCGTCATATGTTTAAATTCACACTAGAGGCTGATGCTCTTGTGTTCCATGTGACGCCCATCACGCCTCTTTTGATTCCTCAAACCCATGATGCAGCTTATAATCACACATTGGAGAAACATGATGATGCTGTTGTTTGGTTCTGTGTAAAAATTCAAAGTTTTTAAACAGAAAAGACTTTGTAGCTGCCATATGGTGCGATCTCTGTGTTAGAAGTGCTTTGGAATATGCTGCATGAGTTGTTTGAGAGTTTGTTAACGGATGTTTCTATATAGTTTTGCTGTTGTTAAACCTGGACCCCAATGACTTTTATTCATCAAGAATTCTCTCTGTTTTTGATTCTTTATTCACTGGGGAGGCATGCAAGAAAAAACAACTTTTCCTCAAAAATTCAACACAACACAGGGTGAGTAACAGATAAACAAATGGTCATTTGGGGGGGTGAAGTTTTCCTTTAAAGCTGAACTTTGGTACCCGTAAACTGCAGTAGGAGGTATAAACGTCAGTTTTCAGAACCAGAATAACATCAACAAACTCCTGGCTCCTCAGACATGAATTTCTTGGCTTGGTGGAGATTAAAGTTGAATATTTAGGGTTTGTTTTGTAGATTTGGCTTTTCATCTTGACAACATTTCACAGGGCAAGAACACATGCACCTTCATTTGCCCTTCAAATATGTTAAAAAAAACGTAAAAGACTGAAGTGTATGGAATTTGCAAAAAGTTGTGTTTTTGCTTTTGGTTTTGTTTGTAACCAACCAGCCATCCATGAAGATTTCCAAAGATCTTGCTATTCAAAATTCTCTGACGAGATCTTTTTTAGGTCTTCGCTGATCTGACTCGACTAAGATCTGGCTGAGGAACACTGCACACCTATTTCCCATCAGTGTAAGCAATCTATATCCTATCAGTTAGTGGAGATGGGTGTAATTCAGGCTGATACAAACAAACGCAGAAAATCTTAACAAATACAGTCTTAAAAAAAAAAAGAAATTTGGCTTGTAAAATTAGAAAATCAAGTGAATTTGAGAACCACAATCTACCTTCTGCAGTGCTGAAGGCCACGCCCCTGTCATCTCTCTCCAGCGTCGGCACCATTTGCTTCTTGGATTGGACGTCTAGTTGGCGGCGGTAACCCAGGACAAACTTCTCCTCTGTGTGGCTGTAGGGCATGGACACCAGGCACCCCATCAGCTGGATGAAGCGATTGTACTGAAGATAACAACATATGAGAGTCTTTGAAACACGAGCACGGTGGAAACTCGTCATTTTAAAAGGATGTGACGGACGGGTTCTTACATCATGAATGGAGATGGACTCAACCAGCAATGCTTCCAGTTCTTCCTTTGTGAGCCACCTGCTTGTGCCTAGAGAGCTGATGAAGGCAGACACACCAACATTTCATTCTCCAGAGTCCAAAATCAATAATCTAACTGCTGAGTAAGATGGATCTGTTTACAGTCAACGCTTGTCATCATTTTCTGAGGTTTCCCTCATGCCAAACTTAAAAACCTTGTGTATACTGCTCCTGCTACCTGATCTTTCATCATAATTAGTTAAGAGCACTGAAAGAGAGTCACCCAAACATCCAGAAAATACTGAATAAAAGACCTGTAGTACCAGGAAAAATATCAACCTTTGCCAGTGTTCCCACGTATCTCAAGTGTTCCTCTACTTACATCTGCTTGACGTCCTGGGAGAAGAGTCCCTTGACTCTCAGACGATCTTGGTACCTCGATATTTTCTGGATTTTGGCAAACGTGTCCTGTAGAATGCACCAAAAACATACACATTCAGGATGACGCATAACTACAACTGACACATCACAGGTAGGCAGATTCCCTCATGGTAGGAAAATTAAATTGGAGGTGCACACCAGGAGAACTTTCCTTTTCGATTCCCTCTCCCCACACAGCAGGAGCTGCCATGCAGAGCGAGCGAGCCAGCCATCCATGGGGTGGGCAATGACCTTGTCTAAATTGGCATCATGCCTGGTGCAAAGCCTTCACATGTGGCTCTTTCTGGTTGGTCATAGTTAGATTTAGGACTACGGTGTGTGACATTGAGAGCAACAGCAGTTTGTTTAATGCATTTACATCTGTGGGAAATGTTTACATTATACTGTTTGTCAAATGGGACCTGTTGGAATATGAACATTTGTACTGTTCCAATTATAGTTTACAGGTCCAGTGTGTAGGATTAAGGCAGATATATTAGCAGAAATTGAATATAGTTTAGATAACTATGTTTTCTTTAGTGTATATTCACCTGAAAATTACAATTGTGTTTTCATTACCTCAGAATGAGCTGTTCATATATCTACATAGGGAGTGGGCCCTCTTCCAAAACCCCCAGGAACAGCACCATGCTTTGAAGTCGATTTGACATATTGGCCAAACCCCTAAAATTACAACTACATGTTGCGGCGACGCAGACCTTCTTTTTCAGCTTTTATTTTCTTTTATTTCACAGATAATAAACAATAAATTGTGAAAAGGAAATCTCTGCTAGTCGCTAGCCTTATTTATACAATGAAAAATGCCATAGACTTATGCTAAGAATGCTACCATGTTATATTTGTTTGGAAAACGTGTTTAGTAGGCCTACAAGACAGTAATTTTGTCAGTGAACCTTGTGAGCTGTAATAGAGCTGAATTTGGTTATGTTACCTTTGTTAAAAGTTGCTGTGGTCTATGGCTTCGTATGAGCAGAGGATAAGTCTGCTAGCCGCTAGGCTAATTTATACAATGTGAAATGCCATAGGCTTGTGCTAAAAACATTAGCATGTTGTATTTGTCGAGAAATGTGTCCAGCAAAAGACAAGTGCTTTGTCTGTGAATGCTGTGAGTTATAGTGAAGCCGATTTGTGTACTTGTGTTTGAAATTGTCTCTAATTAAGCCATGTTTAATGTATGTTTTGGGTGTGTTTTGAATCAACTAAACTTAACAGCACTTCACAGAAACTTGTAGTGTTTATTTTGATTTCTAGACTATTGTGCAGTTTTTGACCGGTGAGCAATGAATGTAATTGTAGACACTGAAGGTACGGAGCCCTGACTGTGAAAGTAGTTGTAGTATTGTTTGAATACGGAACCTACTCTGGATCTGGCTTACGTGAATTTATGGTGTCTTGTATGCCCATGACACAATAATAAAAACTTTATTCATTCATGTATCGTACTTTACAGTTGCTGGACTGAATTGACCCAGGCACCTGTGTCTGTATTTGGCCCGAAGCAAAGCTGGAAGGAAACACAAAACCCCCAAACTAAATAAATGACAGGACAGTTTCGGGGCTCACTCGTCATTAGATCACTCTCGCGTTGGGAATAACCCGAGGGGGAGTGTGTCATGGCAATGGGCGCAGAGACAGACAGACGGACGGTGGGCAGGTGGGGGAAAGAGGGGGTGAGCATGCCGGTCACGTCCCGGAGGCAGACACCCCCACCTCAGCCACCCAGTGCCTGGGTGAGAACTCATTTCCCCGTCAATTATTCACCAGATGTTTGTTTAATTCCTTCTTGATAGAGTGTGCCTAATCTGCTGCCACTCCGACCAGCGACACAGAGGTACGGGAGGAGCAGGGAGAGGGTGGGGGGTGTTAAAAAAAAAAGCAAACATCAAGCAAAACCAATTTTCCTTGCAAGAAAAAAAAAGGCGTAATAGAAAATCAGAAAAAAAGAGGAGGCAGGAGGAGAGGAGGGGGCTTGCAAACACTGGGACCAACAATGGTGAGGAATAATTCGCATGGATTGGCCGGATGAAAGAGGAGAGGGGCCAGTATCTGGATACATTTAAGTCGAGGTTGATACAGAGACAGACAGCTAGAGCTTTCTATTCAAAGAGCAGTCTTTATATGCATGGCAAGAGCTTCGGCAAGAGCTTCAAATTCAAGGCTTATATGAGAGGATGAGGCATTAAAGGCAACAATAAAGAAGCTCCTCTCCTGACTGTGTATTTATTTGGCACGCAGGTGTAGACGGGGTTAAAGTGAAGGGGGGAAGGTGTGTTTGCAGGTTCCCCAGGGTTGTGGCTATAAAGGGCTCAGTGGAGCAGTGAGCAGGTTAATGTGCCACGCTGGCTGCGCTCAACAACAGCCAGAGGAGAGCAGCCGAGCAGGAAGGCTGCTTTACACGCCACTGCCCCCTCCTGGCAACGCTCCTGATCTGTGTGTGTGGGTGCAAGAAAAAAAATGGACACAAGATGAGGAAAATGTGGAAGAAAGAGAGGAAAAACACAAGGGTAAAAGGGAGTGATTGAGCCTGCAATCATGCAGACAGGCAGCACGAGCTCTCAGACATGTCTGACATACCTATTTAAACCAACAGCAGGGGGTGCAGATTGCGGCTGCAGGGCACAATGGTGTGTACGTGTGTGTGTGTGTGTGTGTGTGTGTGTGTGTGTGTGTGTGTGTAAGAAGTGTGGACCAATATTCAGAGATCACACCTCTCTCCGTGTTTTCGATACAGACACATGCCTCTTATCTGTGAAACGTCTTTGAGCAAGGTCAGCGGCAGACAGGAAGGCAGCGGTTGAGTGTGTGAAAGCAACAAAAGGTTGAGGTGGAGGAAGAAAGAGGAGGAGGAGGTCTGCTCAGAGGTGAGGAGCAGTGTGAATGGTGTAGCAGCCTCCTCTTCCTCCTCCACCACCTCCCGCTCTGCCCCCACCCCGCCTACCCCCCCAAATCCCCACGGAGGAGTTGCTCCCCGTGGCGGGACAAAGCCTGACAAGCCAGACGTGCCACACCTCAAACACGATTTTGAACCCGGACACAAAAACACAGAATACTGTTTATTTTTCTCCATCTCATCCAGCACCTATATACATGCTTCTTTTTAGAGTTTAGAGAAAATACCTTAAAATAATTTTTTATTTCATGTGTTTCCTTGTTTATTATTTGTTCTTTAATGTTTTCATCAAACCGAGAGGCCTGGATTTTTGGTGCCACCTATTGGGTTTTGCTATAAAGGACTACAGATATTTTTAAATGTAAAAATGATTTATAATCTTCTTCTATCCTCCTTTCCATTCCCATCACAGTCCCGTCTCTCTTCATTTTGCTTTTTAACAGTTAGCTCAGAGGCATTCCTGAAATATAAAAAAATCTGGTCTGTTTCCATTCAATTTCATTTGATTAGTTAATTTAAAAAATACAGTAAACAGGTAGGCACACAGAGTCCGACCATAAGGCGGAGATATACTTGCTTTTAACCACGCATTAGTGTACACAACCTGCTGCTTCGTGAGCGTCATTGTTCACATACTTCTGTACTATGTGTTACTGAAGGAGTCGCTAGAGTACACACCAGAGAACATGAACCGTATAGAACATCCAAATACTACTTTTAAGAGTACTGGGCAAATCCTGTTGGTGCTACAGAGTACCAATTCACGTTGAATCCATCTGTGCCAAATGTCAGTACCTGAGGGCACATCAGGTTCAGACAGGAGGCGGAAGTGCCATGAAGGTTCCCAAAGCCTGGAAGCCAGCCATGGAACTCTACTCTACTCTACTCGGAATACTAAGCCTGAGCCTGACCAAGCTCAACCCCCTCAAAAAGCACTTGTCGGCCTCTTAACGGCCGCGACACACCAGCTGTGTGGCGGTGCAAGCAACGGAAAATGGATCAGTGACTCCCCGCCAGAGAAGCTCCCTGCTCCAGTCAGGAGGAAAGACAGAGAGCCCAGCACAGAGCCTGGCTGCTCCCTCCTCTTCTCTTTCGGTCAGCAGGGCGAGACTAGGGCTGCAACTACTAACAGCCTCTGCTGATATATCAAAATTAAGCCATTTTTATCAATGTATTTGAGGGAAAAAAAGATACATTTTTTCCTCACAGCCCAAACCCTTCCTGGCACATCAGCGCACATTTTCGCACCCAGCCTGACCCGTCTGACTTTTCGGGCCTGGTTGGGCTCGGGTTGAGATTGAGAGTTCTACCCAAGACCCCTTCGCTAAAAAGGGACAGAGCAGGAACCCTGTAACACATATACTGTGTAAAATTGAGCTGCATATTAAAGTGGGCCGACAGTAATATGCAAAGCAACCCAAAGAGCCATGTGTAAACACACCTTTTCTTGCTGCAGAACACAATACTAAGCAATTATAATAATAATCATTGACAGATTTGTATATTTATTTATCATGTTTTAATGTTCAACATACATGTGGAAGGTACAGTATCTGTGGATGGCTGACTCTGTTAAGTGGAACGCAGTTCGCCAATCCCAGGGCAGATGGAGGTTGTCAGGCAGAGGGCCATATGAGCTTCAGGCTGCAGTCTTGATCTGTATTTGCTTTTTAGGAATGTCAGATAAGTTTTTACAAAGGCTCATCATTGCTTTTGCAGTCAATTGTGGGAGGTCTAGCCTCTCATCAGTGTTGTCGACTGTACATTAAAGCAGTTAGGTTTATTTTTTAATTGAATACACTGCTCTATCTTTTTTAATGACATGCTTAATTTGTATTCTTAGACATTTCAGTTTCGTTAGAGTCTAAAACCTGCCGCTAATGGTATTGAGTGATGTAGGTAACTTTAATTCAGTTTGGCGAGGTTTTAAGATCTCCTTCATTGTACTGTAAAATTGGTCATCCCTCATGTTTGAATAAACAGTTTCAGCTCATTGTTCCCACCTCTGGAGCACAAGTAGACGCAGGTATTCCTCAGTGAATCCCCCTTTAAACCGGACTACCTTTGACGCCTCCCTCCCTCTAATCTCCCACCTCTCTTTCACCCCAGCTCTATTCAGCTGTAGCTCTCCGTGTGGAAAAGAGGATCTGACGTTGGCTCTCCTCAGGGACACCGCAGCCTTCTCTCAACTCACTGTCTGAATAGGATATGACCCGAGGGGGCAGGAGGGGAGGGGGAAGGAGAGGGGGGGAGAACTCGGGACTTGAGCGGGATGGAGATTTACCTCCACCTCACATAAAATCCTGACGGTGCTGCTTTGTGCTCAGCTGCTGCCTGCAGTACTTACATACATCATGGAGTAGTAGGACTGTTTGCCAGTGTAGAACAGGAAATGGAATGGCCGGCCGTCCGGTCCCCACTGGATAGCTTTAAAGACAGGACAGGTAATCAGTTTACACACCACTCACAAGACTGGAAACATTTATAATAAAATTAAATGTAATCAAGCTCACAGATTACATACCTCTCGTCTTTGGAAATATTTCCTCTGGATGCTGGAGGTGAAACAGAACAGATTTAGAAAAACAGATTTAGTTTGAAGTCAAGTCAAACATACAGAGAGATTCACCTTATTCACATAAAGAGTGAAACTGGGGGAACTGAAATGACTTACAATTAAATTTCTCAATAACAGTGGATCATTACAGGTTAGCAGCTCCCAATATTTATTCAATCTGCCATCTATTTAATAGCCAGCATTTAAAAACTTTGATAAATATGGACTAAAAATTAAATCAATCAATCTCTACTTTCTAAGCTATTCTTCTGCACCATCGTCAGCTATCAGTCTGCAAAGCCCCCCATCCAGCCCGCAGAATATTAATCAATTCAGAAAATGTGAAGAGAAAAAGTGTTTTTATTGGCTCCTATATCAAAGCAAACCCCCCAAAACTCGAGATGAAAATAATAATTCTATTAGGAATGATTTAACAACCCCAGTGGTGGTGATGCATAGGAGTGATGCTCATTTAACATTTAGTTTTAATAATTTATTACTATTAACATAATTGTCTTATATTATTAAACAATACTAATTTGATCATTAAACAATGATAGGCTATTTTTTCAGGTCCTGACCCCATAGTGTCTGCCTAGAAAAATTAAGGCTTTTGCACAGTCCTTTCTTTCATTGGAAATTGTCGCATGTCCAAAAATAAATACGTTTACGCACTGACTCCAAAACTTTCATCCATTATTAAAGTTTTTAGAACAGGTTCTAATTTCTGCATTTTTTCATAGTAACAAAGTGGTATGACCATGAAACAGTGATGAAAATGGGGCCACCCATGTGGGACATATCTGCAACAAGAGAGGAACAGGTTGCACAGGTCAGATAGTCATATTTAGGTGGACGATGACGATGAGGAAGAGGATGTGGACCGCACACAGATAGAAAGAGAGTGACAGTGTGGAGACAAGAGAGGCAGAACAGCTCAGCCCCTTCAGCCCTGATGCTAAATGCAAGACTCCACTGAGTGGCTACAGACAGGAAGCCAACTCCAGTGGAGAGAAGCTAGGGAGCAAATGTGCCTTTAAAGTGTTATCTTGTTTTGATGAACAGAACAATAAAATTCATTGGTGTGCAGGGTTTCTTTGCATAATGATTTCTTTCTTCTGATAAGAAAAAAAAATATACAAACTGACTCAGCGTGCAAAAGCCTTCAGACAAATATAGCTGATGTCAATGATAAATATTTGGGTTAACTTTCAGCTAGAGATCAGTATATAAAGAAGATATCAGCTTACAACTTATTAGGGTGTGTACAGGTATCAAATACCTAAATTTAATGCTTTTTAAGGCCTGTTCAAGATAATTTTAAACAATTTTTAGATGTTGGACAAATGATATTTTTCTTGTTAAAGCACTGCAGGTCAGTATAAAGGTAAACAGTAAATATGTAGTCCTGACCAGTGGTAAATTTTATATAGGAACACGGTTATTGGAGTGAGTTAAGTTAATCTACATTTTGCTTCTTTACCCTCTGCAAAACACAATACTACAAAGTACCTGTATGGTTAACCACATGATAGTCCTGCCATCATGAGGTGAACAAAAGAATTCAAAGAGATCTTGCTTGGTGAACCAATATTGTGTGGTGGTATATTGAACAACAAGCCACAAGCTGTTTGATTTTCATTTTTACCAACAAGTCATAGTAGTCAGTATTTTACAAGAGAAAAAGAAACAACATTGAGTGCCCCAGGAATGAAGGCCTTTGCATCCTTAGTCTGTCTTTTTTTTTTTTCGGATGATTTTTTTAATCCGTCATCTGAAAAAAATCATGATGCACAGAAACCTTGCACACTGATTCCGATGCATTGTTCTATTTGTTGTGAAATTTCGCAATACGTGACAAAATGAAAAGACACACTTCCTCCTTTGCCTCTCTCCGCTGGAGTTACCTATCTAGCTGTCACCGCTCCGTCCCTGTCTTTCATGAGGCACCGCAGCTGCATGAAGGGGTGGAGCTGTCCTCTAGAGTCTGTAGCCCTTTTTAGACAGGAATTGTGCAAATTTGCAGGAAAGCCCAATCAGTCTTCTTTCAGCATTGGCAGTATAAAAACAAAATCGGGGAGTGCGGTAAAATGGTGCCTGCCTACTTTTGTTTATAAAGAATGCGCCTTTTCCGGGGCAATGGGGGGCGTGAGCAAGTAACAAAATGTGTAGCTCAGCGTCTGACGTAAACAGTGATGTGGGAGGGAAGCCACGGCTGGTCAGTCCTTCGGCGATTCTCTCATAAGTTGGCCCGTCCGTCACCATCCCTGTCACTTCGTGATTAATGGCCTCGTCGTTTGCGAGGACAAGGAGAGTGGACAATTCTTTGTCTCCCCAGTTGCTCATCTTTTCTGTAGTGTCTGTCAGGTTTGCGTTTCCCTCTTGCTACTAGCTGCTCATTCCTGCTATCAGCTGTTTCCTGTTTATCCACCGCCAGGGGGTCGCACGTGCGGCATCATCAACAGCTCCTCCCACAAGTCGTCAACAGCCCCTCCCGGTGCGGAAGGCCGCCTTGGTCTGTTTAAATTAAAAGGGTACCACCAATATGTCTACCCTACGAGGCGGAAAATTGGGCACCTCAGATCAACTCGCCAATCCGGCTCTGTGTTTAAACGCTCGCAGCTTGCCGGCAAAATGGCCCAACATTCACAGAAAATCTGGCAGTGTAAAAGGGGCTTGTGTTGGGTCCACATCCTCCTCCTCTTCATCATCATCCACCTGAGTATTACTGTCTGACCTGTTGAAAGCAGCTGCCTGAGTTATGAAATGACTCTGTGCACCCCGTTCCTCTGTCTTGTCCCGGCTGTGTCCCGCCGCCACATTTCCTTCACCGACTCTTGGTCAAACATCTCTAAAGGCTCTGACGGATGTGAAAAACACAGAAAATCGAACTTGTTCCGAATATTCTAATGACGGATGGAAGTTTTAAACGTGATTGACACAACTTAAGTCAAAAAACGGACTCAGTGTGCAAAGGCCTTGAGTCCTAAAACGTGGAAATGAGTTAGCATTTTAGCACTTCCAGTTCCCTCATCTTGAGGTCAATGGGTTTTTGGTTAGAAGCCTGAAATAAGATCTGTGGTTAACACAAGCTTGAGAGACTTTCACGTTTCACCACCACATAAAATATGTCAGTAAATACCCCACTCGTGAACTCTGAAGCTTCGATGCATCTTAAAAAAGCTGGTTGCTGACAAGTGGCTAAATGAGACAACAAAACGTCATCACACCATGCCGCGCTAAACACAGCTTCACAGTCTTGTTACAGTGGAGACATTAAGTCATGCCATAGTAGTGTAGCTCCTTTATAGCCAAACATTAGCCTTTTACTTCTTATGATTGCACTGAGGCTTCAATAATCATAAAAGTGGTGTTCATTTGTAAAGATTATCTTGCTGAACAAAACGTGTAATTATCATAAATGTTTGGAGCTCATTTTCCACAGTAATCCAAAATCCAATGGAAAAATTTTTGACGAGGGAGCAAGTTTAATGCTAACTTCCACGTCGGCCTACAGAAAATCTTCATCCCTGGGGGACTCTGTCAAGAAAGGAGGTCAATGTAATAAAGAAATTTGTGTTACAGGATGTTTTTTTTCCTTTCTTAAATCGTTTTGTGACCCCTCAGATTTATCTTTTGACTCCTTGCCCTGCCTTTGTGAGGTTTTCTTGCCTATTTTTATGATAAAAGTAAGTGAGAACAACAAATGACAGGGAAAAATGTCACTAAATGTCACACCAGTTACACCAACTGATAAAAACTCTCATTCATATCATAAAAACTAGCAATTTACAGCCTTTAATCTTTAATGTCAGCCATACACATGACAGGAAAGTGAAGTTAATTGGACGTACCTTCATGAGGGGCCGGGCATTCTTCTCAAACAGGCCGGAGGGGAAGAGGTAGGCAATGCTCCTCTGTTGATGAGAAAAGAAAAAATAAATAAATAAATAACAGGAACGAAGAAATGGCAGTCTGAGACAAGTGGCAGATCGTGACAACGCTGACATGTCCGAACAACAGAGGTCACACCAACGGACGACAGTGAAAGTGACAGAAGAAGAGGCACAAGCTGCTTGCGGGTTCAAGGAAAGGCGAGCATGATGAGTGTGCGTGTGTGTGTGTGTGTGTGTGTGTTAGAGTTAGAGGAGAAAACAAGCGGAAAAAGGCACAAGTTTTTGGCCGGGTTGACAGTGAGCAGAGGACACTGTGGACATCCAACAGTTCACTCCAAGTTCATCCTCTGCTCCGTGCATGTGTGTGTGTCCGTGTTATTAGCAGGGCTACAGATGGCACTGTAAATGTGTGTGTGAGAGAAGAGATGGAGACAGAAAGTGTGTTGGCCCCGCCACACTCATCAAGACAGTCTGTTCATCTCTCTCTTCCTCCATCCCACCATCGCTCCGCTCCTCTTCCTCTTTTTCCTCCTCTCTGTCGGTTCAATTAGTGAGGCAGCAGGTGCTGCGCGGAGGGAGCAGGTTGCTGCCTTTAAGGTTGTCAAAACGACGGAAAGCAGGAAGAAAAAGGCTGGTCGAAAGAAGTGTGTGTGTGTGTGTGTGTGTGTGTGTGTGTGAAAGTGTGAGAGACAGGAAGAGGAAGAGAAGTTAAAGGGTAAGAAGAAAAGAGGAAAAGGGAAAGACAGGCAGAGAGAAGCAGGGAACAGATGAAGACACACCTGCGTGTCCCCTGAGCCTCAGCACAATATGCCAGAGATCCCCAAGGGGCAGAGACGGAGTGACAGAGGAAGAAAGAGTCCAACCATCAGCCATAAAACCGAGCAGCACCACGTCGCAGGAGGGTGTCCAATTTTACAAATTTCATCGACACCGTGAAATCAATCATGATAAATTTTGAATGAGAATTTAAAACTGTCTTTCATGGGCAAATAAAGTGGGGTACAAAGCTTCAACAGGCCAAAAGACACGAAAAAATAGAATTAGCGACTCGGGGTTGTATGCCTCTGTGAACCAGTCAAGTTGCAGTTACAGTTTACATCCATGTCTGTTCAGACTCATATGTGGCCATGACAGCAGACAATGATTCAAATATGAATGATATGGCAAAGAAGATACATAATCTAAAACATGGATGCTTCACACACATCTTCAACCTGGCAGCACAGAGGATCTATACAAGCAGCACAGTTTCAAGATTAGTCACCAATTCAATATCTGACCAAATGTCTCCCCTTCCGTTCCTGAGTTATGATGTTGAGTGATGGCTGGTAAAATGTCTTTGAAGAACATTATGACGTCATAGTGTAGTTGACCTTTGACCTTTGAATACGAAATGTTAACAATTCATCATTTAATCCCACCAGACATTTGTTTGAAATTTTGTCATAACCGACCCTTTGCAGACTGGCCAAACAATAACGTAACATCAGGCAGGCTCAGACCAGGGTCTGACAACAACACAACTGTACTCCATTGACTCTACTGCAATCGTTTCACATTTCCTTCATTTTCAGGCTGTTTTGTGGATTTGGAGCTAAATGTTGCCTGGGGCACGTCGTGTATTAATGATACTCGTTACCTGGAGAGGTTGGAAAAAGATATACGTTTCTTCCCTGTTCCAAAACCAAAATCAGACCCTGAAAAGTGTAGGGTTAGCTAGCTAGCTACTGAAGATATAGCCTACTGAATGTATACACATGCTGCTTTTGCTTCTTAATGATTATAACAGTGAAACAAAGACTGACCCTGCTGTACAGGAACCAGTGAAGGGAAGCAGGGAAACTTTGCTGATGTTCAATCAGCTGTGTATCATCGCATTGTGCAAAGATGAACATTATTTTACTTCCCCTGGAGATCCCTACCCATCCAACAGCGGAGGTCCGGGCACTGGCAGCAGCACAGGGGCGAAGCCAAACACCATTCATCTGCACACACTGCGATGCCACACAGCTGGTTCAATATCAGTGAAATTCCCCTTTATATTCATTGTCTTCTGTGGCGATCAGCAGTGATGTGGTGGTTCACTTTTACACTGTGATCTGTAGCCTATAGTTCGGCTTTAGCTTCTATCTATCTTTGTCTTTTTAACCTGTTGTTGCTGCTGAGTCAGTTTGACATCCTGGATATATCCTTCAAACACAGACTGCAGACCCCTCTGCCTGCTTCTCTCTGGAATCACAATTTAATTTTTTCAAAAATATGACAATATTTCTTCAAGGAGTGCAGTTAGTTACAGTGTGGGCTCCATGCTTACTCCGACAACTAGGGATGCACCGAAATGAAAATTTGTGGCCGAAGCCGAAGCCGAATATTATTAAATGCTTGGCCGAATACCGAGTACCGAATACCGAATATCATTGTTTAGTTTTTCATTAGTTTTTGCAGATGAACCCCCTCCAGATTAGTGTTGTCACGGTACCAAAATTGGGACCCACTGTGCGATACCAATGAAAATATCATGGTTCTGAGTAGTATCACGATACCACAGCGAAAATGAGGCAGATGTGCCTTTTGTCATTTATGAAAAGATAAATCACTTTTCTATAGTACATCAATGATATTTCAATGGAATAAATTACTTATTGACTTATTCATACTTCAAAAACAGCATCAATAAGTGATTAACATAGGGGGGATCAAAATAAAATAAATAAATAAAATAAAAATCAACCAGCCACCCTCCTCCCCTGACAGTCCCTTGATCAGTAATAAACAGTCCCTAAAGTGCGGTGAGGTTTGTGGGCCGTTACTGACACAAAGAGAGAAATGTGAAAGGCTCGTTTCTCCTCTGACACATCACATACCTGTGTTCGGCTGGCTCGGCTGTTCAGGTACTTCTGGGCAGTCATGACACCAAGAAGAGGATATTATTGGAACCGACTTCTCCGTCGCCGGGTAAGCCGATGGCCGCCGTATTTGACAGGAATACATTAACGTTACTGTCTGTGTCTGTGACCCCCGTTCAACCCACAATCGGTAGGATTCGCCTTTCGTTTCTGCTGCTGGTTGAAATCTGTAGGCTGCTCGCACAGCGTGCTGAATGATTTAAGCCTATTTTGCTCGCTCAAAACTATTTTTAGTCGCAAATGCGAGTGCCGTGACGGACGGATCGCCACACTACCGACATTTTATTCCGCCCGTCATGGCACGCCATTTGATTGTGTTATCAAAACGCCGCTATTATTCGGCCTTGCTTTTAACTTATTCCACCGAATACCCAATGTGTGTGTTTTTTTGCAATATTCCGCCGAATATATTCGGTTACCGAATATTCGGTGCATCCCTAGTAAACACATAAATGAGTCACTTAGAAAAGTAAATGATTAAAAATTATGTCAGTCAAATCAGATTTTGCTGTTCAATATGAATATTCGACCATTTGTTCTGTTTTTCCATATCGTTTGAGAGTTGGAATGAGGTTCAGGGAGACGTTTAGGGTGATGGCAACATTCACATTACATAGGAAACAAGCCAAGTTAGCCCTCCTGAGATAATGCATACCAACTATGATGCTGACGGATCGGGATGGATCAGAAATGTACAACGTTTTTGCAGACATTTGATATCAAACAAAAGCTAGTGGCTGTATCATATTAAGTTTCTGTGAGCTGTAAATTCACCACTTCTAAACAGAAGGCAGCAGATAATGTTATTTTGGAGCCTGGCTGGGCAAAGCTTGTCTGCCTCCATCTCACTCAGTCTCACCCTTGGTCTGGGTCCTTAGCTCGTTACACCAGAGAGCAGTGTAAAAGTGAAGAGGGATCACTCTGCAGCTAAATCTGGGGACGGAAATGTCTCCAGATTTGCACACAGAAGTTACATGTGCTATGCTTAATCAGTCTCTGACATGAATGAAATGACAGCAACAGCACGTGTAATCCAGTGCTGCGCTTCATGTGTGGGAGACAGATCTGCTTGATTGTGTCAGGTGTGTGTTTGTTTGCTAGTCAATGTGTGAGGTGGATCATAGCGCATTGCCATTCTTGGTAGTTGGAGTCCATTGTGTGACATTGAGACAGCGCCTGGATGCAGGCAACAGGTGTTTTAAAAAAAATGTAGTGTCAACACAGACATTTCATATACAAGGTGTATATATATCTATATATATCTATATATATATATATATATATATATATCGCTCCCTCCCTCTCTCGGCCTCTCTGTCGATGCCCTGAGCATAAATAAGATTAATAGCCTAAATAAATAAAAAGATTTAAATCATTTTCCAGCACTAGATTCATTTGAAAGGTCATGGAAAACAACTTTTTAACTTCTCTGGAGCAGGTCCAAAAGCTGGACCCCCCTTCTGAATCAAGCCGTATGTGTTGCGAGATGCTACTCACCTCTGTCTACAGGAGGGATGAAGTTTTTTTTAAAAGTCTCTGTGTGTACAGCTCTCAGTACTTTTGCAGCGTCTAACTGAATCTCTGTGGTTTGGAGTTTAGTTTCTCTCCTGCATCCTGTTTTTACTTTAGATATCTTCTTTATTTTATTATTTCATGTTCGCTTTCAGCTGGGTAGAAGTTGTGCAGTTGCTGCTCTTGGAGACGAAGTCAACATTTTCTTATGTTGCTGCTTCACAATAAAACACTTTTACATACAAAATAAAGAAATTTCGAGGGACTTTTATTGTGAAGAATCTGTAGGGAAATTAAATGATTTTATCACTGAATTCGCGGAACTTTGTAAGCGCCTTTTGTTGGATAAAAACAAGTAACACCCAGGGAGGAAGAGTAAAATCAGAAATAGCCACAGTGAGATGTTGATGAAGAGCTGCAGACAACAGGCTCTTACTGCACCTCTGCGAACAGCTCACCCCCAGCAGGTAAACTTATTTTACCTGTCCTGCTTAGTGATAGAAAAACACATGCAGCAAAAATAATGGGGGACTTAGCCTGCTGCTTTTAAACCTCATCACTCAAGACAAGCCTGTTATCGGTTAAAGACGCACCTTTAAGTGGGTAGCCTTGTTGTAACGGAAATGCAAAGCTCTGCAGTGCCAGGCTGACCAGCCCAGCAGAACCAAGTAAAGCCAAATCAGGCTGCTGTAATGGAAAAAGGGTGTGAATATTTAAGGCCTATTTGTAAAGATTGACAGGTACTGTAGGAACCAGTAGGCTTGGGGCTGGGTGACAGACAGAGTAGGGAAGTGTTCAGACATAAATTATTGTGTGGGATTTACTGACAATAAGAAATATTGCCCTGTCATTATCATGTTGTGTTTTGAGTTGGTTTGTTCATGTTATTGTTGTATTAGAAGTCTGACAGAGGCCATCTGTTACACATTGGTAGAAACTTGTATCATTTCAGTCTCAGATAAACATGGCTACAGTCCGACATCACAGTCTCATGAGACAGAGTATGAAAGCCACAAGCAGTTAAAGTATTTTAGACATTGATTAGTTTCCATATTTCAGGTTGGAAATATGTCGTATTTTTAAGCTCTATTGTCTCTTCACATCATCATCATCATCATCATCATCATCATCATCATCATTAGCATCGCAGCTCCACCAGCACCAGGCAGGTGGAGCCACCCCTGGCTAATCCGCGGCATCAGGGATATTAGCAACGCCCTCAAACACACACACCCACATGCTTATTCCACATTTTGGCAATACATTAGCCCTCACTGCTCCAACCATTTAACTTGATTTCCCACTTTCCCTCTCCCAGTCCCCAGTGTCCCTCACAAATAATGAAGAGAGCTGTTGGTGCCAGGCTGTGAAAGCCAAAGCGACGGCAAGCAGCCCAAACTGAGATGTGTGGAGGGAAAGGGGAAAATTTGGGAGGACTGGAGAGGTGCGGAGAGAGGCACCTGATAAATCCCTCCGCCCTGGTTTGGAGTCCAGAGTCCTCAGGTGTGACGATGATAAAGACCCAGGAAAAATCAAAAGGATGTTTACAGGCAAGGGGAGAAATGAACACCATAAAGGCCCATAAATAATTGTTATGACAGTTATATAATTGATTAATTCTTTCCATCCTTTATTGAGCATAATACCAAACATTTTCTGTGAGAATCTGGACTGTTGATCTCACAAAACAAGACATTTTAAGATGCTCACTTAGGCTCTGGAAGATTGTGATGGACATATGTCACTTCTTCTTACATTTTGTAAAGTGAATGATTACTTCATTGGTGGAAACAGAGGTTGAAAGATGAGTCGACACTGACAGCAATCCTTAGTTGTATCTATTCATCCAACCTACAGACCAACCAACTGTTTCACCGTAACACTGACTGACATACTGATTGACACACCGAGCGACACACCGACCCACCAATCTTCCGATCAACCAACCCACTGACACACCGACTGACTGACACACCGAAACAGTGATCGACACACCTTCTGACTGAAACACTGACCGACACACCAACTGACGGACACACCTACTGTCACGTTGACTGACTGACACACCGAAACACTGACGGACACACCGACTGACTGACACACCAAAACACTGACTGACATACCCACTGTCACATCGACTGACCGACACACTGACTTACTGACACACCAAAACACTGACTGACACATGGACATGTTGACTGACACACTGACCAACTGATCCACCACCAACTGAAACAATGACACACTGAGTGACACCAACTGACTGACACACCGACTGACCGATCCACCAATTGATTGACAGACTGACCAACCGACTGACACAGACTGACACACCATGCAACACACTGATCCACCAATCTACCGATCAACCAACTGCTGCACCGACCAACCGACTCACCGACCGACTGATGCACCGACTGTCACATCGACCGACTGTCACATCGACTGACTGACACACCGACTGACCAACACACTGACTGACTGACTCACGGAAACACTGACCGATACACGGACATGCTGACTGACTCACCGATCCACCACCAACTGAAATGCTGACACACTGACCAACACATCGAAACACTGACTGACATATCAACTGTCACATCGACTGACACACGGAAACATTGACTGACACGCCACCTGACTGACATACTGAAACACTGACCGAAGCACTGACCGACACACCAAAACACTGACTGACACACCGACATGTTGACTGACACAATGACCGGGCATCCACAGCCAACTGAAACGCTGAAACACTGAGCAACACACCGACTGATTGACACACCAACTAACCGAGCCACCAATGGATTGACCGACCGTGGCTGACACACCTTGAGACACACTGATCTACCAATCTATCGATCAACCAACCGCTGCACCAATGAACTGACTCACTGACTGACTGACACACCGAAACACTGACTGACACACTGACTGATTGACACACTGACTTAATGACACACTGAGTGCATCTTGCTAACTTGGCCATTCTGGATGTCACTAACTCGGCTTCTTCTCCGGAGCCTTTGTGCTCCACTGTCTCTCAGATTAACTCATATCGCAGCGGTGCCTGGACAGCGTGACGTGTGTGGTTGTGCTGCTGCCGTGGTCCTGCCAGATGCCTCCTGCTGCTGCTGCTGCCATCATTAGTCATTAGTCATACTTCTACTGTTATTATACACATATGACTATTGTCACACATGTATACTGCCAGATATTAATACATACTTTCAACATATTGTACCACAGTAGCCAGAACTATAACTATAATATTATTACTTTCAATAATGTTGTTGTAAGCTACTGTCATTACCTGCGTGTCTCTCTCTCTCCCTCTCTCATTGTGTCATACGGATTACTGTTAATTTATTATGCTGATCTGTTCTGTACGACATCTATTGCATGTCTGTCCGTCCTGGAAGAGGGATCCCTCCTCAGTTGCTCTTCCTGAGGTTTCTACCGTTTTTTTCCCCGTTAAAGGGTTTTTTTTGGGAGTTTTTCCTTATCCGCTGCGAGGGTCATAAGGACAGAGGGATGTCGTATCCTGTAAAGCCCTGTGAGGCAAATTGTGATTTGTGATATTGGGCTTTATAAATAAAATTGATTGATTGATTGATTGACTGAGTGACCGACACAGCGACCGACTGACTGGCCAATATTAGTGGGTAGGCCACCAAGAAGGAACTTAATTATCAATCTGATGTTGTTGTGGGTGGAATTTGTTAATGAACAAAATTTTATTTAAAAAAAAAAAAAAAAAAAAATTGCATTCTGCTTGCTGGCTCGGTCACCATGACGACAGGAGAGTTCCGTGCACAGGGTTGAAACATGATGCTTCCATTATGGAACACATCAAACTTGCTAAATACTGGAACCTTTGTCATATGAGTCAGTTGACCACAGACCACAGTGTTCAGAGTCTAAGTCATGATTGTTAGATTTGGTGACAGCCTTGCTCAAACAAGTTTCCATCCATCAAGCCTCTGCAAAACAGAAAGAGGACCTGTGCTGAAGTTTCTCAGGAAATCGCAAGAGACCATGACAACACCGCTCCTGTAAGGTAGAAGCAAAAGGTGTGTCCAGTATCTGTCCAGTTGCTAAGATGGTCTCTTTCTAAAATTTCTGAGGGCAGTGAAAACAAACCAGAAATGTCCTCACCAGAAAGAAAGAGAAAGTCTCCTTGTAAAATGTCAGAAAACAGGAAGAGGATCTGTGCTGAAGTTTCTCAGGAATCCAACAGAGACCATGACAGCACCTCTCCTAAGAGGAAGAAACGGAAAGTGAACCCAATATCACCCCCGTTGCTAAAAGAGTTTCTCAGTAAAATTTTAAAGGACAGCAAAAGAGAACCCGAGATTGCCTCACTAAAAAGGAAGAGAAAGACACCCTGTGATATTTCAGAGGGAAGCGAAAGCGAACCCGAGATCTCCTCCCAACAAAGGAAGAGGAGGAGAATGATCACAGATACAGAGGAGAAAGGAGTCGACACAGTGCTGCCAAGCACCTCTGAAGAGGCTCCTTCACCTGAGAGCCAAGCCTCATCTTCAAGGAAGAAAAAGGACAAGACTAACAAAGTAACAAAGATTTGGATCATCGGGTCTAGTTACTTTCAACGGGAGGAGTCAGCGGCATATCACTACTTTGGGGAGAATTTTGGACTAAATGCCAAAGTTAAGTGGTTTGGCCAAAGAGATATGCACTGGAATGGTATCCTTCCCCGATTTTATAAAGAGCTGATAAACTATCGTAGTCCCCCGCACATTTTGGTCATCCATGTTGGTGGCGATGTGGGGTTGATTTCCACAGAGGAACTAGCACCAAAAATTGAGGAGGACTTGATGCAGCTTCATGAAGAGATTCCAGCAATGTGGATTGTGAATTCATGCATCACAATGCAGCAAGTGCAGGACTATGAACAGCCACAGGAGGCTGACGTCAACAGAGAGGCTGTCAACGAAACTATGAGAACGGCCACTGGCAACCTCGACTGTGAAGTCATTGATCATCCCTCCAAAAGTTATAATGAAATACTTCATCCAGATGGAGGACACTTCACCCTGGAGGGAAACAAGAACTTTGTGACTGGAATCCAGCTTGTCCTGACTAAGATCCTTGAGGAAACTCGCTCAAGAAATCGGCTTCATGGCTCAACAAATACATTGTGCTGATAGCTGATTTCTCCCTGTACCTGCATTGGTTTTCTTTCTTTTCTTTCTTTCCTTTGAACTTTCACCAGGTTGTTCTGGTTTCCATAACAAATACATACAGTAATTTGCACTCTGAACTGTTTGAATGTGAGTGCTTGTTCACCTATATGTCGGTTTTAACTTGATAGATAAAAATATTTGAAGAAAATAAAAGTGACTGTGTACAGTGGTGCAATGTTTGTAGTGACAAAACAGATTTCCAATTCATGATTTACAGTGGTGTTTCTAATTTAAACTTAATTTAACGTTTGACTGAGTTCATTTTCTATCCTTTCAGGTTAGCTCAGAATAGTATTTCAATCTCGCACATACTAACTGACTAACCAGTGCACTGTCTACAAAGGAAGGCAACTGTCAGAGATGACAGAGGTTTGATCACGTTATACTGTCTGAGGTGTAACAGGTGGTGTCTCCTATAGGTTTTATTTCAAAATTGCTCTAGGAAAGAGGATTAGCATACTGTTAGCATACCATTCAGTACTCTTTCTTTTGGATACGCCTGTTCCAGTTTAGCGCCGGAAGTCACGCCTCTTAAGTTATCATGTAGTCTAGGAATAAGGTGGATGCAAAGTTGTGTTTAAGAAGAATATTTTATATAATTTATACTGGATAAAAAACATGTTGCAGCCCCAGTGGCTTAAAAAACTTTCAGAGGCCATTCGCTCTCTTCAGTCACTAGGAGTTCAAGACAGAATTTATCCCCCTGCACAAAATGGACTGTCTCAAATACTTAACTGCAGTTGCATAGAAGACAGGTGATAGTTATGTAGCCAAAACATACTCACGACCAAGAGTCCACATGTTGGCAACGTAGGCATAATGGAGTCCAAAGCAGGTGCTACGTCAAAAAGGGGTGAGTATGCTGACACCAACCAATGGCATGGAAGCTTTAGTGTTCTAAGCGTCTTAAGAAGTCAGAAATATACTTGTTAACAGATCATTTTCTGTTGTCTTATTGCACATTTGACGCATGAAGACATTATACTTTTACCCGTTAAGATGAACAAATTTGACTTATCATCAGGAACTTCAAAACATTCAAAAACATTTAGAGCCCTTTTGCAATCCATTTCACTGTGCCCTCACAAAACATGTTTTGGCCATAACTCAAGAATTCATATGCTAATTGACCTTTCGCTAAGCCTCAACCCTGTGATATGGTCCATCAAGTTGTCGGTAGGGATGCACCGAATATTCGGTAACCGAATATATTCGGCCGAATATTGCAAAAAAACACACACATTGGGTATTCGGTGGAATAAGTTAAAAGCAAGGTCGAATAATAGCGGCATTTTGATAACGCAATCAAACTGTGTGCCATGACGGGCGGAATAAAATGTCGGTAGTGTGGCGATCCGTCCGTCACGGCACTCGCATTTTTGCGACTAAAAATAGTTTTGAGCGAGCAAAATAGGCTTAAATCATTCAGCACGCTGTGCGAGCAGCCTACAGATTTAACAACAAGGAAACTTAACAGCACAGACGAAAAGATATCAAACACACACACAATACTTTTTAGTAGGACAGACTCATTGTTTTGGTCTTTTTATGGCATTATGGCAGCCTGATCCTTTAAATTCAGATACATATCAGTTAAAATGCTACAATAAATCATGTTCAATTAGCATTCTTTAATGCTTACAAATCTAAACGGACTTTACACGAGTGTTCTAATATTCTGAAATATCTGAAATGGTTTTAATGCTCATTTTCCGCAGTAGCAATCCACCGGTACCAACTGCACTTTCTCACTCTTACTTGTAATGTTTACTTCAGTCATTCTGCTTTTTTCTGTTATTAACCAAGAAAAGAAAAGTTGTTGTTGTCATGTGATAACCTAATTATACTTATCTATTACTTTACAAAAATACATTTTATTCCTTCAATGTCAATTTTTTACTGTGGAACCAAAAATGGCATGGACTATCAATATTTTTCAATGTACTGTATCTAAAGCCCGGTATACACTGTGTGATTTTGGGTTGTCCCAGACGAAAGATGACCACTGTGAAAGAAATGTGGTGATATCTTTGGTCATGGCTCTAAAACAATGTTCCACAGTGAGAGAGGTTCAAGGATGGCAATTGTCACGGACAGATGACAGCTTGCCATGGAGGCAAACTGTGCTAGAAGAAATGTGTGGGACTCCAGCAAAGAGGAAAATCTTGTGGAGTTGTGGCAGCAGAAGCCTTGCCTGTATGATGCATCCTCCAGCTCTTACCATGATCGCATAAAGACAGACCAAGTATGGTATGAAATAGCGGCAGAGTTGCAGCTGCCAGGTGAGCAACCTAGCAGCCAGCAAATACACACACACACACACACACACACACACAACTTCACATTATGTAACAACGTGAACCTCTGTGTTGTGCTAATAACCCATGCAGCGTCCTTGTGCACTCAGTATGGGAAGCTGTTGCATCATATGTCATAGCCTGTGATTCAATAGGCACTGTCATCGTACAGTCTGCATACATCAAGCTTGATGTCGTACCCATGTTTATTAGATCCATGCCGCACAGTGTAACTTGCACTAAACTTGTACAACTGCTAAAATCTCACAGTCTGTAGAAGGCTTAAGATAAAAATTCCAGTATTGTGACAACGCGACTTTGCACTTATTACCTTAAGATATTCATTATTCAGAGAAGCTACAATCAGTGAAACCCAAGACAATTAAATTATGTGAAACTGTCTGAGCCAACACACTGTCAAACCCTGGCATTTTGCTCATACAACCAAAAAATTAAAAAGACTAAGAGCAGGATGAATACAAAACAAATCTACAATATTAATGATCCAGCACTTAATGTGTTCGTATTAGCTTGATGTAAATGCTAACAAACCATCTTCTCCACTGTATACTCCCAAAAACATTTGTCTTGCTTTTAGGTAATATATTTGTCTTTAATTTTCCTCAAGTATCCTTTGCAAATGTGTTACTGGTAGGTTGTCCTCGTTTAAATATCCCAACCAAAACCTTGCATCTCCACAGGCCACCTTGACTTTTGAGATGATTCTGTTAATTTTAAACAAGTTTCGTTAATTCAGACAGGAGCCACTTATCTCTCAAACTGAAGACACACAAGCCAGTGGACAAATGAAAGACACACGCTTACATCTATGTCCTCCTGGGTGAAGTTCTCGGGGTCTTCTCCCATCATGTTAGCCAGGTGCCGTTTCCCGATGTTATACTCCTCCACCTGCTTCTGGATGAACTCCATCGTGAACTTTTCCGGACCTGCAGCCGCCAGGTTCTTTTTCTGGAGGGCAGAGCTCACACATATCTGCCTGCTCAGGACCTGCAGAGGAGGGAAAGTGCGGCTAATATGAGATATATAACGTTAGCAAAATTATGCTAACTTGTTGAAAATTTGGAGCAGCACCCAGCCGAACTCTGGTTAAGGGTTCAGTCATTAAAATTAGAATGTCCCAAAGTCTATCACACCATAATAAAACTAAATGCAACGTTGGTTAACTGTAATTTCATATATCCGTCAAGCAAGTATCGGCTAACAGAAGCTGCTAGCGGATGC
This sequence comes from Epinephelus lanceolatus, assembly GCF_041903045.1. Lineage (NCBI taxonomy): Eukaryota > Metazoa > Chordata > Actinopteri > Perciformes > Serranidae > Epinephelus > Epinephelus lanceolatus. The sequence goes on along the minus strand of NC_135757.1, from coordinate 22,338,317 downwards.
TAGCTCAAGGACGTCTGTGTGTGTGTGTTACAGGACATTTCCGTGCGTTCAGATTTATTTAACACACAAAGCTCTTCACTCTCTTAAAGACAAAGTTGCGCTTTACCTGTCGACTTAAATGCGACGCGACTGTGTTTAAACTCGGGCTGCAGTTCCCACATTTTACGAAAATCAATCCCACGGTTCGCACACAGGACGCCGCCATGTTGACCGACTACGATGACGTACTCGGCGGAAGTTGTTAACGTCAGAGACATGTGTCATGAAATATAGAATACAAATTAAACCTTTTTTTTTTTAAATGTAGTGAAAAATCTCAAAGCAAACATTGCTCACAACCTAGTTACTATTTTTATTTATTTTTTTATTAAAGCTGTTATTGGCCTTTCTGTCAGAGACGTAAATAAAAACGCACCAATATAAAACGTTTTCAAAGTTTTAGCCGCATCAGCGTGGTTTAATTATATTGTTTTGCTTCATTTTGAAAATCTGCAATGGAGTGCATGGTGTATTATGGCAACATGGAACTATTTATTTATGTATTCTAAAATAAATTATATTTACGTGTCTGTATGTGAATGTATATAGGCATGGCTAAATGCGCATGTATATATAATAGAATAGAATAGAATAGAATAGAATAGAATAGAAATAACTTTATTTATCCCAAAGGACAATTCATCTGTCCAGCAGCTCATGAAAGACCAAAAACCCCAAAATAAAATACATTAAAGTGTATGTTTTAATGGGTGTATATGTTTATCTGTTATGTATGTGTGCATAATGTATATGTCAGTATCTTAATTCAGCCTACATAAAAGTGTGCAGTGAACAACAGTTTTTTGCTTCTTTGATTGTTTGTTTATGTTTGTCTGTCTTTTTGTTTGTTTTGTTTGTAATTTTTATTGCAAATTTTCACTGCATTCATGAAAATTATATTGAAAAAAAAAAACCTATGAAAATGCCACTACTACTACTACTACTACTACTACTAATAATAATAATAATGATGAAAAATAAATAAATAAGCCAATTCCCTGGCAAGGCAGCACAAATGTTGCATTCAAATGCTCAAAAAAGCTGTAACTTCTGTGTACAATGCTGTACATTCAAGTTTGTTTGTTTTTTATGAGTATAGAAAATGCCAAACCCTGAGCCATCATAAACAACTGCATTTTTACATGCACACACATCGACTTCCTGTATTTTACTATATGGCCAAGAGCTTGAACGCATCATAAAAGTATGTTTAAGAATAAGATTTATGGATGATTCAGGCACAGCAGAGGTTGTTTTGTGTCATTTAGACAGAGACAACTCATAGACGTTACTGATGAAAACTGGGGCAAAATATTAAGCTAAACAATCAGAAATGGAAAGGAAATGTAGAAACGTATGTAAGTGAAATAAAATAAAAGTTTATAAAGCATCCCTTCAAAAAAAGAAACCCTTTAAAAATAAACATCAAAAAAAAAGAAAAGAAAAAGAGAAAAAACTAGATAATCACAACAACATGCCAACAGACCACAACGTTGCATAATCTGCCTGAAATGACAAATGAGCCAAATAAAAAAGTGTAAATTCCAACAAGGACAGAACATTTTAAAACAATTGAGTACACTGACTTACACCGGCTGCTTCCATTACACAGCTTTTTTTGTTTTCTCTCAAACATCAGTCCACATCACATCACAATGTCACCGCTCATTGAAATCGTGTGTTGTTCAGCATGATCGTGGAAATTCGAAACATGCTGGCCACATGGTGCAGCTAAAAACTAAATCTGCAGTGATCCTGCACACTAAAACTATTCTTCATGTCCTTTGTTGAGGTTGGAAATTAACACCAGCCATTGCCTAAATCTTAAATCCTAAAACTACTCAAACTTGTTTGTTTACAGGTTAAAAATGATTAAATTCATTTGTCAATTTCATGTCTTTCCTATGCAGAAAAAAGATCCTTAAACAACAGTATGTTGACTGTTAAACTGATAATCAGAGACTCCATTTGGAAGAGTTTTTTAGAGGTTTAATGATAATTAAGTTTCAACTTTTTTTCCTCCCATCACACACAGCTATCTGAAACCACTTTGACCCAAGAGATATTGCACTTGTAAGGCTCTGATGCCCTGTCCGATTTAATATGAACTGCATGTGAACACCATCTGTCTTGCATGTAAAGTCGCTGACAATAAGAGGGGTACTGTAAATGTCACGCCACAGGATTTAAAGCATCGGATCCACATGAGTTATCAGAAATAACACAATAAAAAATGCTCAGTCACCGTCTGCCAAACACGTTGGCAAGGCTACACATAAAACACATTCTTTTTGCATATGTGGTGCAGTTGGTGCTGGGCAGCGCAGAGATGGATTAACACAACATTTTGTGTGGATTCCTTCAAGACATAAGCACAAGCTGCCTTCTCCACCAAACTTCCCTTGTTCTGCCATAGAGCGATGACTGAGAGCTTTACTGTAACTCAGAGTACAACATGTAGCCAACCGCAGTTTAACCGTTCATAATGTTGCAGCAGGAGATTCAGTGCCTTGCTCAACAACATATGTTGAGTTTGCTTTCATGCTATTACACTCCAAAAAATAACACACTGATTCAACTTAAAAAATTAAGGTAACAATTTGCATGCATCTTTTTAAGTAATTCTAACTCTGAGTCAGTCCTAGAGTTTTTCATAGTCTGACACTCAGTTAATTAAGTACATCTAAGATGATTTGCTTTGACCTCGAAAAACATAATTAAGTTGAACCAACTTAATATTTATTCAAAAGTTGATATTTAGTGGTCAAACTATTTTATTTAAGATATTCTAACTTATTTGAATTATATCCTACTCAAAAATGTGAAAAATGTTTCAGATTTTGACCAACTTCTTAAAATAAGCAAATAAAATAAGTAAAACAAACATAATTTTTTAATACTGAAAAACACCTTTATTTTAAGAGTCATCCACTAACCCTATGAATAAATTTTGTGTATACCAAAGCCCTGAGAGGCAAGTAAAAAGTTCTGGTGATCAATTTTCTATGTCTGATATAATTTATTTTCTTTCCTGTGCTTATACCGACCAGATGTAAAAAGAAATTTAAAAATTATTTATTGAAAAATATTTTTTCTATGTTACCTTTTAAAAAAAAAAAAAAAAAAATGTGACAAAAGGTGGGAAAAGGTGACTTTTTAGGATCAGTTTTCAAAGTGTTTGTTGTTGTAATACTCATTTTAGCCACAAGAGGCTGAAGTGCATCACTACCCCATGTTCTAAAGGCTGATTTATAGTTGTATGTGGGCTCTATGCAGACCCTACGCTGTATCCTACACAAGTGGTCAACGCCTTTGTGAGTTTTTATACTTGACCAGTTGTGTGTCTGTGTCGCTTTGCAAATACACCTCTAAGGCTCTGATCACACAGAAAGCCTGTCAGCAGCTGGAGACGGCTTTTTGTAATTGTTTAAATGAAAATGAAGTTTTCTGCGTTGTGGCGCTTCCACGCATTTCTGTGTTCTAGGGGCCCGGAATTTTTGCCAGAGCGTTCTGAACTCCTCGAGTTGAAAAAAATCAACTCAGAGTGGAAAAGCACCCTACATTATCTCCACTTTTTTCCCATTGTTTAATTAGATGATTTGAAAGGCAGGCCTTCTGTGGTGGTCATGACAACAAGTTTACTGTTGGTAAACAATGGAGGAGAAACTGGTGGGAGCAGTTGCTGGATACCCAGAGCTCTATGGCCCGATGATAGACAGCAGGTTGTCAGACTGCCCCTGAGTCATCCTAAAATATGCCTGGAAATGGCCATCATAGAGCCGAAGCTCCTGGACCAACTGGTGGTACTCCCCGTGATCCATCCTCTTTTTTAGGGTCTCATGTACCCACACAGATCTCTGTTTCCCTGTGCCAAACAAAGTATTTGCAGACAGCCTCTCACCCTCAACCAGAGCTACAGCATGTACCCACTGCCTGAACATTTTAGGAATTAGATACTGATTATTGTGGGGAAAAAGTTAGATTAGTCACACAGGAAGGTTAGTGTAAGGATGTAATGGGGTGGTTGCCTGGCAACAATAAAAAGGTGCAGCAAACTGTTTTTTTACCAATGGCATTCAGTTTCAAAAAACAAAACAAAAAAAAAGCCAGTGCAATGCGCCTCGTATTTGCAACCTGCAAAATGCTTTCTGCAAGATCGCGGCCTAAAATGCTAGTTGGCAACAAGGTTTCTAAGCCACTGTGTTGAGTTTCTGTGAAGTGCATTTAAGTTTGATTGACCCAACTAACACGCCTAAAACACACATTAAACATGGCTTACTTGTGACAACATTAAACAAAAGTATAAATTTGGACATTTGCACATCAGGCAACAACCTAGGATTTGGATCTACGCAGAGCCTTCCCCTTAGATACAGTATCAATTCATGACTTCTTTCAGGTCAGTTTTAATTTCTCCATGCACTCAAAACCAAAAGACAGACATGACAGTAATGCGACACACAGCACCACCACTACGTACACATCAAGTGCTGGAGCTAGCTAATGATCATCAATCATGATCATAATGAATAACTATTTAAATATAAGATGAAGCACAACTACAGTAGGCACCATTAGACCACGGTAGGCAATATGATATACTTTGTTGGTCAAAAAAATAAAATGAATCATGAGTTGGGGTCATTAATGGAATAAAATCTGGTTGTTTTGTCTTTTTCTACTCATGCCGTGCAGCTCACTCTCTCTCTCTGTTGTTAATCTGAGGATTGCTACAAAGACAAAAATAGAATTTGGGCCAAAAGTTATATTACAACCAGGGAAAGCAAGCACGGCTGAATTGAAGTGATGTGTTACGTCTCTCCTTCTCCTCCACTTCGTTCAGACCAGAGACAGAGGTTTGAGTGGGCAGGTCAAAAAGCATTTTGAGTAAGTTATTAATAACTTAGACAAACATTGTGTGCAATAGTCCCACCTCTGACCTTCTCTCCCCGTGTGTCTCTCTCTTTTTCTCTCAAACACACACACCTTGGAGAGCACTCAGTCCTGGACCTGGTCTCTGTCTGTGACGGGGTCGCACGTGTAGGTAAAAAAAAAAGTATGTGTATATATAATAATTTAATAGCCTACATTAATAATAATAATAATAATAATAATAATACATTTTATTTATACAGCGCTTTTACAGCTCTCAAAGACACTTTACATTTAAAACCAAAGAAAAGAAGTACATACATGTAAGTGCAAAGACATAAACAGAAGACAAGGACAATATAAAACAACAAGGTGCAAAAGCATAGTGCAAAACAAAGAAAAGGAGGGCACATGAGGAACCGAGGACGAAAAGCTAATGTTAAAGGTTAAAGGCGGATTTGAAAAGGTGGGTTTTGAGGAGTGATTTGAAGGTGGATGGATTTGGACAGTCACGGATGTGTATAGGGAGGGTGTTCCAGAGGGAGGGGGCGGCTATGGAGAAGGCTCTGTTGCCCCAGGTTCTGTGCTTGGTCCTGTGTGGGGGTGAGAGGAGGTTTTTGTCGGATGATCGAAGGTTGCGGGAGGGAGTGTGGTGGTGGAGCATGTCTGTGAGGTAGGAGGGGGCCTGGCTGTGGAGGGCTTTGTGGGTGAGGAGGAGGATCTTGAAATTGATTCTGTACGGGACAGGGAGCCAGTGAAGGTTTTGCAGGACAGGGGTTATATGTTCACGGGAGCTGGTGTGGGTGAGGAGGCGGGCGGCAGAGTTTTGGAGGTACTGAAGTTTGTTGAGGACTTTGGATGATGAGCCGTAGAGGATGCTGTTGCAGTAGTCCAGTCTTGAGGTGATGAAAGCATGAATGAGAGTTTCAGCGGCAGAGAAGGAGAGCAATGGGCGGAGACAGGCAATGTTTCTAAGGTGAAAGAAGGCAGTTTGGGCGAGGTGGCTAATGTGATGTTCAAATGAGAGGTTATTGTCGAAGATGATACCAAGGTTGCGGATGAATGGGGAGGGAGAGAGGGTGGTGTTGTCAATGCTGAGGGTGAAGTTTTGTGTTGCTGTAGAGAAGGATTTTGGGCCGATGAGTATTATTTCAGATTTGTCACAGTTGAGTTTGAGGAAGTTGGCTTGCAGCCATGATTGGAGTTCAGTCAGACAGTTGGTGAGGGTAGAGCGGGTGGCCGGGGTGTTGGATTTTGTGGAGATGTAGATTTGGATGTCGTCAGCGTAGCAGTGGAAATGGAGACCATGACGACGGATGATGGAACCAAGGGGAAGTAGGTAGATGCAGTAGAAGTAGTGCTCGTGGAAGCAACAATGCTATTAATAAAAGAAATATAATAATCCATCCATCCATTTATCCTTTTTCTAACCACTTCATCCTATTGAGGGTCACGGGGGGGCTGGAGCCTATCCCAGCTGACATTGGGCGAGAGTAATATAATTATAGCTGCTGCGCAGTGATGGGTCGGGTCCAGACATTTTTAGGCTATTCTGAGCAACAAGCAGAAGAATTGGAAGACATTTAGGAATTTAGCAACACAATCTGCCTTTTGCATCAGCTGAGGCTTGAACTCACAACCTCTGAGACTAAGGATCAATTTCTATCTCACTGAGCTAATTAGTCAGTGACATTTCATGTGTAGCTTCACAAATTGACTAAGCCAGACATGCAGGTTTAGCAGCCGACCATGCATGGACAAGCAGAGTTCAAACCACTGTAAAAAATTCAGTTATCGAAATAAAAATCTGAAAATACACATATTGCATCTAGACAGCATGGAGATGTTGGTAATTTATTTTAACTATGATTGATTTGCTTCATAAGTGAAAAACTGATGTTTAACTAGTTGGGCTATGTGCAAAGTGAGAAGCCTCAGATGGTTTCACACTGAAGTATTGACACGGGATCTTTGTGCAAAGTTTGATTTATTTTCAAGCATGAGAAGGCAGATTTTCTAGCAGGAAAAAGACCTGAAGATGCTGCACAGTGATCAGTCACGCTCAGGCAATTTTAAGCAATAAGCTGGAGCACAAGAAGATGATTACATTACAGCGTGGATTCTGCACCAGTTGAGGCTTGAACCCGCAACCGCTGGAACCTAAGACGGTCATCTACCGCTCTGAGCTGATTGGCAAGTAGCAACTCAAAAGTGGCTTCACAAATTGAGTAAGCCATTCACTGTTGTGTAGGAAAGCAGCCATCCATGCATGGAAAGGCAGATTTGAAACCACTGTAAAAAATTCAGTTATTAAGACAAAAATCTGAAAATACACATATTGCATCTAGACAGCATGGAGATGTTGGTAATTTGTTTGTAACAATGATTGATTTGCTCCATAAGTGAAAAACTGATGTTTAAAATTGCCATTTTTACATTGACTCCAATTGTTCACATTAGAGCAAAATTCAAAATGCTGTCAAAAATTCAGTTTTTGAGATAAAATTCTGAAATTTGCCACGCATCATCTACCATGACTAGAATTTTGTCACTTTTTTCATGAACACTGAAGATTTATTTAGCAAGAATTTGCATGTATATGTTTACAGTACCGTTTACAGTCAAACATTTTGATGCACTGTAGGCTCAATTTTTGATAAATCAAAAATCTGAGAAACATAGTTTGTGTAGGACAGTCTGAAGATGCTCTGTAGCAAGTTTGGTGTCAATTGAGCAAAAATTGTGGGAGGAGATAGGTTTAAGAAGTTTTACAGTTTTTGAAAAAAACAGAGTGATGAACTTCATAATTTTTAATAGGTTTAAATGTACAAAAGTTTCTTCAGTATTGGGGCTACAGTTTGATGAAAGTTGTGAAGTTGTAGCACGTATGGTTGATTTGTTATGAATTTTCAAAGTTTTGAACTTTAGACGCTTGCAGTAGCGCCACCATCAGGACTATTGGCTTGAGTTTACAGCTGAGGATATCTGGCATGAGACTGGACCTTTGTGCAAAGTTTGGTGAGTTTTCACCCATGGGAAGTATGATTTCCTCGGAAGAAGAAGAAGAAGAAGAAGAAGAAGAATACCTAGGATTACAATAGTGTCCTGGCATCTTAGCTGCCCGGACCCTAATGATAATAATAATAATGTTACAACTGGCTAGAAGAAGAAGAAGAAGAAGGAGATGAAGAAGATGATGAAGATGCTGATGAAGAAGATGATGAAGATTTTCTAACAGGGATCTTTATGACCTATTTGTTGTTTAAATCACATTTGAATCATACAGAACCTCCCTACGGCCAGACATCATGTTCTGGTCCAAACCTTCTACATCTGTCATCATGGTGAAATTGACTGTCCCATGGAAAGAGGGAACTGAGTCTGCCTTTGAGAGGAAGAAGGAAAGGTACGCAGAGCTGGCTGATGAGTGCTCTCAAGCAGGTTGGAGGGCACTCACCTATCCAGTGAAGGTTGGCTGCAGAGGCTACACTGGCACATCCACCCAGCAGTATCTGAAATTTCTTGGGATAACAGGATCCAAGCTAACACAGTTCCTCACTCACTCATTCCCACATCCCATATCAACGTTTGGTTATGAACTTTCCACGTCCAGATACAAGGTACCCTGGGTGCGTTGGTTGTTGACGTTCTGGGACACTGTGTCAACTTCTACCTGTTACATGCATTGTCTGTTTTCAAAATACACTTCTGTTTTCACAGGAACTTTACTATTCAGTACAACAACGCAAATTGAAAAAAACAGGGCTTGGCTAAAAAATTCTACAGGACGTGAACACCGTTCTCCTGGGTGAAAGTCGCTGTTTGTTGGACCCATTCACCCTACTCGGACTTTTGCTGCCTTAACTTTCATTTTTGTCTAACAACATATCCCCCCAATGCCACCGAGCAGCATTCAGTTATAACGGCAACTGTCTGCCAAATCATGCCGATGTCAAAGGGCGGCTTTTTTTGTCAGTGTCTGATGCCACACATCATTGCCCAAGTGCCGGATTTTGATGACTTCAGAGTAAGACCGGGTTGTCCAAGCTGAGGAAGGCCCTTAAAGATGAGGCTGATGAGGCAGAACAAAAGAGCTTCTGGCTCTGGCTCCAAAGAAAGGACAAGTGGGGGGAAAGCAAGGATCCTAGGGCTGGCTGCAGCAGGCAGTGGGGAGATGTCCATGCTGCTGATCCACCACCTACAGATGTTCCAGGATTATAGGACAGAAACATCGGTGAAGGGTATCTCCTGGCTGATGACCATGCAGCTAGCTCAGGCAGAAATGCCCAGCAGGTGGATCCACCTGTGCTTACATCAAGAACAACGTCAAGAACACCATTCTGTTTCTTGAAAATGTGTCTTTGTTCTCCGTTGGTCTCTATGAAACTTAATTCTTGGAAGATGTGACGTGAAACGTTATCAGTTTTGAGCTGAATTCCAAGTTACAAACTATTGCTGTGTCTCCAGATTTGGTTATTTTGAATTTTCATTCATTTTTTATAATTAAAAGATATGTTTGCGAATTATTATGTATGCAAATAGGACTCCATTTGGTTAATCATAAGTTGAGGAGAAGGTGGCCTCTTTCCCTCTCAGTGTGTGTGTGTGTGTGTGTGTGTGTGTGTGTTTACGGCACAGTACCTATGCTGTGTTTACAGATCAATGCTGTGTGTCTTCACTTAGATTACTTTGATAGAGTTGGAACAGGAACACGGGGAGATTAATCAAAGTGAAGGGGCACTGACTCCCGGCCCGTGCCAGTCGATATGGCCGCGTGGTTAATTTGCCCCGAGGAGGGCTGTCGTCAGGCAGATGATAAACAGTGTTTGCCCCGTTTTTTAGCCACAAGCGTGCTGCTCACCAAGAAAAATAGTTTCGACCCATGGTCTCTAATTTACAGTGGGGGGTGAGAGGTGGGACATTAATCATCCTTCTGCTGTGGCCTGTCTCTGACAGCCGAGCCACCGTGGGTGGATTGGGTGGAGATATTCGTTTGGTGAGCTCACTGTAGACTTGGGTAAACCCTGCAACTTGCTACCTGACACTGTGATGACTCGAATGTATTCATTTCTTCAAGTCACTTTTTGCTAATGAAAGGATACTCCTTGTTAATGAGAACCAAACACTGACAGTTGCTGTGAAAATTATGAATTTGCACTGAAAACAGTGCTACAACATGAACGTAAAAGGATTTAATTTAGGGAACCTTATGGGCGTCTGTTTTCATGCTTGGCATGTGCCATCAATGCTTCATATGAGGCTGTAGCTCAGTGCCAAGCATTAGAGAGCTGGCTCACATCCAGCTCTTCCAACAGATCTCCATATGGACAACAGGGATTCCGGCACTGTCTTGAAAAGGAAACACCACAATAGGCGACATTGACCTCCTCTCAATTTGCCCCATCCCCAGATTGAGTGACATCCTTTTAATTGTATGCCTAAAACAGAGATGGAGCAAGAAATAATGGAGGATATCACACCATGGAGTGGTGCCAAGTCCGCTCCTTCCCCCTTCTTTCCCAAGGATGGAGTGCAGGAGAATTGAAGGCTTATAATACCAGCGAGCTGAGGCTTTGCTCCAGTCATCATTTCCATGCTGCTTTACGCTGATTCCCTAATATCCTTAGCGCCTTGCGTAGGGATAAGCCCATCGTGCTGAAACATGGCTGTCATGCCTATAAACCGTTCACGGCTCTAAAGAATCCATTATGGTTGCTCCACAAACATGGGGACTCAAAGGGCCACTTTGCTCAAGCTCATTTACTCTTTTAAAGCGTATTTATTTACCCTTAGTGCTGTGGTGGAAGGGATCTCCAATACACCACAATACATCACAGCAGGATAGAGGAATAGTGTATTTAAGTGTAAGTGGACATTTATGCCATGAATCACACATCTTAAGGATACTTAGCTGCATGTCTTATGGGGCACATGTTGATCTGGCAGCACACAATACATACAGATGTGCAGGAATCAATCTGCCAGAAGAAATCAGAATATATCAACACTCTTAAAGAAAGAAAAGCCATGATTCAAAGATTATTAAGTATCCAGAAATCAAAGTCCTCAGGATGCATTAACAAAAGAAGAATTTGGATTTTAATTAATTTGTAAAAGATGTAGTCAGTGTTGCATGTTGTACTCCACTTATCTGCTGAATTTCATTCATAAAAAGTAATAGTTTTGTTCTTGTGTGGCTCAGTGCAGTCAGTACAGTAATTAAGTGTTGTTGTAGAAGATCCATTCCCGCTGTAGGTCAATGAAAATCAAGGCACAAACACTGACAGGGGTTCAATTTCCTCTGGAGCCACCCATTCTGCAAACGTCACAGCTGCTACACTGTAAAACATCCATTTAATAGTATAAAAACTTGGTGCCTTCATAAGTTTGTGTGAAGTGCAAACCATTTTAATGTCATTCTGAATGTGCATTCCTCAGATTTCACAAAATGTGTGAATGCTGTGCATGTAAAATAAAGGCAAAATTGAAAATACCCACCTGTTCCTGTCATATGCGTCATTCTGTTTTGATTCAGCTGATGACCATATGGTACAGTATAGAACCATGTCACCAGTAATGACTGGCTGCTGCTCTTTGGGAAATGGAGTCAGTGATTAGTGAAGGTGAAGGTAGTTTCTGGGACATCCTGGGTCATTATAGAGTCCCAGTCTTAGCATGGGAGCAGCAAATTCATTGTTTTAAGAAACAATAAATTGTGAAGACAATAAAGCCTCCACAGAAATAGCATTAAAAGTCGTGAGTGTAATTTATCCATCAGGGATTTCTCCTGGCTTCACATGAGCAGAGGATATCTCCCCTTGTCGCTAGGCTAATTTATACAATGTAAAATACCATAGGCTTGTGCTAATAACATTAGCATGTTGTATTTATGGGGAAAATGTGCCCAGCAAAAGACAAGTGCTTTGTCTGTGAATGCTGCCAGTTATAGTGAAGCTGATTTGTGTACTTGTGTTTGAAATTGTTTCTATTAAGCCATGTTTAATGTGTGTTTTGAATCAACTAAACTTTAGGCTACAGCACTTTACAGAAACCAGGCTGCCAACTCCTGTTTTGGAGGTGTAACTGCAGAGTGACACAGACACACCACTGCACAAGATGTTCACAATGGCGTGGGCGACATGCGTAGACGACGTGCGTAGGTGACGTGTGTAGGCTATGGCGCATGGTCTGCCGCACAACTATGAATCCTGCATAAATCCTATTCTATTTCTATTTCTAATTTTCATCTTTATCCCTATTCCTTATCCAATTAATGTCCTTTTGGAATTTTGGTGCTATTTTCTATGACTAATATACTGCTTAGTGAAATGTCCTAGCTCGTGGTGGTAATTTCCACCACGCTTGCTCATGGTAGAAATTATTGTGTCCGCTAATTGGAAGATCAGCGGCTGAATCCCTGGATCCTCCAGTCCACATGCCCAAGTATCCTTGAGCAAGATACTGGACCCCAAATTGCTCCCAATGGTGAGGTGTGTTAAAAACTGAGTGGCAGGTGGCACCTTGTACGGTAGCCTCGACCGTGTATGAATGTGTGTGTGCATGGGTGAATATGACTCGTAGTGTAAAAAAGCGCTTTGAGTGGTCGGAAGGCTAGAAAGGCAGGTCCATTTACCATTTATGTTTTGGCGCTATAAAACTGATCTGCCTTGACTTGTAATAATACTACTGTTAAATATCTGCTGCTAGCATGCCAATACTACAATACAGAGTGCTGCCACGGCTACTTTAAATGTAGTAAACAGTATATGCATATACAGTGACAGTGAAGTGCATGCAGCAGTGTGTTACGCTCCACTGCGTAGTGTCAAGCTTACACCCACAGTTATCTTTGTGTGAGGTAAACCAAGTTGCAGTATATATGCCACGGTTCAGGGCTCTGTCAGGGATTACTCATCCCCCTTTCACACACACACACACACACCAATTCGTAGATTATCAACAAGTATGGTCATTGAGTGGAAATTAATTTGCCACTGGTAATGGATAGAGACATTTTGCTGAGATGCGTAAAAACAGCTGAACTGCCAGCGATTACCTGCTGGAATCAGCCTTCATCAATATCAGGATAATTACAAAGCACTTCTGGCAGTGCGTGAAATGAATGGAGCGTGCAACAGATTGGGCGGTGGCCATAGATGTCTGCAGATATTAGGCTTCCTCCTCAGAGCGGCACCACAGGGAGAGAGAGCTACCTGAACAGACTGGAGCTGCTGCTGCTGCTTCTGTTGCGCCAGCAGGTTCAGGAGGAGGCAGTCTGAGAGGGCTTCATATGAAAACAGAAAACAGTCAAGTAGATTAGAACAAAGATGACTGTAACTGAATCTTAAACAGTTGCACAATCGAGCACAGAATTAGAAGAAAATAGAACAGAAAGCATAACAAAAACAAGATGAAACAAAAGAAAGATCACATAAGAGAGAAGCAAAGTGCAGAACAGACAAGAACAACAGAGGCTGGAAAGAAATATACTTGAAAAGTAGAGCAGAGTAAACCAGGACAAATGAGAATTTAAAAGAACTGGTAAGGAAAGAAAATAATAGAAGAAAATCATACATGATCTTATATCCTCCCACCTCAATTACCGTAATGCCTCGTTCACTTGCTTAACAATCGAGCTACACACCAGCTCCAAATCCTTCAAAATTCAGCAGCTAGATTTTTGACCAAAACAAAAAGATCCTCACACATCACACCTATTTTGGTTTCCCTGCATTGGCTTCCAGTCTCTTTTAGAAACCATTTTAAAGTTCTTTTAATCACATACGAGGCTCTCAATGATCTCACACTGGAGTATATGACTGAGCTTCTCACATTGTACCGTCCAAACAGGCCCCTCAGGTCTGCTAGCCTCGGTCTTCTAACTGTTCCAGAGTCCAGGTTAAAAGCAAAGGGTGATCGAACCTTTTCGATTCTTGCTCCTCGGCTTGGGAACAGCCTCCCACTGAGCATCAGATCAGCTGACTCTGTTCATGTTTCAGAATGTCATCTGAAAACTTACTTTTACAGATTTCTGACAGTTGATAGACTACTGTGTGAATGGGAGTGTATGTATTTGCAGCCATGTTTATATGTATACATGCTCACAGGCATATAGTATGCATTGAAGTGTATATGTTGATGGAGGCAGATGTATATGTTGTGTTTTATTAGTGTCACTGTTGTTTTGTTTAGTTATTATCATTATTCATTCATTCACCGTAACTGCTTATCTTGTTGGGGGTAGTGGGGGGGCTGGAGCCTATCCCAGCTGTCATTGGGTGAGAGGCGGGGTACACCCTGGACAGGCTGCCAGACTATCGCACATCGACACATAGAGACAGACAACCATTCACGCTCACATTCACACCTACGGACAATTTAGAGTCACCAGTTAACCTGCATGCCTTTGGACTTCTGGGAGGAAGCCAGAGTACCTGGAGAAAACCCACACTGACACGGGGAGAACATGCAAACTCCACACAGAGGACCCCCCCACCCCAAACCCTGGGATCGAACCCCCCACCCTGGGTTTGAACCAGTAACCCTCTTGCTGTGAGGCGACAATGCTAGACCAACTAAGGCCTTATTTTAAGTAGCATTTCAAGGACCCGCAGGTAACCTGTTCTCTTTGGTTTTCAATTAAATAGTTTATCGAGTGTTGTGTTGAAAATTATGTCACAGCAGTTTCATGCAGCACTGCAATTGTGTGGCAATTCAGTGGAAAACAAAATAAAAAAAGGACTTAAAAGATTTCTTAGTTAAAGAAAAACGTTAACTCCTTTACTGCGTTGAAAGAGATTTCACAGCAGTAAAAGATTCCATGGAGATATTAACACTTGTGATGCCTGTTATAGTCTCACAAAGTTTGCTTATAGTTAGGTAGTGAAAAAATGGCAGAAGGAAAGCAGATATTGGTCAGAGGAGGAAAAGATTAGCCTGGAAATCCAGACCCAAATCTAGAAAGATTTTGGGTCTGGCTATGAGTAATGCAAATGGCCCAACTCGAGGGGCGGCACCAAGTATGCATTTGTAAATATCACTGCACGCAATTGGATAACACCACGACCAATCAGAACAATACACGGGGTGACGTATCCAGAGCGCTATCGGCGGAGCTAACTGGTAGATTAGACTCTTGCCGTATCCAGTCGGCACAACAGCAAAAACATCCTTCTTGCAAAGGAAAGATTCGAGCGCCATCTTCTGTTCCTCTTTTAGAGAAAAAGCCAAGTCTAACTCGTTCATTGTAGCGGCCAAAGCCATTTCAAACAACTGGTGTTCATCTGTAGCCATCTTGCAATGTTTACTGAGTGATTCCGGACTTCGTTGTCGCAGCGCTGTCGTCATCTGTTTAGCTCGCCTCTGGCCCGCCTATATCAGATACACCGATGTGACTGGTGCAGCTTGGCTCCAACAGCATGGGTAATGAGCATCATTACTGATTGCCAGAGTGACTCGCTGAGCAAATTCAAATTGTGCTCTCACGAGAACTCTGGATTTCCAGGGTAGGAAAAGATTATACTTCTGAAGGAATACAATCATAGAAAGCTCAAACTACAAAGTAAATTTGATCCACAAATACCAGAAAACACAAAACGACTGTAGGAAAAAATTGCAACGAAAATGAATTCAGTCAAATCTATAGTGCAAAATCAAAACAATATCCATTGGGTTCTCCTGGTCGCAGAACACTCTTCTCAGGGTGCGCTAGTTTTTTCATTTATCACCATAAACTCATGTTGCAGTTAAGATAGAGTCACACATTTCTTTGGTTGCTAAGGTCTTTTTGTGCAACAGTCAAGGGATTCCTTCAGTATGACACCAAGACAAGGAGAAAACTATACTTAAGTGGACATTTTAAGGAAACTTTAAAGAGAAGACTTAAGGGTGTTTTTTGCAATCGATTTGGAAACCTTAACTAAGACTTTAAAGAAAATCTTAACCTATGGTGTTTTGTGCAACCTGCCCCTGGAGCACTGTCTCCCTCCAGAGTCATCGAAATCCGGCGCTTGGGCAGTGACTTGCGGCGTCACCAAACCAATGAAAAAAAGGTGTCCTTTAACGTTGCCATGATACACAGCTGGCTGCCATTATAGTTTAACGGCGCCCAGGTCAGCGGGAAACGCAGAAGGGACAGGGACGAAAGTTAAGGTGGTGAAAGGCTGAGTGGGACGGCTGGGAGTGGTAGTGGGCCCAACAAACAAACGTTTACCTGAGAGAGCAATGTTTGCGTCCCGTAAGATTCTAAAGCTAAATCCTGTTCTTTTTGCCTAAACCTAAACACAAGTTTTTGCTGTATAAGGAAATAAAAAGCGTTTTGCGGTGTTGTACCGGCGTAGTTCGTTTATTTTGAAAGACTGTATGAAAACGGTAAATTTCCTGTGAAAATGGAAGCATATCTTCAAATACGAGAACTAGACACAACGTCCCAGAATGTCAACAACCAATGCACCCAGGGTACTTGCATGTCATATGTGGATGTGGAAAGTCCATGGCCAAAACGTCAATATGTGATGACGTCGGAGTGAGAATATGCTGGCCTCTGGTATGAAAAATGAGTTGAGTCAAACCATTGGACATGCAACTTAAGGGATGTAATAAGTTTATACTTCTCAAGTGGGTGTAACAGCGTTAATCAGAATAGAACGAACTCATATCTTTTAGAGCAATGCTGGTGATCAGACTCTGATGTGACTCTGTCAGGTGGTTTTTGAGTAGGAAAGGAGGGGGAGTAAGAGGAAGGGGTACTCAGGGTGTTGATCCCTGTCTTTCCCAGACTCCACTTCCATCCCTCACATGGAACCACTTTGGTTGCCCCCCTTTCCCCCTTGCCCTCTCCTTTCTGTCCTCTCAGACAGCGGGCTGGAGGCAGTATTGGGTTTCCTCTCCAGCTGAAGGGTTACTTCGGTCCATCTCTGGGATGAAAAGATGACTATTTGCCTCCCCTTCTTCCATCTGACTCTTTTTTCAGGTGAGAGGCTTGGGGAGGAAGGAAACTATTACACGCGGGGTGAGCCAGGGCCTGGAGATGCAGCTGCCAGCCCTGCCCCGGCCTGTCAGGGGAGGAAGAGGATCTGGATCCGACACTGGACGGGGGAGAAACCCGAGATCTCTGGAAACGGCTGGGAATGACCCAAGAAAAACTTCCGCTGCCCCTCCACCATCCTCGTCTCGTCCTGTTCTGTCCCAAAGTGTTTCCCATAATGGTCTCAGTTTGCAGAGGTGGCGGGGGATCCCTGAAGGCCCAAACGAACATGTGTGAAAGCATGAATACACACCATGGGAACAGGCACATACACAAACAAGTCCTCCCTGCAATCAAGTTCTGAGGTTATACCACACATAAGATTAAAATTATATTGTAAAGCAGCGATGGAGGTTTATGATAATCTGTCCATCGACGTCTGTGACCTCCTCAAATTTCTGTTTTGGCTGCCCTGACACCTCCAGGTTTGCAGAGAACGATGGAAACCAGGCACAGCTGTTCAGCTTGCGGTGGAGGCAGATTTACATATCTGGGTGAATTTTTTAAATGCCCGGCCTGATCTAAAAAGTCAGGGAAATTCCATCCTTCAGAGAGCGTTTTCATATTGTTTCCATTTTCATCTGGACGGACGCTTCGAGCGAGCTCTTGCATGCAGTCGCACATCAATCACTGCCTTATTACAGAGGGGGATTTGGCGGAAAATAATGCTTTTTATCCGAGGAATGGGATTGTATAATTGCTGCTCGTTTGACCTCGCGTCAGGCTCGGAGCTGGAATGTGAGAGGTTTGGACGACATCTACACCCCGTTGCTTTGTCTGCAATTTGTTATTCTCTATCCACTGTAGTGTACGTAAAAGGGAATCTTCCCTCTGTGCTGCTTTGGATGACTAAAGAAAAAAAGTGGAGTTCACTGGCTTTTGGAGAAAGTGGGCGCATTCAGAATCTAACCACACAAGCCTTGGCAGCCGGTTACAAACAACTTTGCTTGAATGAAATAATTTAAATGGGGAAATGAGTCCTAAAATAATAGTAACAGTTGTTGTGTTCTTGTATTTTTTGCACAATGACAAAATACATAAACATTTGGCACACTTTAAGGGGATCGATTCAGATTCTTCAATACTATAATGAGAAAGGGGATGCGCTGCGTCTCACCAGGTGTCTCTTTGTACAGGTTTTGTGTTTCTTTCTGTAATTTTGTGTCTTTTTTTGTTTGTTTTGTGTCTCTTTTTGGTTGTTTTGCTCCTTTTTGTAGTTATCTTTTGCCTCTTTGAGGTTATTCTGTGTATTTGTTGGTTGTTTTGTGTCTCTCTGTAGTCATTTGTGTCTCTTTCAAGTTCTTTTGTGCCTTTCTGTATTTATTTTGTGTTTCTTTGAGGTGTGTTCTTTGTCTCTTTCTAGTCATTTTGTGTCTCTTCTTGGTTGTCGTGCCCCTTTTTGATGTCATTTTGTGTCTTTGAGTTTATTTTGTGTATTTTTTTTGGTTGCTTTGTGTGTCTTTTTGTTTATTTTGCCTCTTTTTTAAGTTATTTTCTATCTCCTTGTTTGTTTTTTGTCTTCGTTTGTTATTTTGTCTTTTCCTCTTAAATAATTTATTTGTAGTATCTTATGTATTCCTGGTAGTTTTGTCTCTTTTTGTAGTTATTTGTGTCTCTGGAGTTATTTTGTGTATTTTTTGGTTGTTTTGTGTGTCTTTGTATTAATTTTTGTATCTCCTTGTATGTTTTTTTGTCTCTTTTTGTAATTTTGTGTTTTTCTTTTAGGCAATTTTGTGTCCCTTTGTGTCATTTTGTGTCATTTTTGGTTTTGTCTCTCTGTAGTTATTTTTTGTTTCTTTTTGATAGTTGATAGCCCCATTTGTGGTTATCTGTGTCCCTTTCTTGTTCTTTTGCCCCTATGTAGCCATTTTTTGTCTCTTTGTGGTCATTTTGACCCTTGTTGTAGTTATTTTGTGTCTCTTCTGTTGTTGTGTCTCATATTATAGTTATTTTGTTTCTCTTTTTGTTAATTTTGCCTGTTTTTGTAGTCTCTTTTTGGTAGTTTTGCCCTTTTTTGTTTTTGCAGTCACTTGCAAACAACTATGCTTGAAATGTAATAATTCATGTAAGCTGCCTTCAGTTGTTAAGCTGACTGAATTTGAGAGGACTGCAAAATTATCTCAACTTGTCCTCTTAAATTCAGTCAACTTAAAATTTCTGAGACAGCCTGGGCATTAACTTTTCTGAGTTAAAATAGTCTTTTTTACAGTGTTGACTAATAATAGTAACAGTTGCTGTTTTCTTGTATTTATTTACACAGTAAAAAACTGCATGAACATTTGGTTCACTTTAAGGGCAGTGATTCAGATTCTTTACATGTAAATAAGTAACATTTCCTCCAGTACCATTTGGAGAAAGTGGATGTGCTGCATCTCACCAGGTGACAAATTGCTGGAGTGATTGAACTGAGGGACTAGTTGCTAGGTTAATATCTCCTATTGATCTTTCCATTGATCATTTGTCCCCCACTAATGACTGTGACTGGACTGATTTTAAATAATATGTCTCGCTTGTAACCTGACATCTGAGGAGGGGATGAGGAGTGGAGTATGAGCGTTTCTCCGGGAAGGAAACCACTGCGAGAAATCAGCTTGAAAGGCCAGAGGAAATTGAGACAATATTAAAAAGAAAAGGTTCAATCTGCAAGCTTTTTTTTTCTCCCCCTGCTGATCAGAAGGGCTGCAGACTACCGCTGGGCTCCTTAACATCTGGTTGGGCAATTTACCCTGCTCTGACGACTGGAAAGGTTAAACCACTAAAATCTAATATTTGCCTAGAGGGGGTCAAGGCACTGCAATTACAAGGTACAATCGGCAGGGCTAATCAGCTAGTAGCGCGTACCAGGGGCTCGGCTGGGCAAATAAGCCCTGATCAGAAGCACTGTTCTCTGCCTCTTCTGTTTACTTATTAAACCCTGTTCTCATGTTCAAGGGCCCCACTGCAGCCTCTGGCCCCACACACCCCAAGGCACAGGGGAGTAAATTTAGCTCCTGACGCTCTTTAAATGGGACCGCGGCACTTGGCTAGAAAGTAGCCCCCGTGTTAATCAGTATCTGCGGCCTTTTGTTGCGAAATGATCTCAAATTACTTTCCTCCAATCTGGCAGGCATTAACACCTTGAGAAGGAATGGGATAGGTAGGGATTTGTACCCTGAGGAGGGAAACAAAGTGCAGACACACACATGTGTGTGTATATGTGTGTGTGTGTGTGTGTGGACACTGACTAAGGCCCACGTAGGCGTCATGTCTCAGAAGGATGTGTGTGTGTGTGTGTGTGTGCTCCGCAGTGCTGTTTACATGATTGCTCTTTGACACACATTTCCTAATTGACTGAGTATCAAGTGCAGGATTAGTGTATAATATATCAGAACTGTCTGGCGTGCAACACTTTTGAACAAGGCTCGGGGAACAATTACTGGTAATTAAATATGTGCCAGTTACTGGAAAAGATAATTATGTCCTTGGTGTATAACACCAATTAATTACTTTTATTTCAGCGAGCAAAGCTTTTAAACGGCAGCGGAAGCCATTCGGATGGCGCCCGTGTTTGAGTGCAAGCAACCTCTGTGTTTGCTAATGTGTAAGAGTCGTGTTCTGCCGCTGCAGAAACGAGCATTTAGGGTGCTGCATGCACAGGCGGATTATAAGACAATAGGCCCCTGGGCACAGACATGTAAAAGGCCCCACCACCTCTCCTTCATAGGACCGGAAACACACACACAGATTTTGTGGTGATTTTGCCTCTTTTTGTTGCACTCATTTTGTGTCTCTTTTTGTTTGTTTTGCTCCTTTTTGCAGCTAATTTGTGTCTCTTCGATGTTATTTTGTGTCTCTTTGAGGACGTCGACACGTCTTTTTGTAGCAATTTTGCGTCTATTTGGTATCATTTTGTGCCTTTTTTTGTTGATTTTGTGTCTCTTATATGTACTTTTCTGTTTTTCTTTGAGGTTATTTTGTGTCTTTTTTGGTTCGTTTTCTGTTTCTTTGAGTTCATTTTGTGTCAATACTTTGTCATTTTGTGTCTCTAATATCATTTTGCTCATTTTTGTAGCCATTTTGTGTCTCTTTGTGGTTGTTTTGCCCCTTTTGAAGTTATTTTGTGTCTCCTTGTAGTGCTTTTGTGTATCTTTTATGTACTTTTCTGTTTCTTTCTGTTTCTTTTAGGTAATTTGGGGTCTGTTTGACTGATTTGTTTCTTTTTGTAACCATACAGTGCTTTTTTTTTGTAATTTTGTGTCTCTTTGTTGTTGTTTTGCCCATTTTTTGTGGTGATCTTGTGTCTTTTTCAGGTAATTTTGTATCTTCCTTTAGGTCATTTTGTGTCTTTTAGTTGTTCTGTGTCTCTTTGAGGTCATTTTGTGTCTTTTTTTGATTGTTTTGTGTCACAATGTGGTCAGATTGTGTCTGTTTGAAGTCATTTTGTGCCTTTTTGGTCATTTTGTGTCTCTTTGCAGTTCCTTTGTATCTGTTTGACGTCTTGGTCTCCTCCTGGTCGGTAATTGTTGATTTGAGGGACATTTTGCTGGGCCCTTTCAGTAATCCATCCATGGCCGCACATAAAATTGTTTAGATCAGGCGTTTACTGTAAAGCTCACTGTGGAAATAAGGAGAGATTGCAGCAGATGTAGACATTGTTGTAGTCTCAAAACAAGCACGAGGGAAAGTGACAGTCTCGTATTAGCTGCAAACAAGCTCTGTTTTTACCTCTCTCCTCTCCCTCCTTAAGCATTAAACATTGACATAATAGGTTGAATGAAAAAGAGACTTCTCTGGGGAGGCAGAGCTCAACTCTCTCTTGCTAAGAGGATTGGTCAGATTGGATATAGAGCCTACGAGGAATCATGAGCGCTCTGATATCCTCACACCTTCTCCTTCTGTACTTACAACACCTCACCTCACCAAGATAGCAGCACAAGATGAAACCATCCCAACTCTAAAAACATGTATACATTGCTTTTATGTACATATCAAAGCAGGTTTTTAGGAATCACAGAGGTGAAAATGTATGGATTAGCAAATGATCTCATTTTGGGCACCCGCTTCTAATGTCTAACTTGGAAATACCTGTGGCTGATCATTAGTAATCTATTAAATCCACGGCCTAGAAATGGTTACACTGCGAACCCCTCTGAGCCAAACGCGGCTGATGTTGCTTTTCCAATCCCCCTCTCGCTTTGGTTAATGAGATACAGAGTCAGACAGCCTGAGCGTGCTCTCTATCCCTTCACCTTGCTCTCCTTCCCTTTCTTTTCCTCTCTGGTCCTGCAGCACACGCTACAGTCATTTTTTATCTGCCAGCTCACTCTCGACTCCTGCACCAACAGCTTAATCCACGCATCCATGCAGTCTCCTCAAACAATCAGTCTGTCAGGAGTGCATGGCTGTGTATGTGTGTGTGTGTGTGTGTGTGTGTGTGTGTGTGTGTGTGTTCATGCTAATGAGAGACTTGTTTTCATGTCTTTATTTTTCTTTTGCTCAAATATCGACGTGTAAAGAAAACCATGACTAAATATGTGTATCCTGCTATGTGGGCGTCTGTGTATGGTGTGTTTCTATGACAAAATGTACATGCAAGACATCTTTGGAAATGTTTATGTGCTTTTCAATGTGTATTTGCAGATGCACCTACATGTGTATTTGCAGATGCACCTACATAAATGCACCTACATAAATCACATTGTGGGGACCACTGTCAGCACACCACACTGGTGGGACTTACTGCTCATTTGTGGACAAAAGGTCCCCACATGGTCAACCATTATAGGGTTAAGTCTTCAGCTGTGTCCCAATTCCATACTAAATAGGGGAGTTGTAACACTTTGCAATTTTCCAAATAAATCAAAAACCATTTACCCTAGAGTAGCTAATTTGCTATATTATAAGCTTCAAAGTGTCAACCACTGAAACGATGTATTTAAGTGGTTTTATGAACTATGTACAGATTGCAAAATTGATTTAATACAGTCACCCCTCTGTTACAACCATCCCAGTGTACAGTGATTAATCAATCAAATACTAAGAATGAAAAAGATCATTTCTCTTGACTTAGACCTTGACCCAGAGTTCTCTGCTTTGGTCTGAATCAGGGACTAATTTTGTTCCAAAGTTGTATAATTGCCTAGAGTTGGTTCGTGTTCTCACTGCAGCAATTACAAGCAGACCAGATAAAATGCCTTGCGTGAGAAAGCTGCTCTTGATTGGTCAGAATTTCCATGCAGGAAAAATGCATTGTTCATTTTAGTCAAACCATACAGTTTGAAAACGAGGTGCAGCTCCAATGAGAAAACAATGTTTTGATGCATTGGATGCATATTGTGCATATTAAGGCAGCACAGGAGGAGGGGCACATTAATAATCCTCCGGGACTGTAACATGCTCATGTTTAACCCAAACAATTCATAGTGTGACTGCAAGGTCAGAACACGTTCTCACCACAAACAAACCACACCAGAGTTCGTTTGTAATCGGACCGAGACCACCTCTTCAAAAAGACCCCGGTCCCGTTGTTTTGGTGCGTACCTGAGTGCGATTGCTGTGTTCACAACTGCCCAAATGAACAGCACTTAGGGGGCAAATGAACTTGAGTTTGACTGAACCGACCCAGACAGGGCAGGTGTGAAAGCAGCCTTAAAAGCCAAGGAGACTATTGGAAAGCCTGTCACTCAAAGCCTTAATAGAAAATGTAAATGGGTGAGTTGTATAAAATTCACACCCCATAGAGTTGTCATGAATGTTGAAATTAGCTAAAGAGACCAAAACCAATTTTTGTACCAGGCTGTAAACATGTTAATTGCTGTTGTAAAGTTGGGCATTTAACATGAGGGTCTATAAGGATTAACTTGCTTCTGGAGTCAGCCTCAAGAGGCCATTAGAGGAACTGCAGGTTTTGGCACTTCTCTACTGGCTTCATTTGTCGCTTGATAAATGTAAACAAATTTCAACATATTCTCACTTTGACCTCGTCACATATAGACGTTTGGTGATGGATTTATCATGTTGACATATGACGTGCAAGGTACCCTGGTTGTGTTGGTTGTTGACGTTCTGGAACGCCATATCAAGTTCTGTGTGTTACATGCATTGTCTTCCTTCAAAATACACTTCTATTTACGTACAGTCTCATTCAAAATAAAAATAAAATAAAAAAACAAAATAAATGTCAGTACAACACCGTGTACAACAGTTTTTTTTTTCTTCAGCAACTAACGCACATGGTTGGGTTAGGCAACATTCGAACAGGGTTTGACTTTATAATCTTCTGGCACACAAACACCAGCCTCTCGGGGGAAAGTCTGTGGTTGTTGGACCCATCCACCACCCTTCCCGCCTGCCCCACTCGGACTTTCACCACCTTAACTTTCGTTCTTGTCCCGCTGTGTTCCCCCTGGCACAACCGGGCAAATTTAAACTATAACAGCGAATGGTCATGTATCATGCCAACGTTAAAGGACTGCTTTTTTACTCGTGTTGGAGGCTGGAAGTCACTGCCCAAGTGCCAGATTTTGACAACTTTGGGGTGAGACTGGGTTACAAATTTTATGTTAAACTGTTGTTGCAGTTAATATAAAAGAAATAAACACACTTAACTGTTTTACTGACAGGAAAAGACCTGTCTCAAGAGAATTTGCAAGTTATTCAAATTCTTTGCAGCTGTGAGTTAAACTTCTTTTTCCTTTTTGTGCATTGCTTCAAGGGACAGCAGTGTACATCAACAGAAGACTTTTTAAGTCTGCATTCTGAATTTTTTTTGAGTAAATACAACTAATTTTGCAAATTTTCTAGCATGAAATTGTGATGCATGTTTGGTTTTTGGTTAATTTCAGGGTTAGACATGCAGAAGTTTTGTTTATGGTTAGGCTAACTCATGACAGAATGTATGTAAGTGAGTGCAATGTGGTTGTGATTGTTTGCTCATGAATTTTAGTGAATGCATGCAATATTTGTGTGTTTCCTGCACCATGGGTATCCATGTGCAAGTTTGTATTTCTAAACCAAAATACTGCACATGCATTATGCCTATATGGATGCTTATGTATATGTATTGTTACTGTTTTATACTAACAGGAAACGACCTGTCTCACCAGAATATGCAACTTATTTCTTTTATTTTTTGCAGCTGTGAGTAAAACTGCCATTTCCTTTTTTTGTTTTTGCATTGCTTTTAAGGACAACAGTTTACGTCAACAGTAGATTTTCTTTTTCTTTTTCTAGACATGTTGTAGTTTTGTTTGACATTATGGACTAACTCTTGAGGGAATGAATGTAAGTGAGTGCAATGTGCTTGTGACTGTTTATTTAAGGGTTGTAGTGTCTGCATGCAATGTTTGTGTATATCCTATACCATATGTATTTCTAAGCCAAATACATATGCCCATATTGATGTTTATGTGCATGCATTTTTCAGTATGTCCTTGCAGGCATACTTGGATTACCCATAGGGATAAAAGATATGTTCATAAGGTCACATACTGGGAACTCACTGCCAATTTAGGGACAAAACATCTCCTTAATGTCCTCCTAAATGGCAAAAATAACTTTGTGCATGTGTGAGCATGTGCCTCTTCATAATGATAAGCAAATGTATGTCATTATTTTATGATTTTCTTGTATGTTTGTGCCTAAATGTGCCTATGCATGCAAACTAAAATATGCACACGTGGGATGCTTACTTTTCTGCACAGTTGTCTGTGTGTGTGTTTGCAGGTACTTTTGTGTGTGTGTGTGTGTGTGTGTGTGTGTGTGTGTGTGCTAGCTCTCTGGAGGGGCCCAGCAGTGTGTGTCACACCGGGCCCAGCTCCCCCTGGATCTAAGCAGTATTGACAAACCCATCAGAGCTGGTGATGCATCGGGCTCCCTGCTCGCTCCCCTCCGCCTCACCCTCCCGCCCTCAGTGGCGCTGCGGGGCTGTGCTGACATGCTGTCACCTTGGTAACTGCTGCCAGAGCGAACGGCCTGCTGGGATAGCTGACCCGAGCTGCTGGCCGGACGGCGAGCTGCAGCAGGAGATGTCACCGGTGGACCCCTGAGGACCGACCGACCCCTGAATCTGTCCCCGACCATCGATCCGTCTGCTGTTGAGACCCGTCACCACCCGGGATGCTCACTGAGACAGAGCAGGGCATACACACACAGACACACACACAGAAAGACACAACATATTCACACATTTCTGCTTTAATGTGACGTAGGGACTCTCCTAGAAAGCCAGTACAGATTCTGATCTTATTGTTTTCAGTTAGATGACGCTAAAATGCTCAACAACAAAGTCCAAAATGTCCCCAAAAGCCTGAACTATAAAATGCATCTCTGTTTAAGACAGAAGTCCTCCTCCATGTGATGCTTGTGCTCATAAGCAGTAAAGTCCTGGCACGTCCACGGAGAATCGCTTCTCCTTTTCTACTTTTCGAGGTTACCAAGTCATTACTTGGCAACTTCTGAATCCCTCTCTCTGTACGATCCCTCTCGGAGCCAACATAAACAGCGATTGTTGGCAGTGGCCGGTCGACGGCTGTGGGCGTCAGTCTCCAACGAATGTTCGGGAGTCCTTTGAAATGCTGACCAGCTTTTTTGACACGAGGCTTTGGAGGCAGCCGAACTCTCGCTGCGAGATATGAGGCCCCAGCTGGATGCAGGGCGGGGCCGGGTTCAGTTCTCGGTGGAGAGGGATTATGGGTAAGGACCAAGAATTGTTACATCACAGGCTGCTCTTGCTATCACGAGGCAATTTGTACAAAGATAACTTTATGGAAACATGCCACAAGGTCCTGAGAAAGGAGATATACTGTCTATATCAACTCAATAAAGGAAATGTTACACCTTTTTATCAAATTCTGGAACCTAAAAATGGCTGCTTTACAGAAACTTCTGATCATAAAATGCTAGCTTGAAAAAACGAGTAGGTGTACAAACCACAAGTTAACAAACTACTCAAATGACTCCGTAAAAAACTTCAGAATTTGTTGCTTTTGATTTTACCTGACTAAATGATACAATTTCTTCTTCTACTGCTTAAATACAGCACGTAAGACATGCACAACATGCTCCCTGCCAACAATAACACCCTTGGGGGTGATTATGGATATCATCAGCTTCAACAAAGTAGCCTTTACTACCAGTAATCCTCAGATAGCATCACGGCTTTGGTACAATGCTTTCCCAAACACGTGTGCTCTGACTGAAAAGCCGTCTCTACATGTCACACGAATAAACAACAGGGGAAGATGTGAAAGATCACTAACTAGCTTCCTGGTTCCCATGGCAACCAATAAAGCAGGGCCAGGCCGTCTTTTATGGGGGGATCATCAGTATGGGTGGAGCACGTGTTCAACCCCGGTGGATCGACCGGCTGAAACAAGATACAGTGTGAGTAAGGCTGAAAGAAACACACTCCGACAACAGAGTTCTGCAGGAAACCAATTAAGGTGGAAACATGACTTCAGAAATAGCGTGTATGAGGAGTGTGACTTTGGAAAATTAGACAAGCCCAAAAGCCTGCTGTCCGAGGAAAAGCATGTAACTCCAAAATGTATTAAGCTTAAGAAGTGAACTTAGAGATACATGTTTTTCGCTGGACAGCTACAATAAGTATGTGCAGAATAATGTTATGAAGGCGAGGGCGAAGGTTTCAGCATTAGAGAGGAGGGAACATATGAAAATTTGGGGATCCTCTGCCAGAAAATCTTGAGCATCTATTAATTAATTTCCTGCAATTTTTATGCACCAATTTGTGTATCTGTGTATAATTTACGGCATAAATGTCCTCCTCTTGAGCGGGACATGTCCCCTGCATCCCTCCTGAAATCTACACCCATGTATGGAGGCTCTCCAAAGCCTGTATATGTTCATTTTTCATTTTCATTTTTATTTATTTCGGTATCATGCCTTTGGCCCATCCCTCATGGAATTATAAGACACCAGCGTTTTTATGCAACCATCTTCCAGTCAGTGCACATATGAAACAAAATATAGGAAAAAGAAGCACAAACAAACTGAAAAACAATATAGAAAATAAAAATACATTTAAAAAAAGTATGTAAAAAGTAATTACCTCTTGGTTTTACAGGGAATCCAGTCTGTGGCGTGGAACTACAACCTGTTTTTCTTCACACGTGTGGTTTCCCAAGAGATACAGAGACTGTTTTTTTTTTTTTTCTCAAGTAAAGTTCCGACTATCTATGTGATTTCAGTGCAGAAATCAGAGTATATCTGTCTTATACAACAGCAAAAGAGAAGAAATTGCTCCAACATCACTGAAAGACACTAAACATGTAGGAACCCGACTTATTCTAACACCCCACATTGTTTTAACTTTAAAAAGTTAGCGTCTGGGCTGTCTTATATTTTTAAGCTGACTGAATTTGAGAAGGCACGTTGAATTATTACTGAATTAGCTCAACTTATCTTCTCAAATTCAGTTGTAGTAAAATTTTAAGGCAGCCTGAACATGTAACTTTTTAAAGTTAAAACAAAAAGTTTCTTTTTACAGTGCATCTGAGCCAAAGTCTACAGCAGGGAACTTACAGCCACATATGGCCCGTGAGAGGGTGATGGGGCCTGTCGACCATTTTTCTGAATCACAATGAAAATAAACTGATTCATACTGTTTTTTTTTTTTGTACTTTGAGTGTAAATAAGATTTCGGAATGCACAAAAAGCAGAAAAAATGCAAGGGGAGGATCCTCCTGGCCCCCTGACAGAGGTCTAGATCTTAGAAACACCCCTGCTTAAACCGTTGCAGGACTGCCACAGATTTGCCATCATTCATCACATTTGGCCTTTTATTATTTTGCAAAAGTGTCTTCCAAAGCAAGTTAACTTTCCCTGGGCTAGAGGACATTGCTTAAAAAATAAATGCAAGAGGAAGATCCCCCGGACTTCCCAATAGAGTCTGGGCTGAGCCCCGAATGTTCTTGAATCCTAGATGCGCCCCTGCTTACACCTGACCTGTGCAGGGCTGCCACAGCTGGATTTGCAGCTTGGTGCAGATGAGTGAGGACAGCAAACATCGCAAACATCAAAAACTGGAAAACAGGCAATATGTTTATTTTAAATCCTGATAACTACTATTAATATTCATACATCATTCATTACATTTGGCCTTCTCTCATTTTGCAAAAGTGGCCGCTAAAGCAAGTATAGTGTCCCTGGGCTAAAGCACAATGCTATGAAATAGTTTTCATATTTAATGGCAACATATCACTGCTGTATATCACATGTTTCCAAATTTGGTGACTTGGATTTTTTCAAATGGATGAGGTTGAAAGTTTTCTGTCACTTCTTTAGGCAAAGAACCAATAATGGTGACCACAGAACACATTAAACACTACTGACAGTTGTGTTTGTCATACATTTCTGTGCAAAAATTAATAAAGATATTTTTATGTGAAAAAAAGTATCATCTGAAATTGTCACAAAGGTGAAAACGGAATAAAACTTTATAAATAAACATAAGAAATACTATTTGTCCGTGTAGCTGGGTGTAGAAATGAAGTTGGAACTCTACTTTTGTCTGCACACATTACACTTTTCAAACACACTCTGCTATTTCCATGCAGGATTGCATATTTGTCAGACTTCCTGTACATGTGTGCACACTGCAGGCCCTTCTCTTCCAGGTTCTGAAATTTCACTACATCAAAATGCCATCTTTCTAAACTAACTTTGACCAAGAGGGTCGATTCTGTTTCAGATAATGACAGGAGAACTGTGGACAGCCACTGGGTGGCGCTGTAAGTTCAGGGAAGCTGCAGAGGAGCCCTCCGCCGCTGTGCGTTTCATCAACAAGGCCAGTAAATATATCTGGATGAAAGCAGTATTTTATTGTGCAAATAATATTTATAAAATCACGAAGGGATTATTGTGCTAATCATTCTGACGCTTATGATGAAAACTACATGAATAAACTGCTTTAAATGCTTTTATTGAAACCATTAAAGCTGCTGTGTTTCTGTCACGGACTCCAGCAAACACATAGCAGACTCAACTATCTCCTGATCGTTTATGTTGTGAGAAGGCGAAGTTTTCTGCAAGGAGCAAATAACACACCCTGAACATGTGTTCACTAGAGATGCACCAGTGTCTCAGTGTGGGCCTGTTGGCTACAACTTTCTCCCAACATCTCCATTAAAAGATGAATTTAATCACGACTGAGACAAATAAGTGACCGAGCTGGGGCACACACAGGCTGCTGACACACAAATAAATATGATTTATATTGGTCTATTTCTCTTTATCCGTGCACACATGCAGCAGAGGCGCAAACGGGATTATTTCTCCGGCCAAGGAACTTCAAGGAGAGGAGTTAGGAAACAAGTGTGTGCATGAAGAAGGGAATTCACTGCGAGTAAAGTTCCTATAATAATCGATACAAAGAGGGCGGATACAAGACCGTATAAAGCCACAATACAGTCAGAAAGTTCCATAAACTCATAGAGAAATTATCTATATATTAATAACTAGTGTGTACTAGTTTAGATAATATTAAGTTTACTAAAACACATTTTTTTGAATAAATGGGTTAAATTATAATATAGAGATATTATTATTATTATTACAGTTTTTTTGTATAGCCCATCTTAGACATACGGGATGTTAAATAACTATAATATTATGAGGACAATAAATATAAACACCTTTATGGTGTATTAAAAAAAAGTTTTTGCCTCTTTTTTGGAGCGATGCATTTAAAGTTGAAAGAGTAAAATGTGATTTTTTTTTGCAGCAAACTTTATTTTTTACTTAACTTTATCTATTTAAATAACACAAAATAATAATATTTATAAAAGAAAACTGCGTGTTAGTCATAAATGATTGAATTCAATGACGCATATTGTTGAATTAAAGGCGTTAAATCCGCATTTGGAAACAGAGGAGGGGAAGACAGGAAGGAAGAAGAAAACTCCAGCAGGCTTTATGTGCGTTTGAAATGCAGACAAGCAGATGAGATGCTGAAGCACATTACCTCTGTGGCTGAGCTGCCTACACACTCCGTTCACCCCTCCACCCCCTCCTCCTCCTCTACCTATCCATCCTGCCTGCTCACAAAACCATGACCTTCACAATTTATAGAGAGGAAACCCCCGAGAGTCACGTCATATTTTAAAACGTCCTCCTCTTCTTTCTCTCCTCACCTCTTCTTCATCTTCTTCTTCTGCTGCCACAAAGACGACCTGATAATATTTACATGGGGGCCTATTATTATTATTATTATTATTATTATTATTATTATTATTATTATCTAGTGTATATATATATGCGTACATATATATGGAAAGAAGAGAAAAAGTGCAACGTAAATGCAACTCCTTCTTCTCCTTTGTTTATATATATAAAGTTGCACAAAAATACTACTACTACTAATAATAATAGCCTTATAAATTAATGGTGCTTTTTAAAAATTTATTTACGCACATATACATTAACTCCAACATATCCCAACTGAATTGTCAAAAACAAGAACTGCAAATAATATTAATTTAATCTAAATTAAAATAAAAAAGTTGCTGCAGTTATTTATAAAAATATGATGATAATAATAATAATAACAATAATAATAATGATGATAATAATACTTTTGCAAGCACCCACCACGCTAAGTACAACCCAAACAAGAGGGACGAATCAAAGCAAAATAAAGCCACCGTACTTACTGCAAAAAATAACAGTACTAATAATGATCAAAAGTCAGCAGTCACAAGCAGACAGAGGGATATTTTTCCTGAGCGTCTTTTCTGCAGCAGAGATAAATCCATGTGGACGTGGAAAGAGGAAGGCTCCCTGCGGAGAGCAGCTCAGAATAATCCATATTCATGCGCTCGACACGTGGAGTAAATACAGTATGAGAAAGGGGGGGAAACCATTGTGTGCACGCACATTTGCACCAGGTTAGAATGAGCCTGACACGGACCTATACATTTATATTAGTCTTTTTATGGTGGGACTATATCACGACTAAGAGTGTACCTAAAAGCTGAGTGTGTGTAGCTGAAGCATGCATGTGCTAGACTTTATATAAAAATATAAACACACTGTATTTAAACTGCGTCTAAAAAGCCATGTAATATATAATAAGTGTGATTAAACATAGGCGTAGTTTTCAAAAGGATGGCCTACATATTTAGAACATGTGTATTTGAGCCCCCCAGTAATAACATTAAAAGTAGCAGACTTTTGCTAAATTAATGCACAAGACGCAAAAAATTGGTGCGTAAAATGCACCAAAATGTAGGAAGTAAAGTGTTCCGCGCGAAAATTTCCAGTGGAGGGACCCTTAACTCTTCATTTCACATGTGCTCCCCCCCCCCCCCCCCCCCAGTGTTGAAACAAAACCCACGCCCTTGCATGTATATACAATTAAAAGTGATTTAAAGTGTGTGTTTTGTGCGCAAATGCAACTCTGAATCCTTCAAATAAAACATATAACATGCTATTTATAAGCATAAAACAATAAAAGTTTAATATTTAGATAAGTGCGGGCCTACAGCTGTGGTCATACACCACAATGCAAACGCTACAGTGTCACAGATACATATTTTATTTATCATGAGGCTTATATTTGTTTAGATGGATAAATATATAGAGATAAAATAGTATTTTTATTAGATTTATAACATGTTTGTGAGTGACTGAAGGGCGCAGGCTGGTGACAGCCAAACATGAAATATTAATAATATTAATTAGGCTTTAAAAGTTTATTTTTTCACGGGACAAATCTCCTCACCTCCCTGCTGAAGTCTTGTTTTAAAGAGCAGAGTGGTGTGACAACGAGCAGCTTTAATTAGCGCGAATGGGCGCGACGAGCCTGTTGGGCCACTGGCGTCCCTAAATCAATAGCAAGAGGGGGGGAAGCGAAGTGCTCCTAGCTCCTAGGGCCTGCAACGGCGCGCACACGCATGCACGCACACCCATGCTGCTGCTGCTGCCAACATGGGTTTGAAGACCCATGAAGAAAGGCAAAGCTGTTGGAGAATAGGCGGACCAAAACCCATTATGAGATTTGAAACTCTTTTTGTGTCGCCTTTGGTTGGAAAGAAATCTCTCAGTAGATTGGGATATTTCTGCGCAAGCGGTGCACAAGAACTGAGAGGTATTTTTGCGGGGTTCACATGCGTAAAAACGCACAGGTTCCTTGTACGAGGCAACTTAGGAGAGCAGCGAAGAACCTCAAGTGTTCCTCTGTTGCGCATTGGGGCTTATCTTAGCACGTCATGTGACTTTGCGTTGGATTTTATGCACAGGAGCACAGGAACATGCATAATGAGCATAGGTGAGGCCAAAGTGGAGCCTCACGTGGTTTAATTTTTCTTATTCTTATATTCGTAAAATATTCAACACACACTCCAGCCTTATGGCGTTTTAAATCGCCTCATAATTCATTTTCTTTGGAGACTAAAATTCAAAAACGTCCCTGCACACGCCATTTAAATTCTAAAATATAAAGTTTTGGAGCAGTGCACATACAGCGTGTCTCTGCTGCCACTTTTACTAATGGAGACAAAGAAAAATGATGCCCACTTCTCTATATCATTGAATTCAGTTGCTAAGCAACTAGTATGGGAAATCATCCGCGAAATTCAAATCCTGCAGCGAGAGGACACGTTTTGTGAGTTTTGCTGAATAGGCGAGCAAGAAAAAAAAAGTTTGGAACCCAGGAAGACATTTGCCTCTTGCAGCCGTGACGAAGAAAAGAACTCCCATTTAGAGTTATTATAAGCAATAAAATAACACAAACACAGTGCACGAGCGCGTTAGCAGGAATATTATCCCACCTCCCTCTCTTGCACCTGTCCTGCAAAATACCCCGGCACTAAGCCTGTCAAAAGTCCTGAAACAACAACCCAGATATTAATCTGCAGCACTCCGACATGTCAAACAGCACTTCAGCGTTTCATCCTCAGTAAACTGCAGTGGAGGCTGAGCCTGTGGGGCTGCTCAGCTCTGGACAGACAGAATCAATAAGCTCTCTGACCCAGTGCCCCGCATCCTAACACAACATGTCAGCTCACCGAGTTATGGAGCTGGCACACTCTACCTGGAGTGCTTTTTGGGGAGCTTGTGTGAATGTGGATGGAGTTGCATTTCAGTCTCACAGCAATATATATTACATTTCAATGAGCAGCCTGCAAATCAATTATTTTGCAGATTATACAGCTTGCTTTTTGTTCCACTGACGAGCGCGTGAATCCGGCTATTAATTACGTGTTTATCAGTATTATGGGATGCAGGATCTGTAGCTATAAGCTGCAACGTAAATATTACATAACATGCAGTGAGGACATGAAGACGCTCAACCCCCACATTATCCGATCAAGAATATTTTTTACGCACAAATATAAATTGGTGCATGTTCTCCAGGCTGCTGCTTTTTGCCCAAGGCCTCAAGAGGCAGCAGATGTAAACAAACAAACGAGGCATTGTGCAGGCCTGCAACTGACCGCGATGTTTCATTTAAATGGTAATACACAGTTATGGGATGATGATAACAACGCTGGTGGACATTTATTTAAGCTTTGGACATATTTTATGCGCTCTTAATACCGTAAATGTCACAATAATGCGCATTTTTAAGCAAATACAAAGCATGTTTTTATATAATGATGGTTGGTTATTTTTATTTTTTCCTCTGCAAAATACAAAGCATATTTTTTATATAATAAGGGTTAATTATTTTGATTTTTCCCCCTGCCAAGAGTCTTTGTTGTGCATTTTTTTAGTGGAGGTTATTATAAGCACGCAGCTTCCACCATTTTCTTCACTCTGCATGCAAAGAATAACACACCCCTTTTAAAATAAAAGCCAAATATACGGTAAGAATATAAATCTGAAACCACAACATGATTGCATTTCATTCTAACAAATTTATTGTGTCTCAATCAGCTCGTACGGAACCACTACTGAAATTAAATTACAATCAAATTATCACATCAAAATATACCCTTATTACCTAACAACGGTCAATGTCAGCTTATGATGATTTGTGCTCCTTTAGAAACGATAATACAAAAAAATTAACAAATAAGGGCAACAACAAAACAAAAAAAATATAAGAAAGGAAGATGAAACAAGAAAAATAAAAAGGGGGGAAAGCATCTTACACAAGTTCCTGGAAGAGGGGGGGAAATAAATTACCGTTTGGAATAATTCATATGTATTCCGAATAAAATATTAAAACAAGTCATTCTGATGAAAAATATAAAGTAAATAACTCAGATCAGTATCTGATCTAGTGATCTATATTGCCGGCTTTACAGAGTTTTGTTTATTAAAACCTACCAAAGAATACTGCTTAGAAAGGGCAGCAATAATAGTATATCCACAGCACCCACTCAGTCACACTTGGCAACAGATTTTTTTTTTTCTCAAATAAGTGCAGTTGAAGTCTTTTTCAAATGTCTTATGCTCTATTTGTTGGGAGGGAAAAAAGAGGAAAAATCCACTCACGGTGTCCATTAAATAAAAAAAACCCAAAAAATGGTGATCTTTGAGATCAGGCGGGGACAAGTCCTGCTCCTTGTGGGCCTTTCAGATGACAATAAAAAATCCCTTATCCTCCGCGTGTGTGTGAAACCATGCAGTCCATCTCAGAAAGAAAATAAATCATGATGGAAGCTTCGTGGATGTCACTCTTGTTCATATTGTTGCAGTTTTCCCCCTTCTTGTTATTGTTAGGCTCAGAGAGGAAGGCGGTTCAGTCCCATTTCTAAATATACAAAATGCCTGCTCCTTTGTTTCTTCAATCAAACACAGGATAATGAGGGTGGGGGTAATTTTTTGGAGGGGGGAAGAGATAAAAAGAATAAAAAACAATACTTGGGTTTCCTCTTGGTGTGTCTTAATGCGCCAAAATTACCTGGTGGAATGAACTTGTAGTTGTCACCCTCTGGTCGCTCGCTTCACTTGCATCTTTTAAGTAATCTACTAAAAAATGCCCCTGAAAGAAAAAAGCAGAAGGAACCTTTTAGGTTAAGACATTTCAGGGCCTGGAAGAAGGTGCGTTTTTTCTGAAGGGGGGTTGGGAGGGAAAAAGGGGGATTTTTTTCTCTTTCTGTGTTTTTTTTTCTGGTGAAAAATAGATAACACATTTGCAGTCTCATTCATATTCCCTCACAATCACAGTATCAAAAAATTTGGCTATCTTGGCGATAGTCTGTATGTTTTTAATCAGTTTTAATTTCATATAAAATATTCTGGTGTGCTGTTCTATGTTTCACTGAACATTCTTTTGCAGTCCATGGAGGGGGGCGGTGTTTCTGCACTCACATTGCCGACCTGAGAGTACACATCCTCCGGCGTCTGTGCCACTCCTGGGGGCGTCATCCGTTTTTCCTTCTGTCTCCTATTGCAAAACCACACTCTAACCACCTCTTTTTCCAGCTGCAAGTTGTCCGCCAGGCTGCTGATCTCCTGGGCCGAGGGTTTGGGGCATTTTAGGAAGTGGCTCTCCAAAGCCCCCTTGACGCTCACTTCGATGGATGTGCGCTTCTTTCTCTTCCTCCCCTGCGCCGCGATCTTGTCGATGCTGGTGGGGCTGCCGGTGGACGAGTCGGCCTCCTCAAGCCACTTGTTTAACAAAGGCTTGAGCTTGCACATGTTTTTGAAGCTGAGCTGCAGAGCCTCGAATCTGCAGATGGTTGTCTGAGAGAAAACGTTCCCGTACAGGGTGCCCAAAGCCAAGCCGACGTCCGCCTGCGTAAAGCCCAGTTTGATCCTCCGCTGTTTGAACTGCTTGGCGAACTGTTCCAGGTCGTCCGAGGTCGGCGTGTCGTCGTCCGAGTGCGGGTCGTGGCTGTTTACGCCGCCGTGGTGCTGGTGATGCGGATGCTGGTGGTGATGGTGGTGGTGGTGGCTGCCGTGGTCCAGATCCGGGGTGTCCCCCCTCACCAAGCCCGGGTGCACCAGGCTCTGGCTCCCCGGACTCAGCATCCCGTTCACAGTGAACCCCCCCGGCTGGGAGTAGATCAGCGACTGCTGCTGCTGCTGTCCACCGGATATGGAGTTAATGTGCGCCGCAGTCGTGCTCCCCCAAGCCCCGGCGTGAGTCTGATGGGGAGCTAAGTGAGGGGGCCTGTGGTGCAGCGCGGTGCCCGTGTGCAGATCGTCTCTGCCGGAGTTTTTCACGTCCTGCTGCTGCGGGCTGCCCGTCATCCCGACGGGACTCGACGACCAAGGCGATCCGGCTTCAGCTGCAGCAACCGCGGCTGCAGCTGCGGCCGCTGCGGCGTGCGGGAGGGATGTCACCCACTGGTGGGCATGGCTCAGCATGTGTCCCCCGTTGCTCGCTGCCATTGCGCCTTGCATAAAGTCACTCTGTACCATCTTGACTGAGGGGTCTCCCCTGTAGACCCCAGACCCCGAGGTAACCGCAGCACTGCCCGGCTGCATGCCACCACCTCCGGAGTCAGAGTGCACGATGGAGCCGGATGATAAGATGCTATTGCTGGGCAGATAAGGATTGGAAGCCGCGGTGGCCATTCCGTCAACCCTTATGAATATGTTTGTGGATAACCCCCTCCCTTTTTTTACAGTCACTTCTTTCGAGCAGGCAAATTGTATCTCATGAATTATTCAAACTTTAAAAGTATGAGTAGGTTTTTGGCAATACCATCGACGTGCGTAAAAACGCAAAAAAGCTTGGAAAAACGCTGGCAAAAAACTGAATAAAATCCGCACGTATTTACAACATTCTAGTTCTTGTGCATGGATATCGGTGAATAAAAATAAAAAAAAATCCAGGTTTTTCAAAAGCCCTTTGAAACCATGTGCAGTCCGGTTGGAAAGTTTTGCACTGGGATGAAATTGCGAGCATTAAAATTCAAATATACAGCAAAAAAAGCGTTGTCCCATACAAAGTTTTGGTGCTCGCAAAAGACAAAAAGCCTTGCAAATTCTCCACAATGTCCAAAGTCCCAGTTTATGTCCCCTTTGGATGTGAAAAACATGAGCAGGGTGTCCTCAGTTCTTTTGTAATTCAGTCGCCGAGATTTCTCCCTGGCTTTATTCTTTTCTCTGTCTTCTTTTATAGCACTGTAGAGCCTATCTCTTTGTTCTGTTTTGATGTATATAAACCTGCCAAACCGCAAACTCCCGATGAAGTACAATCCAGTATAACAGTGCACGGCGCTGCTCGCGAGCCTCTTCTCTCATTCGCTTGTTCTCTCTCCCCACCTCTCTCTCTATATCTCTCTTTCTCTCTCTCCCCCCTGACAGGCGAGCCTAAGTCCCGCCCCCGCCCCCTCCAAGCCCGACGACGCACGGATGTTTACCCCCGTGCGTCCCCGCTCATTGGTTACCCGGGGTGTGATTGGCAGCACTCGCCAGCCCTTGCTCCGGGGCGCACGAGCCCTCCTTCCGGCTGTTCCGATTGGCTGATTTTTAATTGCAGTCCAAACAAAAACGGGGAACACAACTTGGTAGTAAATAGTACTGAGGTATTAGTACACAAACAGAGGGTGAAGGGGGGAATAGAGAGGGCGATAAACTGTGACCTCTAGTTTGGCATCATCATATGATTATCTTTTATTTAGAAAAGCTTTAATATATACTTCCCTTTATATTTATATGTATGCTTAAAGGCATATATTTTAATATAAAAATAAGTTATTACAATAAAATAGATGGATTAACTGTATTAAGTAAATATGAATGTGTTTATATGGTTTCTTCTTCCATATTTTTGTTACAAACACACATAAACAGGGGTGTATGTTACATTTCAACATTGG
Source organism: Epinephelus lanceolatus (assembly GCF_041903045.1). Lineage (NCBI taxonomy): Eukaryota > Metazoa > Chordata > Actinopteri > Perciformes > Serranidae > Epinephelus > Epinephelus lanceolatus. Next base: position 22,299,662 of record NC_135757.1, on the reverse strand, counting down.
GGACGGGGGTACATGTAAAGTGGCGGGGTCCGCCAGGAAATTCAAAGCATCAGACACTTAATTTTTTGCATTCTGGTGATATATTCCTGCACAGATTTGCTTTTTGTGCGTCAAATTATAGCAAAATTGTTTTTACTTTTGCAAATCCTCTGAAACTTTCATCTTTTATTGAGTGGGATAAATGCACATGTTGCATATTGCCGGGGACATGTCTCTTGTGTCCTCCCCTGAAATCTACACCTATCAATAGAAGGCATTTGACACTATAAGATCTGTTAGTAACAATTATTATTATGTGGTAGCATGACCTGGTTGTGTAATAGAACAAGGGGGTGGGACACATATGAAATGGCGGGGTCTGCCAGAAAATTTGAAGCATCAAACACATCATTTCCTTCATTCTGGTAATTTTTTTAATGCAAATGTGTCTTTACAGCATCAATTTATGCTGTAAATATCTTTAATTTTGCAAATCCTCTTCAACTTTTATCTTTTTATTGAAAGGGACAAATGTACATGTTCTAAATAATGTCCCCTGTGTGGACCCCCTGAAATCTACACCTATGAATACCTAAGGTTTGAGAGAATACAAGGCACACATTTGACACTATAAGATCTATTGGTAACAATTACAATTATGTGGTAGCCTGACCTGATTGTGTAATAGAATAAGGCGCCCATACTGCCACGGTTAGGGGTTTAATTCCCTCTGGGCCACCCTGGAAAAATGCAGGAAAGCCTTAGAATAAAAAAATGGGGTTCAATAAATGGTACATGCTTTATCTTGTTATATTAACCCACATGTAAGAGGAGGGAATCGTGTCTTAGATTTTAAAACTCACATCTGCCAGCTTAGGTTAACTGTTTATGGTCATATAAAAAGTGAAAATGTCTTTCAGGTGCGTAAATACAGGACAAATCTACTGACACAGCACAGTGCACGAGAGGCACTGCAACCATGAGCCACTCAGTGCAGCCTCGGCTCCTCAGGAGTTAACGCACAAAGGTTGCGGGGATGCTTCCATGCGGAAACGCCGCGCACAGGCAACCTCAGTGAAGCACAGAGAAAGAGAAAGTGGCAACCAAAACAAGGGCAAATTGAGCAGTCCTTGGGGGATTTGTGCGTGCGCTGGAAACGTCTGCTTAAGAAGACAGAGAAAAAAATGGGAGATATGCATCCCACAAGATGACCACATAACCCCGGAGATGAATGGGGCCTTTGTTTGCACGCCTATGGACGCACCCATGGGTGGTAATAAGCGCCAGATATATGCCTCCCACTGCACCCATTGGTTGGGGTGCAGCCTGTTGAGCCCACCTGACCAAAACAAGGCCTGTGGCAGGTGATTCTCTGACAGGATTAACTGTATTTTGTATAAAGGTTAGAGCTACATGTCATGCGTAACCCCCAAACACCGCCTCATAAGCTCCCCAAATCAAACATGACGCATGGATTTTATTGCAAAAGGGATTTAAGGGCAAATATAAGGCAGAGGAGTACTTGTGCACAGGCTGTGTACTCCATGCCAGTGCAACCCCCCCCCCCCCCTCCTCCCCTTCTCCTTCTCATCCCAGTAGATTTAATTTGGACTGGGCTCAAAACCGAGGGAGCCTCGTGGATTTGTTTACATTGAATAGGCAGGCTAGGGGCCAGAACCATGGGGCCCTCTATTCATTAATATACAGTGAGGATTTCTGTCTAAATTACTGCTGTTCAATCCACACTGCACGCTTTGAAAGGGCGTCTCAGGCGGCCAGCAGAAACGTGACACCAAGTGCAGAGAAGAGGGCTCCTTACGCAAGATAACCCCCTCAAAATGAAAATAATATGTTATATATATAAAAGGAGAGTCAAAAAGGCATTTCAGAAATGCTTCCCCGAAATCACCGCGCGGCGATAAAAAAAAAAACCTCTCTGATATATGATGTGTTTATTATTTATTTGCTTATTATAAAAGGTCCCCAAGTTCCCTGCTGGGGGAGTTCATTTATTTTGTATGCAAAAAAAAAAAAAAAAAAAAAAAAAAAGAAAGAAAGGGGGGAGAGGAAAAAAAATCATCCCCAAGTATAACAAGAGACGAACAGTTAGTGCTGATTTTCATTTGCATAAATTTTCATATATTTTAGTGAAAATAATAGCGGGAGCCGAGGAGTGCTCCTGCTCAGTTGAGGCAGAGGAAAGAAAATCTTAGGGCGCACCGAGTCGTAGGAAAGGGAGATAACCATTTACAGGCTCCAGTATGAACAATGTGAAGCTATTTCCCTTTGCTTGGACACAAGGTAAGTCAACAATTATCTATGCGGATTTCTTTTTTACGCATGAGGAATGTTGGGAGTTTATCGCGCATTGCTCCACCGTGGCTGCTTCCTCAGCCCTGTAGACTGCTGCTCGCTGCTTTTAGTGATATTTCACTCTTGCGCCGATGTCTTTTATATTTTAAAATAAAATGCAAATGCGTGTCCTTTTTTTTTCTCCTTTTACCCTGAATGCGTAAAAATCAATACGTGCGCGCCCGCTGTTTGCTTTTGCGCCCCAGCTTCCTTTTCTGCTTTTTCTGTAAATCGCGGGCAGATGGATAAAGCTGTGCTGTTTTGTAGTGAATGTCCACCGGAGAAAAGTGCAATCAATCACATTTTAAGCAGGCAGAGAGAGAGAGAGAGAGAGAGAGAGAGTGTGTGTGTGAGAAAGAGAGACCCCTCGGTTGAATCCTCCAGAGGGATCGCGTAGGCAAGTGCGATATGAAATCGTTTAATATAAATCGATCCTGCCGCTGCAAAGTTTGTTTAAAGTTTATATGCGAGCAGCTCGGTCCTAAACTGCACCCCCATAAAGGCAGACAAAGCTTATAAATAGCCTGCGATGTTAATGGATGCTGACCGGTTTGTTCTTTAGTTGCTGGGTTTTGGGTTTTGGAGCAAAGGATATGTCACGAAAACTGAAACTAAAACGACAGATTTTAAAAAAGAGGCGCAGATCCAAAAGAGATCCGGTCGCAGGCAATTATTTAATGGCAGACAATAATCACTCCAGTGTCTGTCACAACTTTCGGTTACATTTTCAAAGTCCCACAGTGAGGATCTATCACACACTAACCCGAGTTTGTTAAGAAGAAGAAGATTTGGATTTTCGGTCTACTTTTTGCTGAGGGTTATTTTGTTCTCACGGGTTAACTCCTTTTTTCCCCTTCATTGATAGGGAGTGCATTTCTGAGCCCAGCACTTGGTAGCCATGGTGAGCCCAATAAAAGGGGGAAACACTAGTCGCATTAAGCTGTATGTTTGTGCACTGGAGTCGAGATGAAAAGAGGCTCGGTGTCCCGGGCCAGCAGCATTCGGGTGCTGGGCGGTAACGCGTTACAGTAACGAAATTACACCATCTGCAGCACCAAGACACACCAATTCGTCATTGTGGCTTCACTGCAGTGTTTCATTTTTACCTTGCATCATCAACAGACTACAGCGATGTCACTTCCATCACCATACAGCCTGGAAAAATCTCACTTTGACACAGTAAATAATTTTGCTTTATTGAGACAGATCTTGGTTTTGAGAGGCAACCATGCTATCGCGATAAATCAGATCAGAATCAATCAATTTGTGGTGCGTAACGGAAAAGTAACGTAACGCACTACTTTCCATAGACTTGCAAATTATTGTGACGCAGGAGAAAGCAGGCATCTGGACTGATCTCCTACACAACTCTCATGCAGGCAGCTGTTGCTTGAGTGAAACAGATTTTGGGAGTCATTGTTGACTCAAAGAAGAATAAAAAAAATATTTAACAGCCGCCAGGTGTCGCGCTCACTCATGATGCAAATATCATATAGCTTACACTGCAAAAAAGCACCAATTTTATGTCACATTTTTTGAATATTTTAATATTTTTTATGACATTTATTTATTTAATTTGATAAATTCTGATATGGTGAGCTGATAGCACGTGATTCCGGTGCAGACTTTAACCTTTATTTTAATTAGATAATATTATAAGGCTATTTAGAGCAATTCTAATTTAAACCAAAATCTTTTGATTCATTTTTTTGCACTGTGCGCATTTTGTTCACCATTTATATTGATATTGTAAGGCGGAACTACTGAATGAAACAACTTGTAATTAAAATCTATTATTATTAGAAATTATTTTTTATTTTATTTATTTATTTATTTATTTATTTATTGTAGTGGTGTAATTTTATGGCCACCCTTTCCAGTGCAGACATGAATTGATGGTTGGATGACACGATTGGCAATTAAGATATCAGTGGGCTTGGAGGAGGAAAATGACTGAGCGGGTCACTGTAGAGAAACAATGTCACACACACACACACACACACACACACACACACACACACTGAGATGATATGCTGCATCTTGCTAATTCCTGCAAAAACAGGCCAAACGCACCACATAAAAACGAGGGCTCCGACTATATTCTGGTTCTTCCCTCAGTCCCAGAGGCAATTAAATCACCTTAATTTAATTATCCAATTTTTAAGAGATATCCCACCCAATTTCATTGCAGCCAAGACCCGCACATGTTATTATTTTTCCACATATTTCTGCAGCCATCAGCATCAGGAGTTGAAAACTGCTTGTATTGATCAGTGCAAGCCTGTGACAAGCAGCCTATCAGTGACAGCCCTAGTTGATATGCAAATAGTCTGTGATTAGATAGGCCCCGCACGCTGTTTTAAGCCAGTCGCCATCTGCAGTCGCCTATAAGCCATAAGCTTGAGCCAGCAGGTCTGTGTGGAAACGTATGACGAACCGGCGACTTTAAGAATTATTAGCAAACGAGGGGCTGGGCAGGGCTCATGAATCATCCCGGGAATTAGTGCATTGCAATTTCTCCGCATGCATGACCGGCCATTTAGCGTGTGCACTATCCCCACTGTTATTCTTCATCATCGTCATCATCAGCAAGCACCACTACAAGTACCAGCAGCAGCAGCAGCAACAAAGCATCAAAGCAGCACTGTGCGTTATTACTCTGCGTTATGCACCCATTCTGTCATGCTGTACAATGACGCTTATTGGTAGCAGGAGGCCATTTATTTATTCCTCCAGGAGCAGATTGTCTAATTCATCAAGATGGTTGCATGAACTTGCATTTCATCACAAGCTGCATCCAAAATCGGTGCACAGATTTGGATTTAAAAATGTTTCAGAGATGATTTTTAGGGATAAAAACGACCACAAGACAAAAACACCAAAATCAATTCACCCACAACATTAATCTACCTTCTCCTCCATAAAACATCCTCATATAGGCTCATCACTCTGATTCCGCAGCCGCCATTAATTTATGACACCTGACATGCAGATTTATGTCAGTCCTGGAAAGGTGGGTAAACCCCGGCAGTGGGTGCCTGTAGCTCCCACTTTCCCCTGGTTACAATATTCAGATTAAATTGATGCAATTCCCGCCGTTTTAATTACGGCCTATTTAAGTTGCCTATGGGCTACATAATTTATTTTCTTCCCCTTGGTCCAGTCACTAATCCGAGACGACATACGTTTAGTGTGTCTCACGTCAGGCCAAACGTTGATTTAAAGCCGAATCCAACTTGGAGCACTTAAATGATAATGTAGCTACTATACCGTTAATTAAATGGGCTACACTGAATATCAGTGTAAGCATTAAACATGCCTTCAATTTCAGACCTGAATGGGATTTTTTTTCTCAGGCCATTCAAACGAGACAGAGGCTCTTTATTAATATTCTATTAATAAAGGCCAATATAGAGTTATATACACCTCTTATTCCTCTACATGGGGTTAGTAATTGCCCTGCATTAGCCGCGCCAGCGCTGTGGGCGCACTGCTTGTAAAAGGGCTGACATGCAGGTAAAGATTATACGTTTAGTGTTATCGCAGGACTCTCCAGTGGTGCTCGTTTCACCAAGAGTCAGGCACAGCTGGTATTGATTTCAGATTGGAAATCAATAGGGATGTCATAATTTGGCCTGAAATAGATTCTTTGGCGGTAAAAATGCAGTTGAAAGCATGTGTTTGGTGTTTACAGTGGCTTTGATGTGTTTTGGCACATAGGCGTAGATTTCAGGGGGGATGCAGGGGACACGTCCCCCTCAGTATTCAGAACATTTAGCCCCCCTAATAAAAATATGACAGCAGCAGCAGATGCGCACGCAGGTTTTGAATAACTCCAGAGCCTTGTGTTCATAGGTGGAGATTTCAGGAGGGGGTGACACAGCTGACATGTCCCCCTTAATCTTTAGAACATGTGCGTTTGTCCCCCCAAGAAAACCTCAAAGTTACAGAGGACTTTTACTTTGACAAAATTACAAATACATGCAGAAAAGGCTCCAATCAGTGCAAAAAACAACCCTCATAATGCAGGAAATTATGTGTTTGATGCTCAATATTTTGTGGTGGAGGACCCCCAAGTTTCATATTTGTCCCCCTAGTAATGAAACAAAACCTATGCCCATGTGCATGCACATTTACACCAGTTTAGAATGAGGCTGACATCAACCTATACATTTATACTCGTCTTTTAACTTTATCACGCACGGGACACGTCCCCCTCAATATGTGCATTTAGCCCCCCTAATAAAAATATGAAAGCAGCAGATGCGCACACAGGTTTTGAATAATTCCAGAGCCTTGTATTCATAGGTGGAGATTTCAAGAGGGGGTGATGCAGCTGACACGTCCCCCTCAATCTTTAGAACCTTAAAGTTGCAGAGGACTTTTATGTTGACACATTTAAAGACATTCACACCATAAATTGATGCAGAAAGGGCACAAATCAGTGCATGAAACAATCACAATAATCACGAGTAGGTTTCGTCTCAATATATGAAACCTGGGGGTCCTGCACCACAAAATTTTGAGCATTAAACACATAATTTCCTCCATTATACTGATTGTTTTGTGCACTGATTTGTGCCTTTTCTACACCAATTTATGGTGCAAATGTGTTTTAAATTAGTCAACATAAAAGTCCTCTGCAACTTCATGGTTTTCTTTGGGGGACAAATGCACATATTCTAAAGATTGAGGAGGACATGTCACCTGTGTCCCTCCTCCTGAAATCTACACCTACAAATCTACATGATGCACACGTCAAACCTGGGGGTCCTCCACCACAAAAGTTTGAGAATCAAACACGTAATTTCCTGCTTTATGATCACAGGCGTAGATTTCAGGGGGAACACAGAGGACATGTCCCCTCAGTATTTAGAACATGACTTCAGCATTTGTTTGTTGATTGTTTTGACAAAATTAAAGAACATTAATTGACACAAAAAATACATAAACTGGTGCATAAAACAATCACCATAATGCAGGAAAGTAAGTGTTTGAAGCTTGGTCCCGGACATTTATATTTAGTTATTCCAGTAGTGCTCATTTCACGCATGTCACGGCTCGGGCATGTAGCAGCACAGCTGGTACTGATTTGGGATTGGAAATCAATAAGGATGTCATGATTTGGCCCAAGATAGGTTCTGTGGTGTTAAAAAATGCCGTTGAAAGCACGAGTTTGGTGTTAACAAATGTCTCTTATGTGTTTTGGCACATGGGCGTAGATTTCGGGGGCTGAGGAAGCAGAGTCCACCACAATATTTAGAACATGTGCATGAAAGTTTCAGAGGACTTTTATTTTGACAGAAGTGAAACCATTTGCAACATGAATTGGTGCAGAAAAATTCACCAGAATGCAGGAAATAAAGTGTTTGATACTCAAAATCCCCCTCACCATTCATATATCTCCCCCCAAGTCTGGACACAAAACGTACGCCCCTGTCATGGCATGAAATTAAATGATTAAAATAGTTTTTTCCTGACAATAAAATTAAAAATTTCAGCACAGGGAGAGTATTTCAATTAGACAAAATTAATTAAGTTTTTGTTTGGGGGCAGACAGAATGAGCAACAGATTAAAATGAGTCACATTGTGGCTTTAGAAATAAATTTGAGACGTGATTTAATTTGAGAATAAAGGTCAAAAGTTGCAGCGAGGTTTGTGAAAAAAAAAGATGCATAGAGAGAAAAAGATTCATCCATGTGACTGATCTAAATGCAGGTGCTTGTATGGCACAAACACACACACACACACACACACACACACACACTGACAGAAAAAAAGCCACTAGTGCTGGCTGGTGAGGAGGTGAGTGACGGGGGACAGATCGGCAAAGATAAGATGAAGTGCAGCTTTCTGAGTCAGAGGGGCGGAGGAGAGAGGGGAAAGAGGTGTGTGTGTGTGTGTGCATGTGTGTTTGAGCAAGAAAGGGGTGGTGGTGGTAGGGTAGGGGGTGCTTTGTCTGTCAGTCTCCAGCCTCACCCCACCCCCATTGGGTGCAGGTTGCCTCACAGTCCCGGCCACATCCCTCCTCACACACATACAGATGTAAACCACATCAGCATGGACACACATGCCTAAACACCCCCACCTCCAGCAGCAGCAGCAGCAGCATCAAAACAAACCATGGCGTTATTGTGTATGCAAATCAGCAGACGGACACGCTGGTATTTTTCTATTCTATTAGACTGTATTACACATGCTAATCAAGAATGATATTGTGTTATTAAGCTGAGTAATTAATAAATAAACTAAATCCGCAGGAAATCAAATCTATAGAAGTCCTCAGCAGCCTGGTTTGTAGCCACTGTGCATGTCTCTCCATAGTCCCTGCTTTTTGTTTTTGTTTGTTAAACAGTGGCGTTCCCTGAGGATAGAGAAAAGGGGGGGTGGTTGTGGCACCTCCCTGCCCAGGATTACATTAATCAAAGTATTTATTTCCCACGGGGAGCCAGGCGCAAATCACTCCAAATCCCAGTAAAATTGGATAACAGAAGAACGGGCGCATCCAGGGTAACCCTCTCTCGCGCTTTTTTCTTTTTTTTTTTTGCTCATTTCACCAACTTAATGGATCTAGTTCTATCTAACTTTGTGGAACAGTGTGTGCGAAACAGCAGGGAGGGTGGCGAAGGGGAGGGGGTGCAAAGCTAGAGGTATTGAGGCCTTTGAGAAGACAAACAACATAATTGGATGGAAGCGGGCGCTCAGGTAGAGAAAAAACAACACTAACCACATCCCCGATAGGAGAGACTCTGGATATAGAGCCGTACAAATAACAGCCATTCTCTGATTCCCCCGTCCGGGCTATAGGCATGTCTGGGTCCGAGCCAGCAGCAGCAGGAAAAACTAGCCTCTAAGACCCCCCATCTGCAATAGATGCGTCAACCTCTAACACCAAAGCTGGCTGCTTTCTCTCCACTAAGTCTGGTCAATCCATCGCAAAACCCCACAAAGTAGTAAAAACAACAAAAAAAATCCTGATACCGTCTTTGCGCTATTTGCTAAGTAATTACGTGTGATGTTTGGGCAAAGCCAGCACAGCTAATAAATCAGCAAATGTTTACAGCCAAGCCGGTGCTGATAAGGCAATAAATACAGCACCCAATATGCTTCCTATTACAGGTAATGCAAATAAAATAATAGGGCTGTAATTTTTCCTTATGTGTTGCAGCGGCGGCGACGGCTTTGATATTCATGAGGGAAATGGGGAGGAAATGTCGTCTCTCGGTCTTTATGGGCGCCGCATTGTAGCGCAAATTCAACGCCGCTGCCTTCGTCCCAATCAGGGATAAATGATGGCCTCATTGCAATGGCGTTGGAGGCAACCCTGCCACCCTGAAACACACACACACACACACACACACACACCGGATCTCAAATGTATGTTTACAGACATGCTTGCACACACATACTGCTGCTGCCATGCATGCTCGGGGGCACGGAGGGTAGCTGGAGTCACCAGCAGGGCCCTGACTCAGAGCCAGGCCTCTTGGGGTGAAGGCAGCCTGCCTGCATGCATACATGGACTAAGTGTGTGCACAAGCGTTTTGTAGGAATATTCCACTTGTAGAGCACAGAAAGCGGCACATTTGGTTCTATAGCATCGAGTGCATGTGTGAGCGCGGCATTCGTACTTCTGTATACAGAGCTGCCAAGTTTACCCGGCCTGTGTGTGTGTACGTGTTTGTACAGTATGTATACATGTGTCGAAGTGCAGGTGTGATGCTGAGACAGACAGCGCATACTGTTCGCCATCACATACCGTCTGATGATCCATGATGCTTAGCAAATGAGCAGAAAATCTACAGCTCTAATGGGACCAGTGCAGGCTGGATGGAGGGGCAAGTAAAGGATGTGCTTTAAACCTAAAAACCAGCACGTAGAAGGTTATGATAACACCGTGTTATGGTGCAGATGTAGGCTAAGTGCTTGCATGTACGTTGCTATACACCCTTAAAAGATTGTTATGTTGGTGACGGTAATTATCATGGTGTGTTTCATGGTGAGTCCTGAATGTATTCCTCCTACCATCCCAGGAAGCCATTTACTTCCAGTCATTTCTGTATGATATTTTGATACTACTATGCTATACTACTGCAAGTCAGGTACACTTAAAATCTTTCATTTTAAAAAGCAAGCATGCTTGTGTTTAATATGTTTTTTCCAACTATTCTGGGCAGCCATTGACTTCCAGTCATTTCTATATCACACGAAATACTACTATGTATATTATTACTACAAATCCAGTATGCTTTAGATCTTTGATGAGCATTTTAAAAACCATGCTGCACAGTTTTACAAATGTGAATAAAGTTTTTTCCAACTGTCCTAGGCAGCCATTGGCTTCTAGTCATTTCTATATCACATGAAATACTGATTTGTTTATTATTACTGCAAGTCCAGTACGCTTTAGAACTTTGCTGGCCTTTCATAAAAGCATGCTGCCCAGTTTTACAAATTTGAATATATTATTCCAAGTGTCCTAGGCAGTCATTGGCCTCCAGTCATTTCTATATTACATGAAATACTACTTTGTATATTATTGCTGCATGTCTTATATACTTTAGATCTTTGCTGACCATTTTAAAAAGATTACTACACAGTTTTACAAATGTGAATATAGTTTTTCCAACTGTCCCAGGCAGCCATTGGCTTCCAGTTGTTTTTATATGATATCAAATACTTATTTGTATATTATTGCTGCAAGTCAAGTATACTTTAGATCTTTGCTGGCCATTTTATAAAGGCTGCTTCACAGTTTTGGAAATTTTAATATATTTTTCCAACTGTCCTATGCAGCCATTGGCTTCCAGTCATTTATATATCACATGAAACACTTCTTTTTCTATTATTGCTACAAGTCTGGTACGCTTTAGATCTTTGCCGACCATATTAAAAAGTATGTGCCACAGTTTTACAAATATGAATATAACTTTTCCATCAGTCCTAGGCAGCCATTGGCTTCCAGTCATTTCTATATCACATGTAATACTACTTTGTATATTATTGCTACAAGTCCAGTATGCTTTAGATCTTTGCCAAGCATTTTAAAAAGCATTCTGCACAATTTTACTAATGTGAATATAGTTTTTCCCATTGTCCCAGGCAGCCATAGACCTACAGTCATTTCTATATGTTAGTACAGAAACAACTTTGTAAGTTACTGCTGTAATTTCAGTGTACTTTAGATCTTTGCTCGCTGTTTTAAAAAGCATGCTGTGCAAGTTTTACAAATTTGAATACAGATTTTCTAACTGTCCCAGACAGCTATTGATTTTTTTTCTTTGTCAAAATTACAAAAATGTTAGGAGGTAAAACAGTGCAGACTTTTCTTTTAAGTCTCTAACAATAACAAAAAAAGTAAGCAGACTTAATGTTTGCTAAGTTGTAAGAATCTGCCACATTTTCGTACTGCACAGATATTAATGGAAATCGATGGCTGCCTGGAGCAGTTGGGGACATGCATCTGGAAGGCTATTACACAGCAATGTGATTTGCAGAATCATTTGTCAAATGTTTGTTAATTCACTTCACACTGAACAGAAATGAATGGAAACCAATGGCTGCTTGCAACAATTGTAAAAAATAAACCCCAAACTCAAACTGTGCAGCATGTATTTGAAAATATTCAGCAAAAATATACATTTGTACAGAAGCTAAAACTTGCCAATGCACGTCCTTTACAAGCCTCCACATGGCCCCTGTACGTCCCCGGGCCACACTTTGAGACCCCTGCATAGGCAGTGTAGGCTTTGCATGTATTATAACTCCATCACACCCACCAAGTAAACATGTATGACTGGCTGAACTTGGCGAGCTAGCTGCAGCTTCCAGGCGTCCATAATAATGATCAGTGACTCCCAACTTCAGAATGGGGCCTTGCTGTTGGGGTCGGCGACTGTTGTTGATGATATGCGGCCGCGGGTGACATGTGCTATTCATACGCGAGCTTGTGTGGTCACGTTCGGCAGCCGGGGAAGTCTTGATTCATGCGGGCATTATGCACGCCGGACGCTTATGGCACCTCTCCCTGTTGCTGTGCAGTCAGGCCCATTTGTTTGGAAATGGGTTTACATACATCTTCTTCCAAATGACTCTCCCTCTTCCCCTCCCTGGGCTCACAGCTCCTGCACACACAGACTGGGTAAACTAGAGGTTACAAACATATGAACTGCTACAGAGAGCAGTTAGGTGATGCAAGTCACCCTCTGTTGGCCATGTTGGAGGTCTATGGTGGCTCTTACATGTTGGACTTTAGCTCCTTCAGTAAGTTTCAGTGATGTTGGGTCAAAGTTTAAATTTCCTTTTCAAGATAAATGGCTATAAAGTTTGGTTTTATATCCATCTGATTTGTTCACCAGCTATCACATGACACATCACACCCTCAGATATTAGCTTGTTGGCATCGGATTCCAGTTGATTTTAATGCTCCGGCTCTAGCATACATCTGTGAGCTTTTGTGTCCATGCATACCAAAATTCAACTTCAAATACTGCAACAAAACTCTGCTAGCAATTCTGACCCAAGAACCTATTTTCTCAATCGGTGTCTTACTATTAGCAATTAGAATTTAAAAGCAATTAGCAATTAAAAACACAATTATTCAGTAAACCTGAAACAGTTTTAGTTATTTAACGTATGTTCAAGTTTTTTTTCCATATTCCTTTCATTGGTTTAATGTGGGCTGGTCTTGATTTGAGATAAGGGGATGTCATAGCCTTCAGTGGTCCACTAAGGATTTTGCAGTGATGACTGTTGTTGAAATTGTTGTTGCCAATTTTTGAGTGTTAATTTCTTCGTAAATAATACTTACTTATTGCTTTTATTGTTATGTGTATTTAACGTAACAGAGACACACTTAAGTTTTGAGATCATGCTTTGGGGGGCTTTGATTTTAACATAGCCATTAGCTTTCAGTCCTTTCTATTTGATATGAAATACTACTTTCTGTATTATTACTGCAAGTTCATTATACTTTAGCTCTTTACTTGCCATTTTAAAAAAGCTTGCTTTACAGTTTTACAAGCTTTAATATATATTTTTTCCAACTGTTCTAGGCAGCCATTGGCTTCTATTCATTTCTATATCACATTAAATACTACTTTGTATGTTATTGCTGCAAGTCCAGTATACTTTAGATCTTTGTTGGCTACACTAAAAAGCATGCTGCCTAGTTTTACAAACCTGAATATACATTTTTCAACTGTAGGCAGCCATTGGCTTCCAGTCCTTTCTATCTGATATGAAATAGTACTTTATATATTTTTGCCAGTCCAGTCCAGTACGCTTTAGATCTTTGCCTACCATTTTAAAAAGCACACTGCACAGTTTTACAAATTTGAATACATTTTTTCCAACTGTCCCAGGCAGCCATTGGCTTCCAGTTATTTCTATATGATATGAAATGCAACGTTGTAAATTATCGCTTCAAGTCCAGTATAACGTTACACAGTTTACAAGTTTTGCGACCTTGCCTTGGAGGCCTTTAATTTTAACATTCAAAGAGCTACTCATTCTGAATCTAGCATACATTTGTGAGCCTTTGTGTCCATACATACCTCAGATCCTCCAACAAAACTTGGCAACCCTTTATTTGGATAGTCTGCCTACCGAGGGCTAAACCTATCAACAAAATTATTCTGAGAAAATGTCAGTACGTTTATGAACTGTCACATATACTCTACCAAAACAAAGCGAAACTGCTGAATTGTTGAATCTCAACTAATAAGCTGTTGACATGTTACATATACTTTAAGCAGACTATCCAAAAATAGTGTTAACAAAACTGTGCTAGAAGTTTCCCCTTTTTAAACTTAAGACTTGAGGAGGTTCAGTGGTGTAAGGTAGTTAAACTGGCCCAAGTGCACACTAGTCACTAGCTTTACTAGACTTTGCGCCTGAACTAGCTACCTTATATTGTGTCATCTTGTCACATGATCAAACAGAGAATTGAGGTTGGATGACATCTACATATTTTTACATTTTTACGGTATGTATTAAAAAACATCGCAGTTTCATGGTATTGCAGAATTATTATTATTATTATCAGAGGGAACCTTAAAGGACTGAAAACGGAGGAGTTATTTTTACATGAACAAATGATTTATTGCCATAATTGAAACTTGAAACCACTCCCCTGACCCTGGGGAACCCACTGGTTGTTCTGGGTGTAAATGTTAAATTGTTGTTACTGTACTTAATGTTACTATAATTTGAAGCATTCTCTGGCACAAGAATATCCTTTTGAGATAAAACAAATTCTATTAAACTGAATTAAATTTTTAATGGAGGTATGTGTAGACAGTCTCTCTTTTGAAAACAACTTAACTGAAGGGGAGATTCTCCATCCAGTTGTATTATTTTAAATATCGTAGATAAGCAAATGTACAAGGTATGATAACCATCAGTTTTCATATCAAGGTATACTGCTGCAACCTTAAACCACACTGCTCTATCTATATTAATGCCCCGGAGGAGGTTTTGCATTTGTGGTCATGGCCCTCCAAGCTCTGGAAAAGCTTCCCTGTTGAAATGACTATCACCACCTCCATGACAGTGTCTTGCTACCTCAGTGACTTTTTAACATCTATTATATAAAATACACTATTTTCAAACAAACTAATTTTTTGAGGTAATTTTGTGTCTCTGTGGTCATTTTGCACCTTTTTACAGTTATTTTGTGTCACTTTGGGGTAATTTAATGTCTCTTTTGGTCATTTTGTGTCTCTTTATGGTTGTTTTGCCCTTTTTTGTAGTTGTGTCTCTGCGATAATTTTGTGTCTCTCTGGGGCCTTTGTGTCCTTTTTTGGTAATTTTGTGTCTCTTTGGAGTCATTTGGTGTGCTTTTAGGTCATTTTGTGTCTCTGTGAGATCTTTTGTGTCTCTTTGGGGTCATTTAGTGTCTCTTTTGGTCATTTTGTGTCTGTTTTCTGGTTGTTTTCCCCCTTTTTGTAGTTATTTTGTGTCTCTGAGATACTTCTGTGTCTCTCTGGGGGTTTTGTGTCTTTTCTGGTCATTTAGTGTCTCTGCTGTTGTTTTGCCTTTCCGCATTATGGGGCCTTTTTGCCCTGTCTCTTTTTGCTCTTTTGATTTTTTTTTGTCTTTGTTTGTCCCAATCATTTCTGTTATTTCAGTCATAGGTATAGATTTCAACGAGGGGGGACGCAGGGGACATGGCCCCCTCATTACATAGGACATGTTCATTTGTCCCCTCCCATTAAAAACAATTAAAATAGCAGAGGACTTTTATTTTGTAAAAAATAAAGACAGTTACACCATAAATTGATGCAGAAAATGCACAAATTGGTGGACAGAATTAAACAGAATGCATAAAATTAAATTTTGGATGCTAAAAAGTTTCTGGCAGAGGACAGTCAACCCCGCCATTTCACGAAACAAAACCTGTGCCCTTGGTTTAAGTGTTAAAAAGTAATAAGCTATTAGGAGTTGGGGTTATTATCATAATTTTATAGCAGAAATTGACGTGCTGTCACTAACAATGCTTTGCTAACTAAGCCTGGTTACCTACAAAGCTATCTTGTGACATATTATTTCAGACTTCAGTACATAATTTTTGGAGGACTTCTGCAAATTCCCCAAACTTTCTCATTAATTTGTGAATTAATTAAATATTTTAACTATAATTTATGCTGTTGCAGTTCCTTCGTACTCACAGAAGTTGATAAAAGTCTCCCTGACCTTTCAACTCTTTAACTTTACAGTCTCGAGTAGAGACACCAGACGTGATTTCTGGATGTGTGACAACTGCAAAGCCTCTACAGCAGTATGATTGGCCACACTTACAGGCACACTCTCTCTTCCCCGCTTCACAGAGCTGCTGCTAGCCCCCTCATTCCCCCCCTCCTATCTCCTCCCTCCTTCTCCGTCCAGGCCTGGTGTGAGCGCTCAAGCCAGCAGCATCACAAAAGCGGCTTTGAGGGGATTGCATGCTGGCCGCCGACCCCTCTGAGCTCACACCCACCACACATTACTCACCAGCAGGCCTCGGTGCAGACTGCAAGCCAGGCTAGGAAATAGTGTATGTCACACAGGGCTGGAGGGGGGACTCTGTCATACTACTAACCTCTTTCCTCTGTTTTCGTTTCAGAGCCTTTTCCTTTGACTTTGAAGGGGAATCTTTAGCTTGTATAAATGATGAGAAGAGAATTAAACAATGCGGCACAGAATTGAGCACAATAGAACTTTGTTATTCAACCATGTTGGGAAATTGCCTCAGCATGGACTGTCAAGTCAAATATCCCTCTCAGCTTTTGGCTTTTGGTCATGCACTGTCAGTTCGTCATTCCAGGAAGTGATGCTGACTGTGTCTCCATTTGTTGCCTGTTTTGGCAAGAGTTTGCTTCAAAAACCAGGATTTTGTTTTCCGCCGAGCAGGATCACATTAAATCTGTCCTTCAGAGGATTCAAACAGGTTTCTCTCTGTTGATATAAATAGTTTTTGGAGTATTTTTCACACTGCCAGAAAGGTGGTGTCGCATTCAGCGCATCATGTATTGTCAATTTGGGACAAATCACATTTTTGTTGCTTTTCAACGCACATGCTGGTACGGACGCATATCGCCTGGAACAGAAGCGGATTATCAGACAATGGGTCTCTGGGCAAAGATCTGCAAAAGGCCCCCCCACCTCTCCTTAATAGAAAGACACACCCACGTTACAGTTGTTTAGCTTATTTTTGTGTCGTTTGTTTTGCAACTCTTTGTGATCATAATGCATCTTTCTGTGGTTTTGAGTCTCTTCGGTATGATTTATTGTCTCTTTTGGTTACTTTATGTCTCTTTGGGGTAATTTTGTGTCTTTTTAGTCATCTTGTGTCACTTCGTGGTTGCTTTGCCCCTCTTGTAGTTATTTTGTGTCCCTCTGAGTTAATTTTGTGTCTCTTTATGGTAATTTTTAGTCTCTTTGGGATAATTTAGTGTCTTCTTTGGTCATTTTGTGTCTCTCTGATGTAATTTTGAGTCTCTTTGAGTTAATTCTGTGTCTCTGAGTTAATTTTGTGTCTCTGAGGTAATTCTGTGTCTCTGAGTTAATTTCGACTCTCTTTGAGTTAATTTTGTGTCTGTGTGAGGTAATTTTGAGTCTCTTTGACTTAATTTAGTGTCTCTTTAAGGTGATTTTGTGTCTCTTTGAGGTAATTTTGTGTCTTTTGGGGGTAAGTTGTTGTCTTTTTTGGTAGTTTTGTTTTTCTTTATGGTTGTTTTGCCTCCTGTTGTAGTAATTTTGTGTCTTTTTGAGGTAGTTTTGTGTCTTTTGGGGGTAATTTTGTATCTTTTTGGTCATTCTGTGCCTCTCTGTGGATGTTTCACTCATTTTTGTCATTACTTTGTGTCACATTGGGAAGTTTTTTGACTTTATGCCCCCATCTGTCTTCACTTTGTTTGTCTTTGAGGTAATTTCATGTCTTTTTTGGTCATTCCGGGTCTCTCTGTGGTTGTTTTGCCCCTTTTTTGTAGTTATTTTGTGTCTCCTTAAGAATTTCTGTGACTTTTTGAGATAATTTTGTGTGCCTCTGGTGTAATTTGATGTCTTTTTGGTGTAATTTTTTGTCCTTTTTGGTCAATTTTTGTCTCTTTGTTTTGCCTCCTTTTGTGACTCTTCAGTGTCTTTTCTGGCATTTTCTGTCTGTTTGTACTTTTGTGTCTCTTTTGTAGTTATTTTGTGTCTTTGTGCAGTTCCCTTGCATCTCCTTGTGGTCATTTTGAATATCTTCCTGGCCAGTACATGTTAATTTCAGTGACATTTTGCAGATGAAGGCCAGGGGGACCCCCTTACGCTTTGGGCTCCAGGGCCTGTGCCTGATATGCCCGTTCAGTAATCCTTCCAGGCCCTGGAACAGTATCACTGTTCATGTGGATGTCTTCATTGTCAAAATAGGAGAAAAGACTGAAAGCATGTATTATGTTCCCACAACCTCCAAATCAAGGTCTTCCACAGGGACGCCTCCTTTGTATGACTGAACTTGAGATAATGCAGGGTGTCATGTAAAATGAAATTACATGCAGCACGCTGTTCTCTCCCCTGCACAGCACTGCGCGTCTTGTTCTCATGACTGTAACCTTCATATTGTAGGTGTGAAACGAAAGCTTAGCAAAGCATGGCCAATTCTCAGCGGTT
Source organism: Epinephelus lanceolatus (assembly GCF_041903045.1). Classification (NCBI taxonomy): domain Eukaryota; kingdom Metazoa; phylum Chordata; class Actinopteri; order Perciformes; family Serranidae; genus Epinephelus; species Epinephelus lanceolatus. The sequence goes on along the minus strand of NC_135757.1, from coordinate 22,281,199 downwards.
ACGCCTGTGGTTGGCGACTGTGTGCTTCAAATTCAGCCCTCCCCGGTGCGCGCGGCTGTGTTTGTCGTACACCTCTCGGATTAGCAGTCCACAAGCACAAAATCCTCCCAACAATGACTAACGCACGTCTCAGTACGTCGCCACAGAGACTCTTTAGTTTAGCCTACATTTATCAAACCTGTGTGTTCTCCTACAGCTAAAACTCTGAATGACGCTGTTATGTAACACCGCTCCGTTCTCCCAGTAATCTGACTGTATGTGTTTGAAAAAGCTGCACCCACAGGAGTCTATGTCAGAGCTGTGATCCATATTCTGATGTTTAAATGTCGGTTTATATCCAAAATGTTTGAGGAAGGAGCTGATCTCAAGGTTAGGCAGCAGCTTTTGAGGCTTTGTGTGTCTTTACAAAGCTTAGATTTTTGTTTTTAACAGCCTCTTTAATAACTTAATCTTTATTCAGAGGCTGATTCAAACTCTTATAGAAAATGAGTCTTATATTTAGTTACCATTTTTCTTAAAACTTTTTTCCGAAAGCTTCAAGAAACAAGACTCGAATCAGGAAAATGGCATTTCATAAGCGCAGGAAACAAAGCAGCTTTGGTGAAAAGTAGAAAAAAATAATAATCTATTCATTGTAAACATTTATCACATCCCTCCTGGCTCACTGCTGTGTTATTGTATTCCTGCGCTGCACTTTCCAAGAAATCACCTGTCAATCAGGCTGTGTAGGCGGCACTGTTTTGTCCCTTTACATACATCCTCTGTTGTTGACGTTTGAGTCTCTTTCGCTGTATGTTTTCTCAGTTAGTGGGGCCATTGCTGCTTATGCTTAGTGTGCTGTTCTTCTTCTTCTGCTTACTCCAAACAAACTGAAAACACATCATGTTCCCGGTAAAGAGTTGCCAGACAAACAGTGTTCAGGAGCGGCAAATGGGAAAGCTTTCATGAACTTGCTGTAAGGCCGGACTGCAGGCAGGCGGTGGACATCAACAAATATTTGCACAGATCTATTTTGGGACAAAGTGAACCTCGTGAAAATGCAAAAGATTATGAGCTCAGGTCTCAAAAGTGAGTGTTTTGTAGTTTTTATCAAGTAGTAGATACATTTATACTTAGAACTTTCACTTTAATAAAAGTAGCAAAACAACAGCGTAAAAGTCCTGCATTCAAAACTTTACTTTGACGGGGTTAGAGAAATATTATTAACAAATTATAAAGTATTAAAGTCAATGTACTCATGAAGAACAGTCTCTTTCTCTGATATTGTTATTTAGTGTACATTATTTTACAACACAGCCCTATTTTCAGCTTTGTGATATAATCCAGTGGGTTTCTTTAGGTTAATTTTGTGTCTTTTTTGGGTCATTTTGTGTCTCTCTGTGGTTGTTTTGCCCCTTTTTGTTGTTATTTTTTTTTGTCTCTTTCAGAAAATTTGGTGTCTTTTTTGGTCATTTTGTGTCTCTTTGTAGTTGTTTCGCCCATTTTTGTATCTCTTTGGGGTAATTTAGTGTCTTTTTTGGTAGTTTTGTGCCTCTTTGTGGTTGTTTTGCCCCTTTTTGTAGTTATTTTTTGTCTCCTTGAAGTAATTTAGTGTCTCTTTGTGATTTTAAAATAAATAGATAAATAAATAATTACATTTCTAAAATCTATTGACCTTGAGAAGTTGGAGAATTGCAACCCCTCTGTGTATATAAAAACCAAATCACCAAAAGTGGAGATCCATGGTTTACAGTTGACAGTGCTGAAAATATATTATTGAACTACTGCACTGATTAGGTCAAGGTGGTCAAGGTAGAGCTGATTTTAATTACTGTATGTACTGTTGGGAAGTGACAAGAAAACTAGAGTCGCACACAGTGTTGGGGAAACTACTTTAAAAGCATACTGCAGCTTTGCAAGCTTCCAATATCGTACACTGGAATAAGTTGAACTACAGCAAAGTTACCCGAGGGAGAAATCTAGTTTGGTTTACTAAAGCTACTTGGAAAAAAAGTTGGTCAAACTACTTCGTAAAAAATAGTAGATCAAATTGACAATGTACATGTGATACAAAATGATAACAAAATATAGCATAAAAAACACAAAAAAATCACATGCCAAGAAAAAAATGCCACACAGTCATAGGCGTAGATTTCAGGGGGGATACAGGGGGACACATTCCCTTCAATATTTAGAACATGTGTATTTGCAGAGGACTTTTTTTCCTCACAATTAAAGTCATGCAGAAAAGGCTCAAATTGGTGTATAAAACAGGAAAATTAAGAGTGTGATGCTCAGAATTTTCTGGCGGACCCCGCCATTCATGTTGAAACACAACCTACGCTCCTTAGCGAATCCAGTCGTGCTCATTTCACCACGAGTCATGGCTGAGGTACGTATTAGCACAGCTGGTATTGATTTGGGATTGGAAATCAATAGGGGATGTTGTAATTTGGCCTGAAATAGGTTGTGTAGTGTTAAAGAATGCAGATTAAAGCACATGTGTGGTGTTTTGGCAAATTGGCAAAGATTTTGAAGGGGACATTTAGAACATATTTATTTGTCTGCTGCAATAAAAACACAACAGTAACATAAGATTTTTTTTTTATGAAATTAAAGACATTTCCACCATAAACTGGTGCTGAAAAATTCACCAGAATGCAGGAAATTAAATGTTTCATGCTTAAAAGCCCCTTATGTTCCTACACACAATTGAGTTTATTGTTTAGTATTCACTTATTCATTGGTCATAACCTAAAAAAACAAAATACCTAACTATTTATGTAAAGTGCAAGAAATGTCAGCTTTGGTTTTGTACACTGTGTCCATCAGTTACCTGTTGTCAGTCCAAATGGGGGGGCTGCACTGAGCAGGATTACTCAGATAGCCAGGTAACTTCTAAAATAGCATGCAACAACTTCCATGGACATTTGTTCATAAATGGCATATAATCAATATTTTAGGTTTAGTTTCACAAATTCTGCCTGATAAAATGTAGAATCATTTCTTTTATGGCCCAAAATTGTTTATTGTTTCAGTTTAACTACATGAAAATGGCAAAAAAAAGTAATTTAGCTACTTCAATCACAATACAAATAGGAATGTAGTTGCAAAATGTCGTTAAACTACTAGTTTAACTAGCATTGGTCACAAACAAGCTACATAGTGCACAGCGACAGCGCCCGATAAATTATATTTAATAGAGCAAAGTTTCTCTCTGAGAAATGTGTCTTCATCAGACACTGTCAAGTAAGCAGCACAGAGCAGACACAAACACACTCACCATGTTTGCAATTGGCTTGATTAAGAATCAGTCTGCTCTGTCAATGAACAATCAGAGCACAGCTACACACTCTGGTACTCTGATACTCAACGAGGGGTCAATGTGTTCTCACACAAAATGGCTGAGATAGAACATAAGAAAAATAAAAACAACATACAAAAGCATGCTGGATGTACCTCTGTACCAGCTGGAGAGGTGCTAATTTACATCTTGGGCACTGCTGAGGTGCTCTTGAGCAAGGCACTGAACCCCCAGAATGCTCCAGGGAGAGCCATAATAAAGCTGACCCTGTGTGTATCAACGCAGGGGTCTCTGACATGAAAAAGACTGAGAACCACTAACCTAAATAATCCCAAAGACAACCCTACAAATAGTGGCAGAAGTAGATTTTTTTTTGTTTTGTTTTGTTTGTTAAACCTTTATCTGCAAAGTAACTATAGCCATAGAAATTGAGTAAAAAGTATCATAATTCCTTCTGAAATTAAGTGTGGCATAAGTATGAAGTGGTGGAAGAAGTATTCAGATCTTAATTAAGAGAAGATGTTAATTAGTAATACCCCACTGTAAAAATACTCCATTACGAGTGAAAGTGCTGCATTCAAAATGATACTCAAGGTAACAGTAGTTAAATACGCTGAAAGCATAAAAAGTAAAAGTACTTCATGCAGACGAATAAGGAATTTCGGACAGTTTGCATTTTCAGTCAGAGCGTCAATTGAATGGACTTCAGTTCCCACCTATATCAGATTATGTCCAAGTTTTAGTATTTTTAAAACAACACTTAAAACATGGCTTAAGACAAACCAATCACGTGATCACTGAATGAAACCTTTGCATTGTTTCAGCTATCTGACTATATCATGTATGTTTTGTGTGACGTTTTACATGTGATGTACTGTTTATAAATTAACAAACTGATTTGCTTTTAATTGTTTGTATTGTGTTGTATTGGACCGTAGATGCATCTCAGCTATATAGCTAATTCTGTCTCGACAGTTGTGTTGTGCATGACCCCTATTAAACAGAAACATGAGGTAATAAACCAAACTAAGCTAAGATAAAGTAAACTAAACCAAGCTAAACTAAGCTAAGTTAAACTAAACTAAATACCACAAAGCCAAGCTAAGCTAAGGTAAGCTAACATAAGCTATGCTAAACTAAATTAAATTAAACAAAACCAAACCAAACCAAGCTAACCTCAATCAAACCAAACTAAACCAAACCAAACCAAAGTTATGACAAGCTAAGATAAACTAAACTAAACTAAACTAAGATAAACTAAACTAAACAAAGTTAAGCTAAGCTAAGCTAAGCTAAGCTTAGCTAAACTACACTATGATAAGCTAAGCTAAATTAAACAAAGCTGAGCTAAACTAAACTAAACCAAGCTAAGATAAGCTAAACTAAAATATACTAAAAACACTAAACTAAACTATGCTAAGCTAAACTAAAATAAACTAAGTTTAGTTTAGTTTAGTTCAGCTTAACTAAGCTAAACTAAAGTAAACTAAACTAAACTATGCTTAGCTAAACTAAATTATGCTTAGCTAAGCTAAACCAAACTAAGATAAACTAAGCTAAACTAAGCTAAGTTTAGCTGGAAGAAGCTAAGCTAAGCTAAGCTAAACTACACTTAGCTAAGCTAAACTTAACTAAACTAAACTAAACAAAGCTTAGCTAAGCTAAGCTAAACTAAAGTAAACTAAACTATGCCTAGCTAAGCTAAACTCAAATAAACTAAAGTATGTTTAGCGAAACTAAAGTATGTTTAGCAAAACTAAACTAAAATAAACTAAATTATGATAAGCTAAGCTAAATTAAACTAAACCAAACTAAATTAAACTAAGCTAAGCCAAGCTAAACTAAACCTAACTAAACTCAACTAAACAAAGCTAAGCTAAGCTAAACTAAGCTAAACTAAAATAAACTAAAAAATTATTTTTAAATCTATGTATATTTTATTCTTTCCTTTGTGGGTTTCTACGTCACCTGCACATACAAACTGTTCTTATTTACTATTTCTGGGTTTCTTGGGACCTTGAAATTGTACTTCATGTGTTCTCCTCCACTGGTTTAGTATTGTCTTGGCATAATATTTATATATAATATAGTTTTTGTTTTTCAGAGTGCACCCATCTGATTCTAATGTTTTTTTCCTCTTTGTCTCTTCCTCTTTCAGGAGAGTCCCCTGGCAACACACACACACACACACTTACACACACACACACACACACCAAACTTTTGTCCTCCTATGACTCCCCTCCTTGTCCCCCATCCTCCCCCTGATGCACAACCTCTGGAGGTAAGGGCCTTAGCTTGTGTGAGTGTGTGTGTGTGAGTGTGTGAGCTTGTACCGTCTCTCTGTCTCTCCCCCAGCAGAAGCGGACACGCCGTCTCCCCAGCTTCCGTTTTCCTCTGCACGCCCGCTGCTGGAGTATTCACGCTTCAGGCTGTTTTCTTTGAGAGAGAGACACAGAGAGACAGACAGAGAGTATAAAAATATGCAAATGCTATTGTTGAAGCGCAGAACGAAGGGGGGGGGGCTTCTTTTACACCCCCTCACCTCCCTGCTGCCGCTGCTGCCACCATTGCCACTTCCGCCTCCATCCATCCATCCATCCATCCATCCATCCATCCACTACATGGAGAGAGGAGGAGGAGGGAGGCTTCAGGTCTGAGAGGGGGAGACAACATGGGCAGGATATTGAAAATATGCTGAAAGGCCACTATTGTCTGTTTCAGTTGAGGCCTATTCTCTGGACCCAATTGTAGAATTCAGACACACACACACACACACACACACACGTGCAGCTATTGAGATAATGAAATCCATCACACAACCCACAAGGCCAGACCTACAAATGTCTCAAAGAGAGGGAGAGACAGAGTGAAGCAGCAGCCTTCATCATGTACAGTACTGTATACTGTACATTATAATGTATGCATATGACTAAACACACTGCTCTGACAGCACTGCATGCTAACAGTCTTAGCAATTAATGTTACGTGAATTGAAATGATGGATAAGAGAAAAACAGAAGGGACAAACTGGCTGGTTAGACATCGGCTCAGATTTAAGGTGAGGTTATGTGACATCATCACTCCACATCCTAATAACATAGATGTAAGATCATCAGAGTATTATCACCAAGGGACAGTTCACTTCCAAACTAAGAATACATTTTTTTTAATCTTACCTGTAGTGCTATGTATCAGTCTACATTGTTTTGGTGTGAATTGCTGAGTGTTGCAGATATTGGCTGTGGAGATGTCTGCCCCCTCTCCAATATATTGTACCAAATCTTCGACTTGTGGTGCTCAAAGCACCAAAAACGTACATTTGAAAACTCAACAGTAATGTCTCTTTCCAGAAATTATTACCTGGTTACTCAAGATAATCCACAGAGCTTGTTGTGAGCAGTTTGATGTATGAACTACTTCTTTTTAACGTACTATACCTGCCAACTGTATCACTGTGCAGACCACACATTCTCACTCCCAACAACATCTAACTATGACGCTCTGGGTACCAGTTTCACATCCCTTTTGGACACTCCGATACTCATCATGCATTGTGTCTTTTCAGAATAAACCTCCATTTTACAAATAAATTCTTTGTCTTTTTTTATTTTCATTTAACCCCTTTTTTTAACCAGTTAAGTCTCGTTGAGATCAGCAGCCTCTTTTACAAGGGAGACCTGGCCAAGACAGCAGCACACAAAAAAGTTACAGCCAAACAACCACACAATAAAAAACACAAAAGATATACATTATCATGCAGAAATGTTAGAACACATACGCACAATGACAAACTCTTTTAAAGTAAACTCAAAATGTAGGTGAAAAACGTTGTTTTTGGTTTATTTCCTTAGGTATTGGGCAACAAAAACACAAGGGTAGGCCTAGAAAAAAACAAAAACAAACGTTTTTCTTAAAATAAGAATGTTTGTCACTAATCTAATATAATGTGACATGCTACACATACTAGCCCACTACGTTGTTTTTAAAATAACTATTGACTTTTGGGTTCACATGGGACACAAACAGAGGTCTCCTGAGTAGAAGTTCAGAGTTAGTTTGACCCATCCATGCCCCCTCCCTCCTGCCCTATGTGGACTTTTGCCCTCTTTATACGATGGCAGTTGCCTTGGTAGGTCACTTTCTGATGCCACTGACCAAGTGTCTGTATTTGACAGGTTGGGAGTGAGACTGGGTTGGCAAAGAAGGAAGTGTGCATCTACTCATAAATGAGAGGCTCGTGCTCATGACAGTGCAAGATGTAAACATTAACGGCATCCTCCTTGGCTGAGCTGTAATGCTACCTATTTCAGTGGTTCTAGGTGAGCTAGCAGTAGATGCACGCTTCCTTCTGATCTGTGATACACTTGGGTGTTGTAGCTTAATAGACAGAAAATAGTTCCTCCATAAAACTGCTAACAATAAGGTCTGTGGATTATCTTGAGTAACCAGGTCATGATTTCTGCAAAGAGACATTGCTGTTGAGTTTGTATTTTTTGCCATCTAGTTCCATTATTTTGGAGATAAGGCAGACATCTTTACGGCTGATATCTCCAACACTTGGCAACTCACACCAAAACAATCTAGACTAATAAATAGCACTACAGGTAAGAGGAAAAGTTTTGGTTTTGGGTGAACTGTCCCTTTAAGTATCAAAAGTTAATAGTGTATTGTTACTAATGCTCGAACAAGTGAGCAGCATTCTATTGTTGTAACACGTATATGTAGCAAATTTATATACTTTAAGGTAGTTTAATTTCTGATGACCTCTTATGGCATTTTATGGCAGAATAGCAAACTGTTGCAATCGACACAGTTCTGAACATAAACTCTTGGCAGAAGCAACAAAACCATTTTTAAATCAATACTTTGTGACAAATTATAGATTTCTTTAGCCACACAAAAATGTACCATGATTGGATAAATTAAATAAACCCTGAAAAGCTAATGCAGGACCCCGACACAAAGGTTTATAATATATATCCCAACTGGTCCAGCCACGGGGTCCAGATTTCTCCTTAGTCATTAGTTCAAGGTCCACACAGTTTAATACATTCGGCATCATACTTGTGTTTGGCCATGTCATCAAACTAGTTTGCTGTCTCTGTCAAGTAGCTGTCTGTGAGTCGCTCATTCTACAGCAGGAAATGGCACTGTCAAAAATTCACTGTACTTAAAAATAAAATGTGTTTTTTACAAAGTCGACATGTTTGCAAGTCATTCAGAATGGACCCATGACCCACTTTTGGACCACAATCCTCCAGTTGGGAACCACTGCTCTAGCACTGTCCCTGAGTAAATGTACTTAGTTGTTGTCCACCACTGGCTGAGACAGAGGTGGGATGCAGTGGACACATCCCCCTCAATATATAGAATATGTGCAGAAGCGTGTTGCTACTATGCCAGAAGAAAACAAACATACAAAAAAAAAAAAAATCAGTATCAGGTAAAGACGTGAAGATTATGTTATCGCAAGATATTTCACATTAAAACAAATATTTTCACATTGTCACATGAAGCCTTTCTTGTAAAACCCCCCCCACGATTTTCTTGTTAAAACAATATTCTACTTATCTTGTTACATGAAACGTTTCGCATAACTTTATAATGCAATCACTTATTGTTACATAATAAGTAAATATGTGAAAATTGATCATATTATATGAAACATTTCAGATTATAACATGACAAGTGATAATGTTATTACGTGAAACATTTCACGTTACTCCATGATAACTGATAGTTATTACATGAAACATTTCATGTTATTCAGTGATAAGTGATAATGTTATTATGTGAAACATTTCAGATTATTCCGTGATAAGTGATAATGTTATTACGTGAAACATTTCTCGTTATTACGTTATAAGTGATCATGTTATTATGTGAAAATTTCACGTTATTACGTCATAAATGATAATGTTATTACATGAAACATTTCACGGTATTACGTCATAACTGATAATGTTATTACTTGAAATATGTCAAAACAAGATAACTTTATTTTTTAAGTTTTACAAGAACATTTCTTGTTATAATGTGAAAATATCTCATAACTTAAAACTTTTCATGTTATTACCTGTTACTGATCATTTTTTTTCTGGCGGCGATACACTTCCATATCCCCCCAATAAATACATGAAAGTAACATTTAATTTAACAAAATTGAAGACATTTCCGCCATAAAGTGATGCAGAAAATGCAGAAATTGATGCATAAAAATTCACCAGAATGTAGGAGATTAAGTGTTTGATACTCAAAAAGTTTCTGGAGGACCCCCAAAACCCAACCTTTCATATGTGCCCCTCCCGATATTAAAATGTTACCTACACCCACGGGCTGAGAGGAAGTCTAATCAGCTAAATCAATTTATATCATCTGTGTTCACATTAGAGAAGTGATATATTTGCAGAAAATACACACACAGAAAAGTAAAAAGACAGGGAAATCACACACACATACAGTGGAAACTATAGAGACAGAAACACACACACACACACACACACACACACACACTCTCAGAGAGAATAAGAGTGTAGCTCTGTGATAGTGGGAAGCCCATTTGTAAAGCCCTCACGCTCTCTGGAAGACTTTTTGAAGTGATTATGAAGACAGTTCAGATCAAAGGATTTGACAAGTCTGAGTGCGCGCCAAATATGAGGCCGGGTAATCACACTCAAGCCCCTCCATACAAGATGGCAGTGGTCCCCCCAGCTGCTTTGCAAATGTAATGTGACACTTACGGATAAACAGATTATCAAGGAATGGAGGGGTGGGGTTTGGGTGAAGGGACCAAAAAAGAAAAAAAAAATCTCCACAACTTGTAGAAATTAGAGGGGGAGATATAGTTTATTTAATGAACTCTGGGGATGGGCAGTGTCAGAGAAACGATGATTAATTCTCCACCGCTGATACAGGTCTAAACGATATAATTTGGGAATATTAGTGGGAACATTAGATGATGAAGCAGTATTTCTCGTGGTGGTGTGGGAGACTCGGGGCTCGGGAGACTGTGTTTTTTTCTTCCTTTCTCTTTTCCTTCACTAGTTATTATAGATTAATCCATAATCCTCACCACCTAAAGACATTTTTGTCAGTGAAGCTCAGGGATAGAGCTGGTAGATTTTTTTTTTTGAATATATCTCCGCTTGTGCTCATTTCCCCTCAGCATGATGTCACATTGTCACGTCTCCTACTGAAAATACTCTATCGCCAGCTCCTCTCAGATATACTATTTCATAAGGTATTTTGGCTGAGCTGAGGTGGGACAGTTTATGTAACTGGGAATTTTCTACATCATGTACAATTTTTTAAAAACCTAATGCCATGTAAACTGTGATGTTCAGTGCTCTTAGTAAGACAAAAATGCTCCTAATGTGCTGATATGGATAATTTTTAGTGTTTTTATGAATGAATTCAAGCTGTATATGGTATAAATACATCATTGTCAAGGACATAACAGACTTATTTAACACACTGTACTGTATTATTTAAAGGAATTTCTTGTGCATTAAGTGTGTCAAGGTTTTTAACGCCAAACTCCACTGAGAAAAGTGACATTTTTAATTTGCTTTATTCTCTGTCTGTGCAATATTTCAGGACTCTAGAATACAACACTCTGAATAAAGTGAAAATATCTTTTGCAACAGACGTTGCAGAACAGTTTGACGTATTACATGCCATCACTATCCAATGAAAACAATGCATCTGCAAATGTGATGAATTGAATTCTTCAAATAAATTCTCACAATATGCTGATATGAATTTCAATGTTTTTTATGGATGAATTCAAGTTGGCACAAATTTATCGATGTCAAGTTTGCAACTGTGTCATCATGTTAAATAACATACTTGTACTGTAATTCAAGTAATGTCTTGTGCCTGAAATGTGTAGAGGTTTTTAATTCCAAACTCTGTTGAGAAAAGTAGCATTTTTACAGCTGTTTTGCTTTGTCTGTCTCTACAGCATTTTAAGACCAAACTTTGACTGAAATAAAAGTGGTCTTTCATGCAGCACGTTGCATAATAATTTGACATATTGCATGTCATCGCTGTCCAGTGAAAACCATGCATCTCGAAATTTGGTGATTCTAAATTAATGTGCAGATTTTTAGTGTTTTTAAGAAGGGATTTAAGTAAGCATGATGTCAAGATAAATGTCAAGTTTTGCAACCGTTGTAACCTTAAATAACACACTTGTACTGTAATTCTTGTGTCTGAGGTGTAGAAGTTTTTAATTCCAAACTCCATTGAGAAAAGTAGTTGATCTGTCTGTCTGTGTAGCATTTGAACACTCTAGAACACCAAACTCTGAATAAAATAAAAGTGGTCTCTTGTGCGGCCGGAGTTGCAACTGTTTCACATATTACATGTCATCACTGTCTAGAAAAAAATATGCATCCGCAAATGTGTTGATTTTGACTTCTTCAAATAAATTCTCATAAAGTGCCAACACAAATTAGTTAAAGTGTTTTAACGGATGAATTCAAATTGGCATGAATACTTCAAGTTCAGGTTTGCAACTGTGTCATCATGTTAAATAACATACTTGTACTGTAATTCAAGGAATGTCTTGTGCCTGAAATGTGTAGTGGTACATAATTCCAAACTCCACTGAGAAAAGTAGCATTTTTACAGCTGTCTTGTGCAGTCTGTACCGCATTTAGGACTCTAGAACACCAAATTTTGATCAAAAGAAAAGTGCTCTCTGGTGCAGCAGATGTTGCAAAACAATCTGACATATTACATGTCATCACTGTCCAGTAAAAAGCTAAGCATCTGCAAATTTGGTGATTTTGAATTCGATAATAAATAAGTTCTCACAATAAGCTGATACTAATGAGTTTTTGTGTGTTTTTTTTTTAAAGAATGAATTCAAGTTGGGAAGAATGCAGCAATGTCAAGGTATACTGTGTCATAATCTCAAATAACACACTTGTACTGAGGTATTTTACTCCAAACCGTGTTGAGAAAAGTAGCATTTTTATTTCTTTTTTGTTCTGTCTGTCTGTACGGCACTTAAGGACTCTAGAACACCTGACTTTAATTAAAATAAAAGTGGTCTCTTGTGCGGCAGATGTTGCAAAACAATTTGACATATTACATGTTGTTGCTGTCCAGTGAAAACCATGCATCTGCAAATCTGGTGATTATGAATTCTTCAGATAAATTGAAGGAGTGTGGGGTAGTATTTCTTCATCAGTTGATGATACATCATTTGACTTTATGAAAAATGCTTGGTCACAAAAAAACAAAAACAAAACAAAAGTTGATGTCATGGAGATACAAGGTTTTCCTAGGACAGTGACAATGCAATTTCTTGACTCTGTCCTCAGAAAAGCAATGCACTTTTAAATAAATGTCACTGATCTGACTGTAAAACAAATACTGTGTGTTCACAGCTTTTTACTTCATCGAGATCTGCACACGCAGTCTGTTTCTGTGCATGGACTACTTCTTTGCTTTAATGCAATCAACAGCACAATAAAAACACAACAAGAGAAGCTTTGCTCCGTGTCTGTTTTGTCCTCTAAGTGTCTCTACATTTACCTCCTTACATTAAAAACAAAGTCCTTTCCTTTCATTGTGTGAGGTGATAAAAGTGGTCCTGAAGTGGCTCACTCAGAGTCACCGAGTGTCCATTTGTCCAGTCAGAAGAGGGTGTGCTTCTTTCTTTCTTTCTTTCTTTCTGTATGTGTGTGTGTTCTGAATGACCCTTGTGGGGTGGGGGACAAACGTCTCTTTGAGGGTGCATGGACAGATGGATGAACGGGGCGACTCAGCGACAGACACAGAGGACTGAGGCTCCAGTGTAGCTGCGCCACGTGGCCTCAATTCCCTTTCATCTCTACAACTCGTCCACTTCCTGTCCCCACACTCGCACAAACACACCAAACCATGATGCAGCACACGGCAACGGATACACGGATGGGTTTAAGTAAAGGTATTTTTGAGGGAACAAGATCAGGCCGTTTCCCAATGACAACTCCTTTCAAACAACTCCTGGCCTTATTTGTATATAAATATTTTTTGGTTTTTGCAAATACAGATGCCAAAAGCTGACAAGAGCACAGAGACAGAGAGGCAGGAGTACAAAATGTGTGGCTGAGAAAAAGAAACCCCATGGAGCTGATAAAAATATCTCACCCCAAAAGAGAAAAGAGGGAGAAAAAAACAAGTTCACCAGCAGAGACACAGGTGAATTTGTCACAGAAACAAAATAGTGCCAAAAACTGATATGGAGTGGCATCGTAGAATTTGTCTCTGTGTAGAGAATGGAAGAAACCTTCAATAATTATTAAAAAAACACCTTTGAGTTCTTATTGTGCCACAAAAACAACAGAATATTTGCCACCACATTGGACATAATTCTTTCTTTTCCATTTTTAATACCAAACTGCAGTGGCAGATCTTTGTATAGGCAACATAAGAAGTCGCCAAAATTGACATTTTGAAACTAAGACTAGGGGCGGCTGTGGCTCAGAGGTAGAGCGGGTTATCCACCAATCAAAAGATCAGCGGTTTGATCCCGGGCTCCTCCAGGCTGCATGTCGAAGTATCCTTATGCAAGATACGGAACCCCAAATTGCTCCCGATGGCTGTTCCATTGGTGTGTGAGTGTGTTAAAAACTGAGTAGCAGGTGGCACCTTGCATGGTAGCCTCGGCCACCAGTGTATGAATGTGTGTGTGAATGGGTGAACGTGACTCGTAGTGTAAAAAGCGCTTTGAGTGGTCACTAGATGGCTAGAAAGGCGCTATACAAATGCAGGTCCATTTACCTTGGCATTGTATGCCTCCCCAAACCAGTCAAGCTGCAGTCTGTCTGTTCAAACTCATATGTCGCCATGACAGCAGACAATGTTTCAAATATGGATTTTGCTGCAAGAAACTACAGATTCTAAAACATGGATGTTTCACACACAGAAGATCTATACAATCAGCACAGTTTTAAAGTGGACACCCAAGATTAGTGTTGCCTATTCAGTATCTGACTAAATGTCTCCCCTTCTGTTTCTGAGTTATGTTTTTGCAGACCATTGTGATGTCACAATGAAGTTGACCTTTGACCTTTTGGAAATAAAATGTCATCACTTCATAATTTTATCCTATCAGACATTTGTGGGAAATTTTGTCATAATTATCTTATGAATTCTTGAGTTATGGTTAAAAACATATTTTGTGATGTCACAGTGACCTTGAACCACTAAAATCTAATCAGTTCATCATTGAGTCCAAGTGGATGTTTGTGCCACATTTGGAGAAATCCCCTCAAGGTGTTGTTCATTGTTTTTCATATTGTGTTCACAAAAATGGGATGGACACATGTCACAGTGACCTTGACCCATGACCACCAAATTCTAGTCTGTTCATCGCTGAGTCCAAGTGAATGTATTTGCCAAATTTAGGGAAATTCCCTCAAGGAACTGTTGAGATATTGCATTCACAAGAATGGGATAGACAGGTCACAATGACCTTGACCACCAATATCTAATCAGTTCGTCATTGAGTCCAAGTGGACACTTACACCAAATTTGGCAACATTTTCTAACAGCGTTCTTAAGATAGGATGTTCATGAGAATGGGATGGATACAGGTCATAATGGCCTTGACCTCTGACCACCAAATCTAATCAGTTTATTGTTGCATCCAAGTGGACGTTTGTGCCAAATTGAGAGAAATTTCCTTATGATGTTCTTTAGATATGGTGTTGATGACCATGGGATGGACACAGGTCACAGTGACCTTGACCTCTGACCACATTTGTGCCAATGGCTCAGTTTCCTTTCAGCGATCTTTATATATGGCATTTAAGAGAATGGGATGGACGCAGGTCACATTGACCTTTGACCACTAAATTCTAATCAGTTTCTTGTTGAGTCCAAGTGGACATTTGTGCCAAATTTGGTTAAATTTCCTTATCACATTCTTTAGATATGGCATTCATGAGAATGAGATGGATGCAGGTCATAGTGACCTTGACCTTTGACCACCAAATTGTAATAACTTCATCGTTGGGTCCAAGTGGACATTTGTGCCTTTGGATGGATAGACCCAAAAACACAATGCTGAAGAAGACAAATGTGCCAATCTATAAATATCATATTCTCTTATTGTTTGTTATTTACTTTTCATTGTCTCTTAGCTGAGTGGTTTGTGTCCATTTCTCATTAGCTCTTGCTCTTGTCAGTGGTAAATACAGTAAATATGAAACAATTATTATCTTATTTTATTTTTTGGGGGGTGAGAGTGGGGTGGGTGTCTGGCCTACAGTGTTGAATGTGCTATGTACAGCACTGCAACACTGTAACTGTCCCACCAATAAATCAATAAAATTTTATTAGTGGCTGTAAATGCACATGACAATCCACATATTTCTAAATTAAATGGACTTGCAGCACAGCTAAGACTTCCTCTTCCCCTCCGGTTCGATGTGTCAACAAGAGATGTCAATTTGATTGGTCAGTACTGAGGGTAGACAGCTATTGATTGGATGGTCATTAGGGGAGAGCGGCCCCGGCGGGAGTATTGGGGGCTGACACCGTTAACACCAAGCTCCGCTGTGTCGACCGCTCTTTAACGAACGGCCATCAACCGACCAGGACCCCGGCCATTGACCCACCAGCTCCCCGCAATCCCTTACTGGCAGGCTGGAGTGTGAGTAAAGGGCTGTGGTGTGTGGTAGTATTGATCTCTGGATGAGACACTGGGGCCGCTGAGGCAAACTGTATCGAAGACAAGTTTACAATCTGAGTGAGAGTGATTTTTAGCTCTGAGAGTCAAGCTGTGTGTGTGCAAGTTTTGTCAAATGAACCCAAATAACAAAAATACAAAAGGAACACATTGAAACAGGCACTTCCTGAACCCTTTGATATCATTACAAGATGTTTTTTGGTCCTCGAGTGTATTTTCACACCACTCCGACACTCTGACTCCATTTGTTTGGAATCTACAAAGATTTAAGGAAATAAAACACTTCCCCAAAATATGCTGCAGCAACTGTTGTGCTATGTGCAACCAACTGGAACGAGCAGAGATAACATTTGGCCAGATTTTTCCTGCAGAGAGCTGAAGGAAATTCCTTCTCGCACAGATTATAAACAGGGAACAACTGGAGAGATTTATGAAAATTGATTCCTGTTATTAACATAATTATGAGCCTGACAAATGTCCATCAGTAGGTGGATGTTTTACATGTAGTAATGGAGGCTTGAGAGGACCTGTTTGTGCTACATTGAACTAAAACCTTTACATAAAATTTCATTAGTCAGGATGTGACAAACACGCTTCCTGCAAACATCCCTCCCTGCATAGGGGTAGATTTCGGGGGGATTGAAGGGGCATGTCCCCCTTATTATTTAGAACGTGCATTTCCCCCCGACAATAAAAACATCAAAGTAGTAGAAGACTTTTATTGTGGCAAAATTAAGGACATTTTTACTATAAATTGATGCAGAAAAGGCGCAACATAGTGCAGCAAAAATAACCAGAAGGCAGGAAATTAAGTGTTCAATGTTCATGGACTTTCCACGTCCAGATATGACGTGCAAGGTACCCTGGGTGCGTTGGTTGTTCATGTTCTGGAATGCAGTGTCAAGTTCTGCCTGATACATACATTGTCTGTTTTTAAAATACACTTCTGTTTTCACAGGAAATTTACCATTTACATACAGTCTCTTTCAAAATAAAAGCACTACGTCAGTCCAACATTTAGCGCACGTGGTTGGGTCTTGGATAAAAGAACAGGGTTTGGCTTTATAATCTTATGGGGCGCAAACACCACTCTCCTGGGTGAAAGTCGGTGTTAGTTGGACCCATCCACCACTCCTGCCGCCCACCCTATTCAGACTTTCGCTGTCTTAACTTGCATTCTTGTCCCTGATTCCGCGGAGCCGCGCATCACACCGACGTTAATGGATGGCTTTTTTCGTCGGTGTCTGCTGCCGCAAGTCACTGCCCTGGCATTTCAACAACTTCGGAGTGAGACTGGGTTGCCCTTTAATGTGTCCTCCTCCAATGTTGAAACAAAAGCCAATTTCATACAGAAATAGTGCTACAGGGCCTCTCCGAAACTTTTGACTCTGCCCTCTGGTGCAATTTTTTGGATGCATCATTAATGATGCATGGGAGTATGGGGGCAGTGATGTTTATAATGTTTGAAAAGGATGTATCTATTTTAGTACATAACACCATTGGCCTCTAGTGCGACATGTAACATACGTATTGGGCAGCATTTTCGAAACAAAAACAATGGCGCAACATGGTAATAAAAATAATTTACTGTCCCTGTTAAATGGTGGCTGATCTCATCCTCTGTTTGGAGCGTAAGAAGCTCATGGACCTTATCGTCTCCCCAATTTGTACACACTTTTGGTTGCTAGTCTTTTTGAGTTGGCTGCTAACTGCTTCTAGCTGCTGCTAGCTGCTTTTTAAATCTCCTGATGGTGGGTTGCACATAAAACACCATCAAATTGTCACACCCATTCCATCCAGGGTCCCATCCTGTATGCTGTCCCATTTACACAGACGTCGATTTGGCACTGTTACTACCTCAGCTGCTGGCTTAAAGGCGAGACAACTCCATCCCGCCATTCCACAACTGTATCTTTGTAGAAACAATGGTGACGCAGAATAATGGCACAACAATCCTGTCTTGATAAGGCAGAGTAAAAGTAGCTAATACCTACACCCTTGCCTCCCTGCAAGTAGCAGAGGATGGTTTACCTGGTAGTAGTAGTAGTCAATTGCAACTACCATTTTTCACTAAATTAAAAAGATTCTTTTTTCGACCTCTCATGTAAGTGTAAAGGTATAGTATGCAGGAATTTGGGTTATTGTTTCCAAACACACTCACCAGCGAAAGTGAAAGTGAACCCTAAATTCACACGTGTTGGTGTTTTGCCTTGCTATATTTATATTAAGTGTCTCTTGGATGCGTGCTACTTACAGTCTGACACCTGGTCGCTGTGGGGGTACATGCCCATAAACGTTCCGAGCACAGAAAATAAATGGAAATCACACACTTGCAGTGGGTCAAAAGTAATGACTGAGAGGGTTTGTTTCTATAGAAGTCTATACATTGTTTTTTTGGGGAAAATCCTGCCTAGTGTTTCTATAATATTTTCTCACATCTTTTTGTCAAAGTGCTGTGACTTCTAACAATCCCAGCAGGCATTCTGAGGTTGAACAGATGTTTTGTGATGGCTTGTTAGAAACTTTATGAACCTGTAGCTGCTCCCTGCACTTTATTTCAAAATCAGGACATGAACAGACCAATTTTCAAAAACCCCATATTTTTGGATCCTCCATCCTACAAATTTCCTTCCCCAGTGAACGATTTCATGATCTGTATGGCATGCAGCATTAGCTAAACGCTTAAAATGTAAGTCAGTGCTGTGTATCTCAGGTATTTGACCATTTGGCTGATCAGACATCTTCATAGTGAGAGTTGGCAGAGGTACAAGTCAACAAAAGCGGACTGGTTCGGCACTGCCGTGCCTTCTGGGGTGTGTGTGTGGAAAGGGGGGGAAAAGATGCAAGCTTGTGTGTGTGTTCCTGTGAAAAAACACGCTTTCAGTGTGTGACAGCTCTAGCCCGCTTTGGCACAACTTCCTCATTGAAATATCATTAGCTGTACTTATCAGATTAGTTTGAGAAAGGGATTAACATGATTGTGATACTTGCTGCCTGTATGCTGGTTTATTCAGCAGCTCAAAGTAAAAAAAAAAATAAAAAAAAAAAATGTTTTTTGATATTTTTTGATCCCGGGAAACATGATGCAGTGATACCTTGAAAAGAACAAGTCTATTTTTAATTAAATCTGGTGAGTCTGGTAAGTAATGGCGATCACAAAGTGAACTGTCAGAGATGAGGAAATATTTCATGACATCGGGGGAAGTGAGGGACGAAAATAGCAAATAACCACGCAATGAAGACAGCCGCGGATGTGTGTGTGTGTGTGTGTGTGTGTGTGTGTGCAGCAAGTGTGTCAGTTTGAGTGTGTGAGGGAGAGAGTGGCAGGCTGTGATCAGAAAGTGAATGAGCCATTTCGCTGGCTGCAGTTCTCTCTTCTCCCTCTCTGTCTCTCGGAGGGGAAGCCCGAGCTGTGGACAGCAGTGGAAATGAGCTCGGCCGTGCAGTAAGTGTGGCGACCTCGTGGCTAACCCCATACTGTTTCCACCGCTCTCCCCACTAAATGATGCCTACTGTATCCTGCCCAGGAGGAGGAGGAGGAGGATAAGGAGGAGGGGGAGGATGTAGCCCAAAGTCCCCCAGCCCCTAGTTTGCTCTCATCAGCCAATCTGAAGCAAAGACGTGCTAATTCCATCTACAAGGGACATTTTGACTGCTCATTTGTGATAAAAGTACTCCTACCTTCTACTTAATGAACACTTCATCTCTCAAGTGACCATTTGTACATCATTTTCTCATGACATATTACACTGAATTCATAAAGAAAACTTTGTCTTTCTTGCATGCCTCAGCAGTACACAAAGAATCCAAAACCAGAGAAAATTCTTGGTGAATTGAAGTCAGAGGGGTCCACGTTTTACAACAGCGAAACTATATAAAAACATCTGTTTACAAACTCTGATGCAGCTCAGTATAATCCAAGTCTCATTTATCCAGTCGTATGATCGGTACTTTCCAAACAAACAGCCCTTGACAGGGAAATGCCCTCATCAAAGCCAAACTCCATTGACAAAAACAGTAATTTTACATTGCTGAAAGCAGGAGCTGCTAGTTTGTTTGTTTCATTGTGTGACTTCGGTGTTCAGGTCGATTCATCAAAATAAATAATGAAGAAATACTTTGTCTTGCATTAACTTTTTAGCGAAGCACAACAGGTGATCACAAAAAAAAACAAACCTGCAGAAGCTACTTTTCTGTCTGTAATTAACTACGGTGACATATTGCATGTTGTATACAACCTCAGCCATTCTACGTAGCCTTGATTCGAGCCCGATCTCGCTTTGAAGTTGTCGAAATCCGGTACTTGGGCAATGACTTGTGGCATCAGAAACCAACGAAAAAAAAGGTGTCCTGTAATGTCGGCATGATATGCAGCCGGTTGCCGTTATAGTTTAATGGTGCCCAGTGGCGTCATGGGGACAACGACGAAAGTTAAGGTGTCAAAAGTCCGAGTGGGGCAGGTAGGAGGGGTGGTGGATGGATCCAACAAACCACGACTTTCACCTGAGAGAGCAGTGTTCGCGTCCTGTAAGATTCTAAAGCCAAACCCTGTTCTTTTTTCCTGGACCCAACCACGTGCTTGTGTTGCCTAAACCCAAAAACGTGTTTGTGTTAAAATAAAAAGACAAACAACAACAAAATCACACATTGTCTGTGTTTTTGTATGTATCTTATATGGACTTGAGTCTGGAATAAAGTTTATCATAACGCTGTACAATATAAACATAAAGCAGAATAAAATAATAACATGCAATGTAGGGGCAGAATCTGACATCTCCTGTTATTAGTTGATATCAGGGACTGTGATGACTAGCAGCTTATTACTGACAGCATGTCAGACTATTTCTCTGTGTTTGCTACACTGTGTTTGTTTATGAAAAGATAAATCACTTTTCTATAATACATCAATGATATGTCAATGGAATAAATTACTTATTGACCTATTCATACTTCAAAAACAGCATCAATAAGTGATTAACATAGGGGGGATCAAAATAAAATAAATAAATAAAATAAAAATCAACCAGCCACCCTCCTCCCCTGACAAGTAAAGAACAGTCCCTTCATAAGTAAAGAACAGTCCCTAAAGTGCGGTGAGGTTTGTGGAAATGTGAACGGCTCGTTTCTCCTCTGATACATCACATATCTGTGTGCTGGTGCTGCCACAGCTCGGCTGTTCAGGTATTTTTGGGCAGTCATGACACCAACGAAGACTTCTTGGACCTGGAACCAGGCTTCGCGGTTGCCGGTAAGCTGTTATCTTGCGCCGCGGAGCACTATGGCCTCCTTATTTGACAGGAATATGTATTTCTGTCTGTGTCTGTGACCCCCCGTTCAACCCACAACCGGTAGGATTCGCCTTTAGTTTCTGCTGCGGCTTGGCTGCTCCCTGGTTTATCCAACCAGTATTAGCTTCTGTTCCTCAGCTCCACCGGTCAAGCTGGCGCTGATGTTTACATCCATTATCGTTGTCAGTAATGCCTGCTATGGAGCACGCCGCCGGTTCTCGCGTTGTTTTAGAGATGCAAACTGTTAAAGCCAGTCAACCGATTGCTAGTCTCACGATACCCGATACCATGCTTCTCTACGTATTATTATAAATGCAAAGTCACTTACCCATCACTGTATTCTTTATCATGTTGATAAAACACTTATAATATCGTGTCAGTAATCAATAGCCTTTTAAATCATTTCTTTTTTTTCTCGTTCATGCTTTGTCTCCCTCCCCCAGTGATGTCTGGTTGCCTTTTCACTATCCATTAAGTGTAATTACAGTTTTTGTACAATTTTGATATAGTTAAGGTCTCTCCACGTTCCTAGGCTTGAATTGTAAGTGTAATATATTTATCAAAAAAAAGAGGGAAAAAAAGGATAAACAAAGTTAAAGACAAATTGGACTGACAGCATTTTTTTTTCTAATTTTCTTTTGACATCGCAATAATATTGCAGTTAAAAAGAGAATTATTGGCTTCTGGGGGAGGCTGATAGAGGGTAAAGAAACCAAACTCAGTCGAATAATGTACAACTATTTGCTAGGTGCTTTTTTGAAGAATGTGCTTCCTTTGTTTAAGTAACATTGGTTGTACTTTAGCCACATCATGTGCCATTGTGTTGTTATTATACGTAATGTTTGTACTCCATACCATGTGACATGGTCATGAGTCAAATAAAAGAAATGAAATGACAATAGAAATCTGATATGATGCTAGCCCTAATTAGCATCAAAAGATACTTAAAGTACCAAAAGTAACAGTAATAATATGCAAGTCCATTTCAGGATAATATATATCATAACACTGGATATATATTATTAATGCATTTAGTGTTGCATCTGGTAAAGGTGGGGCTTTTTTCAACTAAGATACACTGCTAGCTTGTCAATGTCCATTTTTATCTTAACCTATAATAATACATCATATATCAAATATTTAGCACGATTAATTTGATTCTGCATTGTAACTTATTAAATAAATAGAGTTAAGTAAAAATATGTTTGCCTCTTAACTATATATATTTAGTGGAGTAGAAGTATAAATTAGAAGAAAATGGAAATACTCAATTAAAGTCCAATTACCTCAAAATTATACATGAGAAAATGTACTTCGTGACTTTCCACCATCTGATATATTATGGATGTATTTTAAACTTCAAGAATTAATGGTGCCTTTGAAGTACACAAGTTTTTACTGGCTTTAGAATAGTATGTTAGGAATATATTTTTTCTGATTGGTGTTAACTCTTGACTTTTGGGAACAGTGTGTGCATTAAAATAATTAGGATCAAAGGTCAACTTGCTAACTTGTTAGAGCTTTCAGCAGCATCTCTGGTGTTACTCAGAGATCAGAGTTTTGACACCACTGACCATCCTTGGACCGAGACAGGATTTAAAGTCTTTCAGCTATCTATGAACAGCCGCTATCATCTGACCAATGTCACACACCTGGGGTAACTTCAACTGCTGAAGATCACTTTAAAGTAAAAGAAAAGCTAGTAAGTAAGTAAGTAAGTGGACCTTTTAGCATGGATAATTTACACACACTCACACATATACATATATATATCTATCTATCTATCTATCTCTCTCTCTATATATATATATATATATATATATATACACACACATATATGTGTGTGTGTTTTGTCTGCTTGTGTTTTGCAGCCATATGACATTTAAACTGAATGGGATGTTAGAAACTAAGATGTTCTTCTATATCACTGTGCATTACATTAAATGGAAAATATTCTCTTAGTCTTGTACATCATTTCACAAACATACCCAAATTCAGCTTATTATACTGCATTTTGTATCTTTGAAAACTTTGGGATGTTAAATTTGAAAATAAAAGTTGTGTGGGTTTGAATAATGTCTTCATGTATGAGTTTTTCATGATTAATGATCCAACTTAGTAAATAGCCTTCGGGCTTTGGAACACTGACAAATCAAAATGTCAATAAAAATATACCAAAATATACAGTCTTATTCAACTGGAAACATTTTTAGCTGTCGGTCTTTTATTTTACTGAGTTAAACTATCACATGGCTACAAGCATGGGCCAACTTCCTGCTGTTGTAAGTCTCTTATTTTAAGGTCAGCACCTCAACAAGCCACAAGAACACATTTCACTTCTGCAAAAAACTGTTCATCATTACAATGGGTACTGCCAAATAACTTTTAATATCTTCCTACAATAAACATTTACAAGCTCCATAAAAAGAAAATACTTCCGTCTGTCTGAAAACTTATTAATAAACACACACTGTAGCTTTCAGATCACCTGAGGGGGTTGGTGTATTTCTAATAGAAGTCAAATAAGGTAATATAAAGATAGATTTTCAAATTTGAGTGGCACCTGCCTGGGCATTTCTTGATGAGCTTATTTCTTATGTAATAGAAAGTAATGAAATCAAAACATCTCAATTTTACAATATATAATGCTGTTCAGTGGAAACCCTTCATTTCCCAATGTACCTTTATGTAAATAAACAAAAATAAATAGAATTAGAGATGTTTTCAGCTTGGCTAACACGCATTTTTGGGGTAATACAAAAGGTTTTTGAACTGTTACAAGGCGAATAAGGTGGCAGCTGGCTGGAGCAAGATCACCAGGGTGGTGAAAGTTTGTGGCAAATGACCATCGCCAATAACGCAACTCTCAAGTCGACGAAATCTGGCACTTGGGCTGTGACTTGCGGCGTCAGACACTGACAAAAAAAAACTGTCTTTTAACGTTGGCATGAAACATGGCCAGTCGCCATTATAGTTTATCTGTGCTGGGCAGTGTCAGGGGGAAACACAGTGGGACAAGAACGAAAATTAAGGTAACAAAAGTCTGAGTAGGGTGGCCGAAAGGGTGGTGGATGGGTCCAACAAATACTTTTTTTTCTCCCCTAAACCCAACCACATGCGATAGTTGCTGGAGTAAAACGTAAATTCCCATTTCTGTACTGACAAAGTGCATTTATGTTGAAAGGGACTTATGTAAACTGTAAATTTCCTGTGAAAACACAAGTGTATTATGCAAGACGACAATGCATGTAACAGGCAGAACTTGATACCAACAACACACCCACATTACCTTTCATGTCGTATCTGGACATGAAAGGTCCATGTGACGAGGTTGGAGTGAGATGTGTTTAGAACATGTTCTCTGTTTAAAAAAGTACAAACATAGGAGGAAAGCAAGCACTTGCCCATTTTTAAGTGGTTACCTCTCCAGTCTAATCTTGAGAGCACGCCTGACAGGTACTTGGTTTGTTTATATGACACAACATAAGTGTTGTTGCGACATGGTGTTAGTGATGACTCAAAAAAAAAGCACGCACATACAAAACTGACAAAATGGACATGGTAGTGCTAGTCCTACATATTCTCAGAGTGAATTATTTTCATTGGACACTATGACCTGAGAGATCTGTCGGACTTCAACAGATTTTCATGGTCAAGAATGAAAACTGTCGACTTTGGTCCTAATTTCCTGACAGCGGAAAACATTTTAGATGAAAGCTGTCTTTGGTCTCCAAAACTCTAAATCAGTTGTTGGTGGATTGGCCACAAAAGATTTACCACATCTTTCATGATTGTCAAGGTTCCTCTGGGACAGCTGAAAATTGCACAGTGTGAAGGGGCCTTTAAGGAGCAGAGGAAAAGGTTGGAAAGTGAAAGGAGGAAAAATGTGAGAGAGATATGAAGAGAGAGAGAGGTGGGAAGACAAGGTGGTGAGATCCAGGATGATAAAGAGTGAGAGCAGAGAGAGGAAGATACACACCCGTAGAGGTGAGGAGCAGAGAGGTAGAGAGGAATAAAGAGGATGTAAGTGGGGAAAGAAGGAGAGCAGCAAACATCCAGCTCTGCTCTGAGCTAACCCGTCCTCACTGGGGAGCCAGTTGGGCAGATTGCATGTGAAATAGAGGCTTTGATGGTTGCAGGTAGCAGCTTTTTTGCCCCCCTCCCCTTGCCCTCGCTATCCCCACCACCCATCCATCCCTCCCCCTTCTCCCGGTTCCCCTCTGCGGAGCAACAGCGCGAACCAGCGCGGCCCTTCAGCAGGCACAGGTGGTATTGCTCACTCCAATTTAGCTCAAACCCCCGACTTGAAATAGCGCGGCTGTCATAGGCAATCTGCGGCGCGAGATGGACCGCTGACTCCGGCGGAGGGGAGAGCAAACGTTGAAGTAGGAGCGGGAGGAATGGAGGGAGCGGAGAGGGGAAGGAGGAACCCCCCTGCTGAGCTCTTTCCATCCAGCAGCAGCACATGTTTGGTGCATGCTTGGTGCAGGCAGAGGTCAGAGTAGCCAGCAGTTTATTTATCGCAGGATGGAACTGGCCTGCCATATGGGGGGTCCAATCTGTTAGTGTCCGTCCTGCTGTCCTCTGGAGGGGAGAAGGTGCTGCTGACACATGGGACAGCTGAGTGGAGCAAACTTTTAAACTAGAGTGTACTGACTATAATGTTTGGGGCTGACAGACCTTTCAGGTGATATAACACATCCTCTGGCATTGGTCAGAGAAAAGGACTTGAACAAGTTGGGATTCTGGTAAGGATTTGGTGGTGACAATACAAATTGCATCAGCACATGAAAGCATGTTCATGGCTAAATCATTTGCCAAATAATTTAGGTTGATTTCCCAAATTAATTCTACTGTGCTGACGGTTTGGGAGAAATATCTCCTTCCTCAAGGCCCACAACTAACTCACAACTTTTAAGGCAAAAATTTGACATTTCGGAGAATACTTGCTTCCTTGCCTCAAGCTAGATGATAAGATTGATACTTCTTTCTCGTCTGTACAATAACAATGAAGCTAGCACTAGTGGTATAAAGACAAGAAACAGGGGGAAACACCTAGCTCTATCCACTGGTAAGACTACCCCCTGTAAATCGGACATTTGAATCATCACTCAGACACCTCAGTCGACTAAAATTCCTTCAGATTGAGCGGTAGTTTTTGGGTTTTTATTTTTGCCAGTCAATGTTCAGTGTTCTTCTGGGGACCTTTTGCTGCCAACGCATTCTCACTCCGACCTCGTCACATATCAATGTTTGGTCATGGACCTTCCACATGTAGATATGACATGAAAAGTGCCCTAGGTGTGGTGGTTGTTGACGTTCTAGGACACGTGTCAAGTTCTGCCTGTTACATGCATTGTCTGTTTTCAAAATACATTTGTTTTCACGGGAAATTTACAGTTGACATACAGTCTTTCAAAATAAATGCACTACATGAGTACAACAAGACATATTGATGTTTTTGTTTTTTTCTTCCAACAACTAATGCATGTGGTTGGGTTTAGGAAAAAAGAACAGGGTTTGGCTTTATAATCTTACGGGACACACGCACAGCTCTCCCAGGTGGAAGTTGGTGGTTGTTGAATCCATCCACCACCCCTCCCGCCCACCCTACTTGGACTTTTGCCACCTTAACTTTTGTTCTTGTCCCGCTCCGTTTCCCCCTGACACAGCTGAGCGCCGTTAAATTATAATGGCAACCAGCTGCGCATCATGCCAACATTAAAGGACAGATTTTTTTGCTTGTGTCTGACCCTGCAAGTCACTGCCCAAGTGCTGGATTTTGACGACTTCGGAGTGAGACCTGGTTGTTGCTTCAGAAGTGAGCGCTCCTCACTTTCACGCTGCTATTCCGTACAGGAAGCTGCAGACACAGAGGTAGCTGCCCACAGGCAGAGAGGCTTTGCCCTGAAGGGCTCTGAAATAATGTAATTGTCTGCATTCTGCTTGGAAGTGGTGAATTCACAGCTCACAGCAGCTAAATCACAAACACAGTCTCAGGCTTTTTTTATATCTTGGGTCAGTAAATAAATCTTGCACATTTCTGATCTTTCGTTAGCGCAGTTAGCTTGTTTACTACATTACATGAACGTTGCTGTCACACTGAACATCCTGCTGCTTTCAAACTCTATATGACAGAAAAGTTCAAATAGTTAAGTATTCGTCTATTGAATCTAAATGGATTGGGATAGTTTTAAGTCTGTCTTATCCATTGGTATCAAAAATCTGCATAGCAGCCCCTCTAAAGCTCACTTATATACATGTAACTTGTTGCTACAGCAACAGTATGTACAGCATTTACTACTAGAGGAACCTACCTGTAAAAACAAACTTGCATTGACTCAAACGCACAACCAAAATTTGTTTCATGTATGGCTATGCTTGATTGTTTTGTAGATTGCACCGGCTAAAGTTGTTGGGATATAACAATTCAAAGACCGAAAGAGTTAAAGCCTTTGCACACTGAGAAATTATTGCGCGTCTAAAAATAGATACAACCTCATGTTGTGTCAATCATGTTTGCACACTGAGTCTGAAACTTTTGTCTGTCATTAAAATTTTCGGAACAGGTTTGATTTCCTGTGTTCTTTGCATCCGTAAGAGCCTTAAGAGACGTTTGACCAAGAATCAGTGAAGAAACAGGATCATTTCATAACTCAGACAGCTCACTTTCAACAGGTCAGATAGTAATATTCAGGTGGATGATGTTACCACTCGGGGCATGTTTGCACTGACTGTATGTCCACTAAAGGTGTTTGTTTTTGCCACTGACAGGCTCAGACTCTTTTCCCAAACATTTGGGAAAGGATCCCTACAGAGATAGACTGTTTTGTTAAAGACTAAAATCATTTTTGTTTAACCAGAAACAGCCCAGATATTGCTATCGCCAAACCCACCAGACTTAATTCAAATTTTAGCGAGTTTTCAAATCTCACTGGGTGAATTAAGGGTTTATTTCAACCAAACCAGTGTTGTTGGAACCATGGAAATACAAACCAAGACTGCTTTTGTGAGTTTTATTTTGTTTGTGTCGACTTTGAATTAAGTGTGTTGTACGAAAGATAAAATTATTGTTAATTTAAATGGAATCTGGGGGGTTTGGCGATAGCAATTTCAGGGGCTGTTTCTGCTAAAACAAAAGGAAGTTTACTATGTATCTCTGTAGAGATCTTTTCCATAATGTGACAGGGACGGGGGTTATAATTTAAGAGGAGAATTCAATTTTAAAACACAATGTGTTTGTTCAACTAAGAAGAGTCTGTGTATTTCCGTGTGGAATGAGCTGCATGACGAGTTGACACAAAGCACAAATATAAATCATAGGAATGCATATTTATTTTGTAACACTGGGTGGTACTTGGACTGTGAACGAACTGGGTTTATTACTTATTTATTTAATTGTGTGGTAAATAGACTGGGGATAGTTGTATATTAGTTGTAAATAAATTTGGGAATTTGCTGAAACAACATATGAGTCAAAAGAAGAAATGCAAGGAAGGGGTAGGGACATGTAAGTTTTACTTCTACCTACTCCTTTTCGGACACTGTTATTGTTGACTTGTTTGTTTTTATCATGCTTTTTTAAAATTTTTGTGGGACATAAAGTCATTCATTCATTTATTCATTCATTCATAATATTGTCAGACACTGTTGTTCCCATTAGTCATTTAGACACAAAAACATGGTTAAACAAAAATATCAAAGTTACCCTTTAAGTGCAACACATAATGGCCATGTCATGAAGGGTCATGTTGGATTATATGATGCCACTGAATGCACCCAAATACTAGAGGAAGGAGTCAAGGTATGTTAGCTGGGACCAAATGTGTTGACATTGCAAGATGAAGCATTGATGCAAGGACGTAGGTCATCTTTATGCATTGAGATGCTCCCCATTTGTGGGCTCACATGCCTGTCAGCACACTGCTTAGTTCAAATTAGTGGTCGAAGCCCTCAAAACCAGACATTATGTAACCGTTCCCAATAATAGGTCAGAAACCTCTCAGAAGCAGAATATTTGGACCAGTTGTTCGGTTCACAGCTGCTGCATCTAGGTGGTTTTCCACTTCTGGAGAGAATTGGTACGACTGAAGATGCAAGTGTGTACCTGCCTTAAAAGACACAGCAGATTCTACAAAAACCAGATAGCCAGGAAAGATGTGTGTGTGCTGCAGACTTTGTTGCAAGAAGGCGCGATTGCAAGGCCCTGAAAATAAACCTCAAACGTTCTGAACCCAAAAGAGAGAGGTGAGGAAAATGGATTTCGGTTCAGAGGGGAAATGAAACGCAGATCGTATTTTACGTGAAGACATAGAAAGCTCCTCTTTCCTCTATTTTCCCATCATCCTCTCCGTCTGTCTCACTCACTCTTTTGTCTCTCCCTCACACACACACATAACCACAACACACACACCTACACACCCATCTGTGGTATAATTGTCTTAAGTGCAGATGCTCTCTTCAGAGGTGCATTAACTGGTAATGCCTGCTTCTGAGGATCCCTGGGTGCCTGATATCCAGGGAGCAGACGCAGAGAGCACCCAGCAGTGTCGCACAGCTCACAAACAGCGAGGGGGTTTACACACACGCACACACACAGAGCAACAAAAACAGGAAGCACACGATTAGAATGAGCTCTGAGAGACTGAAAGTGTTTCTTCTTCGACAGGGTGCGTTTAAAGCCTTGTTGTTTTCGCCTGCAGCTACAGCCAGCTTAGATGATGTTGAGTTCCTTACAGAGGGTGAACTAGGCTGCTTTGGCTGCATGCTAATGCAGACTACAAATATCTGAAAAGGGGGGGAAAAAACATGCAAGCTCACTCTCGTTGTGTAGAGTTTAATGCCAGCTTAGGTTAAATCAGCTAATTTTGTTGTACTCAGAAACCAAGATGTAGCTTTACTATACATGCAGAAAAGGTGCAAGGTTTTAATTTGATGTTATATATTTATACTTGTGAGTTCCCACCATTGTCTCAGAGAATGTTTTCAAGGGTTTGATAACACCTGAAACGTGCTGTTGTTCTGTGTATACCCATTTTTAGCAACACGGTGCCCAATTACAACAGAAACAAGGTTTGAGAACGCGTCACGTGAGCTCATACAGAAGCCTGTAATTGGGCAGAATGAATTGAAAACAATGATAATACCAACACAAGCAGCCAATGTAATTCAAATTAGAGGTTTCCATGGGTCCAACATTTTTAATCTGATACATAATAATGGTATGACGGCCTAACCAAAACCAAAATGTGAAAGAAACCCAACTGGAAAGGGACCTATGGACCACCAGACCAGATTCAAAACAAGGTTTATCGACACAAATCCAAATCCAGAGACAGCATTACAATTGGTACCAACGCTCTTGAAACAGTACAGAGGGCTGTGTTAGTGGGCAACACATTCTCACTCTGACCTCGTCACATATCGACGTTTGGTCATGGACTTTCCATGTCGACATATGATGTGCAAGGGTGCATTGGTTGTTGACATTGTGAGACGCCGTGTCAAGTTCTGCTTGTTACATACATTGTCTGATTTCGAAATACACCTCCGTTTTCACAGGACATGTACAGTTTGCATACAGTCACTTTTAAAGCAACACAATGGAGGATCGCGCTTTTTACCTCACAGGGTCCCCCTACAGATGAAAAACGGTATTGTCTGTTACAACTGTCGCAAAAATCTTTCTGCGCATGCATTTGTTGACAAGCCAACGATACCGGTGAATTTCCTGAAGCTGGCCGTGTAATGCGAGATCATCATGTCTTCAGAATAGGTAAAGTAGCCTTATAGCATTTTGTACATACACAAGTAGGCTGATTGCTTTATTTATTTATTCATTTTCGAAACTCAGAAATGAGTTGCTCTCTGCATGTCAGGGCTGACCTCCTCCTCACAGCGCACACGCGCACTCGCACACACACACAAACTCAACAAAGTGAAGTCAGACAACTACGCTTGTTACTGTGAGTAAGTGTGATAAAACCTCTGCCAGCCAAGCCAATACTTTATTAATACATGTGATCAGCATGTAGAAAGCCATATTTTGATCTCCTCTGTCCACAGTCTCTCATTCACCGCTATTATGATTTACGACTGCAGTCGACACAAGCACATCGCACTCGCGGTGCTAACAGCAAACTGTTAAAGACAAATTAAAATGAAAGCTGTGTGAAAGCAGTAACAGCACCAGGTCACCATCGTTTGAGCATCCCTCCTCCTCTTTCAGCTCTCGCCAGCGTGTGAAAGCCGGGCCAATATTAATCCTTGTTCGAGCTCTTGTTTTATCGCTCTCCCGTTTTCTTTTCTTTGCCTCCTCGGACAACATCTTCACCTTCTTCCTTTTCTTTGTCGCTCCAGCCATGACAACCACGTCTAACTTTGTTCACCTCGGTTCGGCTACGCTACTCTAAAGAGAGGAGGGGGATATGATGTATGCCGTAAAGCAGTCAAATTTTGTATTCTTTTTTGTGTCGGGGTTCCTACCCGAACCCCGAAACTGCATAGTGCCAGTGCAAGTGAAACAGACGCTCTCAAGCAATGACGGAGGTGTTATCCAACCTATTGTGAGTTAATGTACCATCACAAGGATCTTGGATATATATTTTGAGGGCTCAAAAACTCTATGTTGATGTTTTTATCCTTCAACAACAAAAGCACATGGTTGGGTTTGGGAAAGAAGTTCAGGGTTTGACTTTACAATCTTACAGGAAATGCACACCGGCCTCCTGGGTAAAAGTCGTGGTTGTTGGACTCATCCAGCAGCCCTCCTGTCCGCCCCATTCGGACTTTCGCTGCCTTAACTTTTATTGTTGTGCTGCTGCGTTTCCCCTGATGCTGCAGAGCGGTGTTCAACAACAGCGACCAGCTGCATATCATGCCACTGTGAAAGGATGACTTTTCTTTGTCAGTGTCTGATGCAGCAAGTCACCAAAAAGGTCCCGTTTTCGACGACTTCAGAGAGAGACCGGGTTCTAGTGTGGGTGTGCTGTTTGAATACAGTTGGAGTGACAGATTTCAAAGGCTTGTCAGGCGCCAAAAAACTGCACAACTTTGTCACAACGATCATAAGATTAACAGTAGAAATACAGTGTTCACATTATTGAGTAATCTGCCGGGAATGTGTTTGCAGCCAGGTTCAACTTTTTTGCCTTGTCAACCCTGCATATTTTTGCCTGAGCCCACTGTGTTGGCACCCCAGCTGTGATTGGCACTGCCTTAAAAAATGACCAATGAGCACTAGGCATGTCACAATACCAGTGAAATTCTACAGTTTTTGATACCCAATTTTAAGACCACATTAAAAAACAAAACAACTGTAGTTAAACAAACATTCCTTTATGTAATACATTTAAATTTAATTCAGTTTAAATGTTGTTATTAATCCCTGATGATCTGCCTCAATTGCAAAGTATTAGTCAGGGGGGTTCATGAGATTTTGTGGGTGAGGAAACATTATATAATTAACATATTCCACCTCCACTATTGTTGTTGTACAGCACTTGTACATGTAAGATGTGATGGTTAGTCTTTGTGGTAGGCTATTTGTCCCACCCCTTTTCAACTGTGGTTGGACGGCACAGTAAAAAGTTATGGTGACACTCAATTTAACCAAGGTTTAATGCTTTTCAACTATTGACAAACAGAAAAAAAAAAATTAACGTGCAGCACTCATTGCAGAATAGACTTGTCATGCTTCTGGTGTCTGTAACAGTAAATACATGGTGCTCCCAATGCAAAGAGTTAAAAAAATACCCCAGCCTTTCAGTGAGTTGAGTTGGAGCTGTCACTGCAGCTGCACTTGTCACCGTCTCCCACATGCACTTGTAGGCATATATGCTACCCTATCAGGTCCAGGAGTCTCATTTATAAACACTGTGTACACACAGAACGAGGCCTGAAAGAGGCGTACGCCACTTCCCACACAAAATTTATAATCTATATAAACATACTTGATGGGAGAAACTTTGACCCATGTTTACAAACATTTTGGAGATGGGAAACTGGCAATGCAGATGGTGAGGTGGAAGTCTGATTGTAGAAATTGTTGAATATTTTGTGGTGTACACCATTTTTGGCTTTTGTCAATATGTACATTTTTAGTATAGGTATATGTCGATATAGATAGATAGGTAGATAGATAGATAAATAGATAGATAGATAATTATGTTGCTGAGTAGATAATTGTTTTATGAAAGAGAACCTAGAAGAGTTTCATCTCCAGTATGTACAGTATTGGTGAAAAATTAGTGCCACTATATTTTCAGAATTCTGGCATGAACTTGGTACCAAAGTATCAGTTCTTGTGACATTCCTGTTCTTATTCGGTAGCCTTATTGTCAGGAAAAGGCTGCTTGTCAGGGCCTTGCAAAAATGCATTGACCATGCATTGAATCATAAACACATTTTCTCATCTACCACATCTATGGTTACGGCTTTGTTGTGTAAAAAAACAAGCTTGCTGAAGGACAGGGATGGATTGTAGTCATGGTTTAAGGAAACCAATGAATTTTGGTAGGAAACAGAATATGTAAAATGGTCACTGGTGCAAAGTCTGACACTTTAACCCCGTTTCCAAAAAACACTTTCGGTATAGTACCTTTGGAACCAAAAGTAATGCTTCAGTTTTCCACCACAGGACAAAGAGTCCTCTTAAATGTGGTTGTTGTCATTCACTGCTTTGTCCAGCACTCACTGTATTTCCTCATTACCAGGACACAGAAGTCTGCACCTCGTTTATCGTCCATGGAACGAGGCTGCACGCCAACATTTTCAGAACAAAATAGAACAGGCTGCAGTGAGAGTCTCTCAATGGGATATTTAAAAATAGCAGGTTTGTGCATTTAGTCCTTCTCAGGCAAGCTCAGGGGTTTAGTGATGCTGGAGCCCCCAGGAACAATGCTTGCGGTGCTTTGTGAGGACTGGGATATATGCCATCCCGGTTAACATATATAAACACTTTAAGATCCACTCAGTACTAAAAGCGTACGTCATATAAAAACTTAAGTAATGGTCAAAGTTGTCACAGTTGAAATTTAAGGTGTGTTGATGGATTCACATTGTCAACTCATGCATTGAGTAACATTACAAGTTAATGTTCCACCTTAAAAGTCGCCGGCAGTCTGCCCAGTGAATTAACTTATTATTGTCTCTCACTGCAGCTGCTGTGAGAGGCAGCAAAACATCCTTTATCTTTATAGCTACAGTAATAAAACTCTCCACAGTATGAACAGTGGTTACATGAGCTTCAAAACCAGCCACAACTCAGCCCTGAGCAGAGTGACCGTCCGCTATTGAACAATCAGTGGACTGCAGTGTTCACAGCTCCACCTTTTAGTACCAGGTCTGTGTGCTAGGTACCCCACCAGAGGGGTGACCAACAATGGGAACAGTATGGAACGGATCCATTGGTACCATCCACAACTTTTCACCGTGGAAACAGAAAAAAAAAGCTTCCGAACTGAGCTGAACAGCAATTTTGTTTTACCTGACTTCCACCCCAAGAGGCTTTGCCACACTGTAACAACTCACTACTTCTTTTTAGAAAGAAAAAGCATTATTTGTAGTATTTGACCAAATGACCAATGGCATCAACAGTCTCCCTTAGCTCGGGTGGAGACACTGCAGTGAAGTGTGTGATCTAATTAACTCACACACAGTAATTGTGCTACATTGGTGTTGATGCTGGCCACATTCTCCCACCTTGATGTAGCTAAAACACACATTAGTCCCTACAATACACACACACACACTCTTTCTTGGGAGACCAAACTGAGTTCAGTGACACTCACATCGTCCCTATCTACCAAGAGCCCCGTCAGGTCAATATGCTTTCATCTGAGGAAAAAACGGCAGACTGTGCCTTTAATTAAAGAAGTGGCTGGCCACTGAGTTGTCCATCAGAGGCGTCAGAAGAGAGAGAGACGGAGAGTAAGAGGGAGGGAGAGGGAGCAGCGACTTTCATCCTCTGGCTTCAAACACTCTGCTGAAAATGGAGTTTTAGCTTCTCCGGCACTAACGTAGCGGACGGCCCTCAGCGCGTGACGACTCGCACCCCGCGGCGTCAGCGGGGAGCCTGCTCAAAAGCATTGCACACACACACAAGATGGGAACTCACATTCAGTGCACATGCACGATAATCGGAGCACACACATTACACACATGCACACACGCTCACACACACAGGAGAGGAGGAACTAAGTAGTCGGTATGGAAGCTCCGGGAGCATAATGACTGCTTCTGAGGGAGACAGACAGCAAAAGAGCAGAACATTTCTCTCTGAAAACTGGACTCTTTTATGTAACGCCTCTTTATAAAGCTATAAACTAAAGCAACAAAATGTGTGTGCAAGTGAGAAAGGATGCAGTTAACTTTGGAGAGCTCTGAGTCATCTTTCCACGTTGACGCCGCCGCATTCGTACCTGTCTCTTAAAAGTATGATAGTGTGTATGTCTGGGTGCTTTACCTTGAAACAGATACCCCGAGAACACCTACGTAAACTCTCATCTGTGCTAAGGTGACAAATGAAATAGCGTCGGAGCAAGAGAGTTGAAGATAAATGGCACAACCCCGGTGTGGAGCAATTAAACCTCTTTCTATGCCCACATTATTCACTTCCTCCTCCTCCCCGCTCCTCCCTGCTCCTCTCTCCAGGGGGTCCCAGCCTCACTTTGTTTGTTTTAATTATTTTTCCGTATGCAAATGTGCCTTTCCTTCATAATTGCTGCATGAGCTCCTCGTCTCTGATTTGGAGAATTGAGGGAGGGAGGGGAGAAAGTTTAAGGGGGGGGGGGGGGGATGAGAAAGAAAGAGCACTGGTTATCGATTCCAGGGGAGCCATCTTTGGAGCAGTCATCAGCTAGTAGCAGTAAGGTAATCAATCGTTCATGTACATCACGCCACCTCCCCCCCAACCCCCCCTCCTCCTTGTACTAGCAGCGTGAGAAGTGTTAATGCTACCTCGCGACATCAATCACACACTGTGAGACGGGCGGGGAGGTGGGAGGAAGCAGAGAGGAGTGCAAGGGGAAGGAGGGAAGAGAAATACAGGCAAAACAAGGAGAGAGGAAGAAAGAATTATGTCAAAGGAGTGCAAAATAGAAGGGAAGCGGCAGGTCGAAAAGAAAAGACAAAGGCTGCTCTGATGATTTCTTTCCGACACTGAAAATTTCGAAAAACTAAAGACATGGCTACCGACTTCAGATAAACATCACTTCCACCTCCTCGGATCGTTTCTAAAGGGCAAGAAGTGTTGAGAGTTTTAAGCACCTTGGTACTAAAACTGACAGGAAATGGAACTTTGACATAAACACTGAACCAAGAGGGCAACAGAGACTGTATTTTCTGCAGAGGTTAAATGTTTTGACATTAACAGAATCCATCACGTCAGTCCTAAACTTCTCAGTGATTGGTTCGTATAGGAACCTCCCACACATGATCTGTATCTGGATATTTTATCTGGATAAGGACAAAAACGCATGTTTTTGCAAGGTGAAAATGCGTTCTGTATGCATGGTAATTGGATCTCAGACAAATTATATGCACAATTTGGCAACATTTTACTGAACATTTTGAAAGGTCACCTAACTGCTCCTCTTTCTTCTATCTGAACACAAAAAGTCCTCTAAATTAAACGTTTATATATGTAATTTTTGCCATTTCTTCTAGAACGACACATAGAATGATACTGATTATAAATATTTTTTATGATGTGACATCTTTATGGGGAGACCCATTGGTCGTGGACTTTCAACATCCAGATACGGCATGCAAGGTACCCTGGGTGCATTGGTTGTTGACGTTCTGGGACACCGTGTCAAGTTTTGACTGTTACATGCATTGTCTTCTTTCAAAATACACTTCTGTTTTCACATGAAATTTACTGTTTATATACAGTCTTTTTCAAAATAAATGCACTACATCAGTACAACACTGCAAACTGCCTTTATTCAACACCTGCCTCACCTGGTTTAGGTAACAAGAACACAAGAACAGGGTTTGGCTTTATAATCTTACAGGATGCAAACTTCTGGTGGAAAGTCTGTGTTTATTGGACCCATCCACCACCCGTCCCGGCCACCCCACTTGGACTTTTACCACTCTAACTTTTGTTTATGTCCCATCACTTTCCACCCTGATGCTGCTGTTCATTGTTAAGTGATAACGGCGACCAGCGTTAAAGGATGGCTTTTTTTGTCGGTTTCTGATGTTGGTAGTCACTGCCAAGATGTTAATATTAAACTTAGTCAAAGTTTCAAATAATGAGATATGTAAATGTAATCCATGTAAGCAAAAACCTCAGGCTTCAGACCATTTTGAATACTTTTTTTCCTGCTTAAGGCAAAATGATATCAGCTTGTGATGGATTTCTTTTTTAATGGCACACTGCTACATGTAGCTACATGCCAGGGAAACATGCAATCTTGAAGTTGTTAATTTCATCTCAGACTCTGGATAATATTCCTTCTGGGGCATGTCTAGTTTTGTTAGTTTTTCATGGTACAAAGTGCTGTTCCTGTTGGAGCATGTCTGGTTGTATTCGTTTTTCATGGTGATTTTTCATGTTAGAAAGTGCTGCTATTCTCTGTGGCTTTAAGTACACTGCTACATGTAGCTACATGCTAACATAAAGGAAACATGTAATCTTGGTTGCCAATGTTGTTGATTTCTCCTCGATTTTTGATTATATTTCTGCTGGAACAGCACAGACAGTATAAGGAAAATAAGGTGTATTTCATAACATTAGAGTGTGTAAACATGTTCTAGTAGAGTGGCTCCCAACTGGTCCAGCCATGGGATCCAGATTTCTCCTTAGTCATTAGTTCAAGGTCCACACAGTTTAATATTCACAGCCATACTTGCATTTGGCCATGTCGTCAAGCTAGTTTGCTGTCTTTGTTAAGTAGCTGTCCATTAGTCACTTACTCTACAGCATGAAACAGTACTTCAAAATAAAAGCTCAGTGCTGGAAATTTACCGTACTTCAAAATAAAGTGTGTTTTATACAAACTTGACAGGTTCATGAGTCACCTGTGATCCATTCAGAATGGACCCGCAACCAACTTTTGACACAACAGTTGGGAACCACTGAAATATATGTAAATATACACAACAGTGACACTTAGATTCATTTTTGTGAGGAAGAAAAGCCCAACTGGATGTGACGTAAGAAGGGGGGGAGCGGCCAGATTAAATGATGGAAAATACTAATCAAAATGCTATTTTTGAGACAGAAGAGGTCAATAATATGTATTCATATACATGTGACGGACCACAACCATACAATTATGAATCTGCTAGGTGTCCAAGAGACAGGGGGCAGCCAAGGATGAGGAGAAATGATGGCCATCGCAGGGAGCTTGAGTAGTGGTGTGAGGAGAACCAGTGGTGAACTGAGCAGGTGTTTTGGTGAGTGACTGGTGTTAGCTTCTGCTAATGTCAGCTAATGACAACTCACAACCACTAATGCCTTCTTCTGCGCAATGCGCTGAGGCAGAGTCAAATACTACGACTCGCTCATTACGTAATATGATGCGTTTGACATATGCTATTAAAAAAGAGCCTTTTTGGAAGGATTGCTCAGAATGGGTTCTTCTTCCTTTGAAATTCTGTCCTAATGTCTTGTAAAACATATAAAATCCTGCATTAAATTTTTAAATGGCCATTAAGTATATATTTAGCAAAAACATTATCCTGCAAGTTGTTCTTTAAGATAAGGGGACCTGGGGCGTCGGTGGCTTGGTGGTAGAGCGGGTGCCCCATGTGCAGGGCTATTGCTGCAGCAGCCCGGGTTCGACTCCAGCCTGTGGCCCTTTGCTGCATGTCTCTCCCTCTCTCTCTCCCTCTTTCACACTTCACTGTCCTATCAATTAAAGGCAAAAAATGCCCTTAAAAATGTGTCTTAAAAAAAAGATAAGGGGACCTTTGTTGGCATTGTTACAATAATAAATATGTGGTTGAGGTTCAGGAATGATCCCTGACAGGCTTTTTAAAAAATGTTAACTCTTGGTGGGAAACAGGAAACGAACAGTTTTCTCCAGTGTTCAAGTCTGACCCTTTAGTGACCCATCCATCCACCTGAACCTTGAACTTAACATATTACGCTTTGGGGCACTTCCTGAAACAACTGACGCTGTCGACCCACAAAATGCTACAGATGGCTGCCTCCTGGGCAAAGGAAAATTAAGTTGAGATTAGATCACAACATAATACAGGCAGTATTGAGAACGTTAAAATCCAAGTGTAAATGCAAAGGCCTGGACTAGGTCCAGGGTTCGGGGATGAACCTAAAGGATGCTTTAGCGCCTCTCAGGAAAGCTGGCAAAATCCTTTGTTAGCGCAAGCAGCAGAAACTGTAGGATATGTGGTTTTAAATCAAACAAAGACACACACTGACAGTACTACTGGTGTGAGATAGAGGCTACTAATCATCTTGACTGTGGCCTCATCAATTCAGCATAATTATCTCAAGGTATAACAGCTAATTAGACAATGACGTATTGATGTTTGAAAATGCTACACAAAGTACCTTTAATAAACACAAAACATCACAGCGAGACCAAGGACGAAAAGAAAAAAAAAAGCTATTCCTTACTCTCATATTTTCTCATTGGCGACAACAGCACTGAATAGGCAAGACACTAACTTTAAAAATACAAAGGGAAAAAGGAAGATTGGTGGGGAAAGTGGCAGAAAGTGCGGCAAATAAGAAAAACAAATCAAAAAATAAATTCATGAAACTGTATCCCTTTTTTGCATAAATAAATCAGTCAATTTTTGCCATCCCAAAGTAGTGAAATCGGATGTTTTGGGGCAGGTGTGTGTGTGTGTTGGGATGCTGCACAGCCTTAATGAGGTATCCTATGAAAAAACAGAAAAAGATGGAGACAAATATTGAGAGGGAGACGTGGAGATTTGGAGGGAAAGACAGGGAGGGAGACGGAGAGAGTACAGTGAGTTGGCTGTGTGCTCAAAGACAAGAGAACAAACCCCTCAAAGTCATTCAGCTAATCCATCTCGACAACGCTGAAGCCTCATCATATCGACCCCTCCCTCTGCTGTACACACAAACACACACATGTACACACATTTCACTCCTTTCCTGACAACCCCCCCCCCCCCCGCTCCTCCACCACCACCACCAGCAGCTCCTCTCTTAAAAGGAGAGAGGGATGAAACGAACAGGAGGTGGAGGAAGGTCAGAAGGGATAAAGGAGGGAGGAAAGAACAGCTGAGGTTCACCCCGTGGGCGATGCGGCGGTGTGGACAGTGGGTGCCTGAACGCCCCCCCCCCACATGACTACTACAATAACTAGTAACCTCCCATGACTGATGGCTTCACTAACTGACCACCCACGTTTTACGTTCACCAGCACCTCAGAGAGAAGAAAGGTGAGGAATCCTCTCTTTCTTTCCTTACATATAACCAACCCTCACTGCATTTTTTTAAACTCAAACTAAAAGATGACAGTTCTTCAGCTGCTCAGCAAGATTCATGACCTAAACGGTGGAGGTGAAGGCGATTTCAAGCTATGATATTCAGCTTTTCGCCTGGAGCCAGTGAGGTGTTTTTACTGGGCCTACCTTTCCTTCCTCCCCCTCATTTGGTCAAGTTCCCGCCCCAACGCTTGTCGCTCAACTTGATGAGCTGTCAACCTTGACTCGGTGTCCAGCCTGAGGCCAAGGCAACGGCCAATCTGCAATTAAATGTAAACAAAAATATGACCTTTCTTTTGAATGGCTCCTCTGTGCTGCATTTTAAATAATTGTACTCATGTTTTTGCATTTTTAACCATGTTATTCGACATTCATAATGAATATTTTCTTTAGAAATATCACAGCTTTTTATAAGGTTTATATCTTCAATGCAGCTGTTGGTTCACCAACATTTTATTAGAATATACTGTAAATAGAGATTTGCAATGACTGAAATCAATAAAGTTTGAACTTTAGAACAAGATTATGTAACTTTTTAAAAAACAGATGATGCATTCTTGCTGATACAAATTAAACGCTAGAATCATAAGCAAATAAGTTTTGCTTCTACAACCTAACTTGGTCTGTTAAGACCAGTTGCTTATGGTGGCTTATTAGCAAGCTTTATGACCCATAGGAGTGTTTACTCAATCAGTGCACCTGCTGGTGGATGACAAAATAGCTTATCTTACCCTTAACGGTTGCCCTTTTAAACATATAGGTATGAAGCAGTCGCAGCTGCACAAAAAATATGCCGTTAGGTTGAGGCAACAAAACCCCTTGGTTAGGTTGAGAACAAATGTCATGGTTTGGCTTTAAATACATACCTTTGTCACTAGGGTAACCTAACGTGACATGTGACAATGTGACATATGTCATGTGAAATCACTTAGGACATCAGCATACTACATTGTTTTTTAAATCCATCTCTCCTCCCTCCCACCTGACTATCTCCTTTGCATCCACAAGAATTAGTATGGCCAATAGAGGTTGCTGCCTAACAAAATGTAAATATGGGTCATAATTTCTGCTAGTAAAAATGCCCCATGTGGACGCACTTTGGAGGATGACAGCCTCATAATAACATGCAAAGGTAACGTACCAAGCCAAAAAAAAATTCTAACACTCAGTTTGCTCACCTAACTTTACTTTTACTTGTGCTACACTGTGTGTTAGCATGTACCATTAAGTGGTACTTTTTGCTACCGATGTTGCTATTTGGCAAAAGTTAATTTTAAAGTCTGACTTTAACACAGCAGTAAAGGAAACAACACGACAATCAGCAATGATAAAGCTAGGGATTTGGTATTATGTTGAAGTATTACTAAATAATACTTCAACGTAATACCAATCTTAAATTTTAAGGTTCAAGATACCTGCTTGGTCGATGACATTTTTGTTTTCTTCAAGATGATGATGAAACCAGGTATCTTGGATTGGCCAG
Source organism: Epinephelus lanceolatus (assembly GCF_041903045.1). NCBI lineage: Eukaryota > Metazoa > Chordata > Actinopteri > Perciformes > Serranidae > Epinephelus > Epinephelus lanceolatus. The sequence continues at coordinate 22,239,023 of NC_135757.1, read as the reverse complement.
AACTGTTTGATGGTTGATGCAGGTCATTATTAACCTGTGTTTCAAAGAAAAAAGTGTGTTAGAGTGTAGGCAATATTTCACCCAGCCAATAATTTAGAAAATATCATCATAAAAATAACATTAGAAAGACAATCTCCTGAATTTAAGTCATGTACGACCTGTATATGAACTCCTCTGATTCATACACTTGACATAAATACAAACAAACACAACATAACTCATGAGCAGGCTGAATGGTTTGTTTAAATACTTTATTTTGACAGTAAACACTGCAAGTGCTTATAGAAAGTGCTTCTTATCATGCAAACAAAACATGGCCACTGGTGCCCTTTGACCTTGAATATGTGCTTCCAAATTTTGGTTATGCTAAGGCTAATTTTTCTATTCTTTGCTTGGCTTTTAACATGTGTGATGTTTTCTTATCTCATGCTAAACGTAACCTATTAAATATTTTTAAAAAGAAATGCTGGAAATGAGCAGTCACAGACTTAATGAACAGGTTTACACATTATTCACGGTAGTTGATCAAAATCACCATGGTGACCAGAAAGCAGCAGGCCATTGCGACATTCAGCCAACCGGTTTTTCTGTCACTCTCTCTGTCTCCCCCCCAGCAGCAGCATCCCTCCTAAGAACTCAAATGGTGAAGCGCCGCCAGAAAAGTCAATTTTTCCTGTCCGACAGTGGATTGGCTGCCCGTGGAGAGGGGGATTGTGGGAAGACTCTGATGTTGTGTGGCCACTGGCATCGTTGAGATGCTCTGCCCCCAGAACCGATGGCATTACTAAAGATTACTGCACCACGCTTGGCAGCAGTGTGTGTGTTTTATTGTGTGTTTCTCCCATGTCGAGTGTGTTTATATGTGTGTGCTATGATAGACTGTGTGCGCGCTCGTGCATGTGCCATCATTTATACGGCTGGATGTGTGTGTGTGTGGACCTGTGTGTGTGTGAATTTCCAGCCTGTGTGTGTGTGTGTGTGTCCCCTCTGGACAGCTGGCGTGCCAAAGCCTGTTGAGCTGTTTGTCACACTTCTCTCACTCAGGAGAGCTCAAACGGCGTGTACAGGCCTTTCACGGCTGACATGCTGGAGACTGTATTGACACACACACACACACACACACACACACACACACAAACAGACTGATACACTTTGTTACTTTTTTATTTTAAGACAAGATTCTCACACTGGAAAATTATCAGGGCACGTTGCAGCTGACTCTTTCAGCTCTTATAATTCTAATGATCGAGAAATCAAAGTTTATTCTGTTGCAGGCGATTAGACTGGTTGTAAACAAACCTCCAGGTTAGCCACATTTTCTACACTTCTTTACAGCGGTGAAACCAAAAGAGAACAAACTCTGAGCTATGTTTTTCAGAGCAAATCCAATTCAATCCAGTTAGTCTTTAAGGGCAAATTCAAGTCAAGTTCCAAGTCTCATTCGGCTAAATGCAACTGAATCTGCAACTTTTTCAGTTCCTTAATTATGACCGTTAAAACAACACAGCATACAAACATCTTCTTTTCTAAGTTGTGTTAATGTTCTTGCACTGTTTTTTTTGTCTGGTTTTTTTTGTTTGTTTGTTTTTTACAGTTTTTACGAGGTCAAAACTTTAGGTTTTTGCTTCTTAGGGCTCTAGTTTCCTTGTTGCGGCACAGGGTGGCGAACCCCGCGCAGAGCTAGTTTCGAGCAGCGCAACCCGAGGCATGCTCAGTTTGGTAGTTTGGCAGACCGAGGTGCCCTGAGATGGGTGTGACGGCGCAGTAGGGGGAGGTGTAGACAGATCCAGCTTGGCGCAGTGACAGTTTCGTGCCAAAAGGCTTCGCCGAAGGTGCGCTAAAAGCTTGCCAGCTGAAACCAGGTCTACTGTCAGCGCAGGCGGAGCGCAGCCGGTGTAAGCCGAAGTTTGGCTGACCGGCGGACAGTGCACACACGTCACCAAAACCTCACAGGCAGGTTTCCAGAATGTCAGGTACATTAACGATGCAATAAATACCCAAAATACCACTATTCAATGCAACTATCTGCAATCAGCACATAAATGTATCTCTATGTCGACTGTCCCGTCACATCTGATGTCAGATCAAAGGGGATTGGCACCGTTTGGCACGTTTGGCACGCGTAATGGAAACCCAACCTGATTTGATTAACACAGCTGCAAAATAGTGAGTTCACATCCCTCTCAGCCAACCACAAACAGCCACAGCATCAGATAGGGAGTATATATTCAGCATCTGTCATCTTAGAAAAGTCAAAAGAAAAGAAACAGAGTGAGACTGTGAGAGAGAAAGAAAGAGAGCGTGCGCGCACGAAAGAAACGCAACATTGATTTACAATTGTGGTGACCTCTTCCCAGGCTACCTTTGCATCATCAGCCCGTGGAGGTCTGCTCGCAGTTCCATATATTCGGACACTGCGAGCTTGGACCTCCTGGACCAAAACATCAGTTTCCTCCTGGGAGAAGTTTGGCCGTCTGACGCTGCTGCTCTCTTCTGCCATGGTGAATTGAGTAAACTCTCATTACACCTTCATGCGGCGCATTTAAGGGCGAGGAGAGGGGCTCATTTGATTGGTGTGATGTGTGTAAAACCCACTCCACGCCTTCTCTCCTCCCTCTTTCCGATTTGCGCAGGTAGGAGGGATGGAGGTGGGAAAGAGGAGTAGCTGCGCCAGGCGCACGGTGTGCCAAACTTGCAAAATCTGCCTGGCCACACCCAGTTGGCCCCCGCCTCGCCCGGTCTGCGAAACTAGAGCACGTAGTCTTAAGTCAAGTTTTAAGAAGTAAAAAACATTAATTGCGGACCTTTCTTTATGTTTGTTATGGCTATCTTTTACTGGGCCAGCACCTGCCATAAATAGTTTTTAGATGTGTGTGACTCCTTTGCTTTTTTGTCAAGGTTTAAAGCAGTCAAATCTCACGTAGATGGGCTTTAACTCCTTACTTTTTTTGAGAAAAAACTCTGACTTAAGTATAAAGTCCACTGCAATTTCACCAAAGGGAATCTATTTTGCGTTTTCTTGTTTTCTGTCATATATAAAATGTTAAAGGGCCATATGTTCATATTAAACGTGGCCAGCGTTTTAAATAATGAGGTAGGCTAAACGTATGTAAAAGTAATACCTGTAAGCCAAAACTGTAGGCTTCAAACTGTTTTGAATATTCTGTTTCCAATGACAAGCTGACATTAGCTAGTGACGTTAGCTAGTTATGTGGTGATCTGCTATAGGCCTGCTACTGTAAGTGTTTACATTACATACACTGCTACATGTAGCTACATGCATCAGGAAAACATGTGATCTTGGATGCTGATGTTATTTTGTCCCTGTTTACAGATCATATTCTTGCCAGAACATGTCTGCTTATGTTTAGAATAATTAACTGCTGATTTTTAAGAGAGAACGTGCAGCTATATACAGTAATTCTGCAGCTGCAAGCTCACTGCTACTTTTAGCTACATGCTAATGACAAGGAAACATGTAATTTTGGTTGATGATGTTTTTGATTTCTCCCCAGTTACAGATTATGTTCCTGCTGGAACATGTCTGGTTGTAAAGATTTTGGTTGATTTTTCACGCTAAAAATGCTGGTACTCTGTTCCAATTATTCCCCCGAACTGGTACATTGCTACATGTAGCTACATGCTTTTATTGGTACTTTATAATGATAGAATGTGCTGCTATACACAGTCATTCCCCGGCTGCAGATACACTGCTACATGTAGCTACATGCTAACATCAGGGAAAGAAGTAATCTTAGTTGCTGATGTTGTTATTTTCTCCCAGATTTTGGATCATATTCCTACTGGAGCATGTCCAAATGTATGTAGAAGTTTTTATTGTTGATTTTTAATGGGGTAAAGTACCGCTATACTGTCATTCCCCGGCTACCAATACACAGCAACATGTAGCGACATGCTAACATCAGGGAAACATATAAACTTTGTTGCCGATGTTAATTTCTCCCTTGTTTTGGATCATGCTGGCACCTGTCTATTTGTTTTTAAAGCTATTATTGGTGATTTTTAACAGGAGAAAGTGCCACCAGTCTCTGTGACAGTTATTCCCCGGCTGCAAGTACAGTGCTACAAGTACAGTGCTACATAGCTCCATGCTAAAATTAGGGAAACATGTAATCTTGGTTCCAGATTGTTTTCATTTCCCCCTGATTTTGAATTATATTCCTGCTGGAACATTTTTGATTTTGTTTAAAAGTTGTAAAATTAAAGTAAACTAAAAATTCCCTCTATGCACTTTCTACTGAGGGCAGATTAGGCTTTTTTTTGGGAGGGGGGCTTAAAAAGGTGCTAAAACAAAGCATCTCAGACAGAGGGTGAATACAGGTTTTCCAGCACAGACAGTATGAGGAAAATGAAGTGTTTTTTTTAACCATTAAGGCATGTAAACATGTATTTTGGGTCTCTCCTGGAACAAGTATAACCCTGAACATGACAGGTCCTTTTAATGCTTTACTGCATAGGTAGCCTACAGTAGGTCTTGAAAGTGAGTCTCCAAAATCCACTTTACAATTCATAAATTGGGTAATAATTTTAATGTGTGCATTTGTCTTCATTTTTCCAAATATGTTGGTAAAACCCCTCTGATCATTGGACTCCTTAGACTCTTGTGATGATGTCGTAACATCCCCAGATCTCAGAAAATAAATCACTAACTACTGTAGAATAAAAACAAATAGTCCAAAAATAAAACCCTGTAAATGTTGTTGTCTTTTCTTACTAAGCTGCATGTCAGTGGTGGATTTTCTCCAGGAACTGGGTCTGCTTTTACTACTATTTGCTCAAGAGTGTGAGCTACATCCCTAAAATGTGACACAAAGTATACTGCATTTGTAGAAGCAAACACTGTAGGAGTCTGACATTTTACCAAAATCTCACTGCCGCGTTCAGAAAAGTGACACACTGCTCTCTTTACAGATGTCAGAATATATGAGATGCACTGTGGCAAGTAGTAGTTTTGTATGTCTGCTCAGCTGTAGTCAGGGTTGTAATGGAGAGAACACCCACCAATGTAAGGCAATACAGCTCACTCACATTTCGGCTGAAATAAAGAAGCATACATATTTGTGCAGGCATACTGTACAGGAATAAGCTTAAGTGAATGTGTGGAGTCTGCCTGTGTGTTTGCATTATGCAGCATGTGTGTGTGTGAATACATTTCTGCATGAACAATTCTCCAAGTATTAATTTGGAACTGCTAATCCTTTTACATTCCCCTCCTACTCCCTGACGCTGAAAGGCTCTCTGGCTGTGAATGGTACAGCAGGGCCACACACACACAAGTACACATACACACACTCATCACCTCCAGCTTTACTGTATGTCAGACCAAAACTGTCATGGTTTGAGTGGCCTCCCTTACCCCAACCCTCCCTACCACACATGCTGGCAAACATGAGAATTTGCTGGGTATTGGAGTTATTTGTTGTGTCTTTAACAGCTCCTTTTGATTTGATGAGCCTCTTTTCATATCTAAAGTATTGCTAATACTTATTGATTTTAATGTGTACCTTTACATTATGCATTAAAGGGATACCTTAGCCCCCCAAAAGACCATTTGTATATCAATTTCTCACCCTGTGTTGCATTGGATTCGTGAAGAAAACTGCTTTTCTCACATGCCTCCATGGTAAATGAAGATTTCAAAAACTGAGAAAATTTTTGATGAATTGAAGTCATAGGAGTCCACGTTTAACAACAGCCAAACTACACTTACTGGCGAGCTATAAGGTACACATTGCTAGTACCAGGTTGGACCCCTTTTGCCATCAGAACTGCCTTAATTCTTTGTGGCATAGATTCAACAAGGTGCTGGAAACATTCATCTGAGAATTTGGTCCATATCAATATAATAGCATCACACAGCTGCTGCAGATTTGTCAGAATCTCCAAACTTCAATTTCAGGTGCGAAGTTCAAGGCGTGTTACCCTGCTGGAAGTAGCCATCAGAAGATGGGTACACGAGGCTCAGTTGGTACTAAGGAGCCCAAAGTGTGCCAAGAAAATATCCCCCACACCATTACACCACCACCACCACCACCATGAACTGTTGATACACGGCAGGACGGATCCATGCTTTCATGTTGTGTAAGCCACAACTGTGCTGAGTACATGACTGGATATGTCAGAATTGGATAATACTGCACAAGTTGTGTGAGAATTTGTAAACAGATGTTGAGATATAGTTTTGCTGCTGTTAAACGTGGACCCCTATGACTTCAATTCATCAAGAGTTTTTTTTTTTTTTTTGATTATTCGTTTACCGTGGAGTCATGCGAGAAACACAAAGCTGCATTCACTAATTCAACATAACAAGGGGTGAGTAATTGATATATATATTATCATTTGGGGGGGGGGGGTGAAGTGTTCCTTTAATATTATGACATTGACATTTTTTTCTATGCAAGTTTTAACTGCCTAAAGTGTTGAGGGGAGAGAAAAATGGGTGAGGTAAGCCTGCAGGAAGGAGTGAAAGGGAGGTAAAAATGTTAGAAATAGAAGGCAGGAGGGATGAGGACAGGAGTAGAGTTGGGGAGACTTATAGAGCGAGTAAAGCGAGTAAAAGAAGAGAAGATGGAAGGAAATCGTGAAGAGACGTGGGGGGAACTATTTTGAGCGCCCTCGGTTACGGACGTAAAAGTCCCGTTCATTTTCTCCATGGACAATTTCAGGTGACTCATAGTTGGCGCACTTTAACGGCTTGGATGTGCATTGAACTTCTGATTGAATCATCAGTACAAACAATGAAGACACGTATTAGAAAATATCTGGTTATTTGATAAGATGACTGCGGACAAAGAAACAATCTGCACAATGTCGACTACGACTCCCAAGGTGCGTTTTGGTAATCAGCAAGTTATTCTGCTTTGTGGGCCAGTGATGGCAAAGTAGTGGAAGGAAAACACCAGATAAAGGAAGATAACACAGAATGGAAAAGGGAAGAAGGAGAGGGAAGAATACAGGACATTAATTGAAGAAGGGATAAAGGAAAGGAAATGAGAAATAAAAGGGAATAAGAGGGTATAAAAGGAAGAAGGGAGGACAAAAAGAAACAGGAAGGGAAAATGGTGAGGAGTGAAGGGAAGAAATAGGACAGGTAGGAAGGAAACAAACTGGGAGAGTGAGCAAGGGAAAGATGTTAGGAAAGGAGAAAACTGAAAAGAATGGGAAGGAAGGAAGAAAGGAAGGATGGATGACAGGAGTGAGAGTGCGAAATGGAAAGAAGAAAGGAGAGAGTGAAAGAGAGAAGATGTCCTCACTCTGCCGTCACATCCATAAGCTCCAGAGCAGTAAATTTCTTGCCATTTCATGGCCGTCAGCCGGGGCCAGTAAAACGCCGCTGCTGCCGCCGAGAAGAAAGACCCCGGGGGGCCGAGGTGAGCCTGAAGGACGAGCTGTCCCTCTCTCTCTCTCTCTCTCTCACACACACACACACACACACACACACACACACACTTGCTCTTTTTCTCACTGACACACAATTTCTCTCCTTCCGCTCTCTCTTTTTGTCATCCTCACACACTCTTTCGCTCCCTTCTCTCTCTGTCACACACACACACTTCCTTCCTCCTCTCCTCTCCTCTCCTCTCACACCCAGTTCCTTGTCAGTTTTTTCTCTTTTTTGCTCTTTTGCTTTTTACACACTCACATGCCATCCTTCCCAGTGAGGGAGACCCCCTGGTGTCCCCGAGTCCGGAGGCGCCTACATATCCCAGGGAGCCTTGCTATGGGACAACGAGGGTCACGGCCTTGGAGCCCAAAGTCCCATCCTTCATTTCCTCTCATTTCGGCGAGGACGAGCAGGAAATTCCCTGGGAAAAAAAAAAAAATCACAGGATCACACAAATCAAGGGCAACCGAGTTAAGATGTGTATGCGTTCGTGTGTGTGTGTGTGTCCACTATGCAGTGAAAGAAAGACGAGAAGGAGGGAGTGTGAGAGATAAAGCGTATTAAGGGTGTTTGGGAAGATGAGTGTATGACCCATAAAGATATAAAGAGGCTGGCGGTGTGGGCTTTCCGCAGGCTTTATCCATTAAACTGAGTCCCATGGTGCAGAAATGACAGATAATACACACTCTGACTGCTTGTAACAATCCCTCTGTCGGCCTCGACGGCCAGTCGGTCAGCGCACATGTAGTGTTAAAACACTGGAGAGAGTCAAAGAGGAATTTAGAAAAGTGGGACAGAGAGGGACAAAGAATCTGGCACAAATATTAGAAAGCAAGACAGTGTTCAGATATTTCTATTCTGAGGAGCAGAGTCCGACCAAGCAGCCTACGATGTCTGACTTTTCCACAAGTATTTAAACCTGCTTGTTGCTTTTGTGCCTATTCAATGCTAATTTTACTGTTAAATTTGACAGCATTCAGATCGTAGATGCAAAGAGTTGCACAAAGATGGTTTCATATATACTTTAATGGAGGTAAAGAGCTATTCCAACAATGTAGGATGCATATTTCCTGCAGAGTAGCATCACAATTGGGTTAACATATGTGAGTGGAAATGCTGTTAATATGGTAATCCCGTCTTCAGATTATTATTGTTAATAGTGGACCATTTCAGTCCATGTAAAAGGAGACACTGTAGTTGGGTTTCCATCCAAGGGCTTCGCAAATTTTAACCAAAATTTTAGAAAGACCGCAAAAGAAAATGTTGTTTTCGTGTTTTTACATCCACTACTGTTAGGTGAATATTGGAAGTGAGTTGGTTGGTTGAGATAAGCAGTTGGTGGGGCTAACTGACCTTTTGATAAACCCCTCCCCTTTCTGATAGACTGACAAACTGTTGGATTAACCATGGAGCCCACACTGTAACTAACTGCGCTCCCTGAGGAAATATTATCATATTTTTGAGAAAATGAAACAGTGAGAAGCAGACAGAGGGGTCTACAGTCTGTGTTTGAAGGATATATCCAGAAGACAATGAACATAAAGGGAAACTTTGCTGATATTGAACCAGCTGTGTGGCATCGCAGTGTGTGCAGATGAATGGTGTTTGGCCTCGCCCCTGTGCCACTGTCAGTACCCAGACCTCCGCCGCCAGACAGGCAGGGATCTCCAGGGGAGGTCAAACAATGTTCATCTGAGCACAATGTGATCACACACAGGTGGTTGAATATTAGCAAAGTTTCCCTGCTTCCCTTCACTGGTTCCTGTACAGCAGGGTCAGTCTTTGTTTCACTGTTATAATCATTAAGAAGCAAAAGCAGCATGTGTATACATTCAGTAGGCTATATCTTCAGTAGCTAGCTAACCCTACACTTTTCAGGGTCTGATTTTGGTTTTGGAACAGGGAAGAAACATATATCTTTTTCCAACCTCTCCAGGTAACAAGTATCATTAATACATGACATGCCCCAGGCACATTATTTAGCTCCAAATCCACAAAACCAGCCTGAAAATGAAGGAAATCTGAAACAATTGTGGTAGAGTCAATGGAGCACAGCTGTGTTGATGTCAGACCCTGGTGTGAGCTGGCCCAATGCTACATCAATTTACTGCGTTCTGGTGAATTTATATGCACTAATTGCTGTGACATTGAAAACAAAACAAACACACACAAAAAAACAAAAACAAATCGGTAGATTGATTACATGGGAAGGTTAGGGTAAGGAGGTGATGGGGTGGTTGCCGGTTGCCGTTATAGTTTAATGATGCCCTGCGGTATCAGGGGGAAATGCGGCGGGACATGGACTAAAGTTAAGTTCCTAAACCCAACCAAGTGTGTTTGTTGTTGGAGGAAAAAACAATGTCAATTTTGTCAAATGTGTTGTTGTTCCGACGTAGTGCGCATATTTTTAAAGAGACTGTATGTAAACGGTAAATTTCATGTCAACAACCAATGCACCCGGGGTACCTTGCAGGTCATATGTGGGTCCAGGACCAAATGTTGACATGTGATGAGGTCAGAGTGAGAATGTGTTGGCCTGGCAACAGTAAAAAGATGCAGCAATTTTTTTCTTTTTACTCGTGGCATTTAATTTTTAAAAATAAAAAAGGCAGTGCATTGTGCCTTGCGCTGTGTGTGAGCGGGCTTAATTCCACACACCTGTGTAAGGTGAAGCCGCCATACATGCATAAAATAGGTGAATCCAATATCAAACAATAACTTGGATGTATACTTCAAATCTTAAACTTTTTATTTTTGCATCCAAAGAGGATGTAAGGAAAACATCACAGGTGTAACAACATCAGTGGATGCACTGTTCTGCAGTAAATGCTGGACTGGATGATCTAATGTTAATAGTTCCACCTGTGCGTTCTCTGCTTTGAGAGGTCAAAATGTCTGCTGTGATAAAGGTCCAGGAATCTGATTCATCTCACATCAAATGGGTGTTTCAATTACAAAAACAAAAAATCAACATAGTTGTGAGCCTATGCAAGCCTTGGTTTGTTTACCGAAGCCTCAAAATGAGCTTTTCCACTTTGTTTTTCACTGTTGTTTCACACACGATGTAAAAATATCTCTCCTTGTTCCTGCAGGACACCAAAGATATGGCCGACCGTTGCACAAACAGATGCAGCTCAGGGTGAACAGGTGCCCCACAGGAGGTAGAGGTCCTACAAAGAGATGGAGGTCTGTGTGTGCGTGTGTGTGTGTGTGTGCCAGCAGGGCAGCAGAGGGCCAGGCTGTCTGAGTCCCCTGACAGCCACTTGTCACTCTCCCCTCAGACCATCTGGGCCTTTTTCCCCTGTCTTATCTCCACACACACACACTCACACGCACTCTCTTGCTCACACACTCGCATGCATGCACTGCACCAATGGGAGCTGGTGGTGACAGTGGTGATGGCGGGGATTGGGAGGGCAACAGATGCCAGTTTCTCCACGTTTGCTTCCCTCCATGCTTTTCACCTTCCCACCTCTCTCCATCTATCTCTGTCTCCGTCTGTCCATCCGTCCGTTCATGCATCCTCTTTCTTCCTAACTTTTCCCTTCCTTTCTTCACTTCCTCCTCTTCCTTCCTTCATCTCTCCCTCCCCTCTCTTTCAGTCACTCCATCCTACGTCTCTGTCATGTTTGGGCCAGCTGGTATCTCACACTCCTTGCCACACTCTTACCCCCGTGCACACACACTCCGAGCCATATGCTGGGGCTGACCTCCACCGCTGCATTAGACCAGGGATGTAGTTTTTACACAAGGCACTCTCCCCAGGAGCTAAACGATCCATCAGGGACCAGTAACTCTCTTGATGCAATATGTGGCACAGTTGCAGTTCAATGAAAGCCTGAATGCACAGGGAAGCTGAAATGGAGCTCACAGTGTTATCTTGGATGTTGTGTAAGAATCTGATCTTTAATTTTCAACTTTGCCAAAATATTGTTTTTGGTCACCAAAATTGGATGTTGTTGGAGGTGTTTCACAGAGCAATTATGGGTCATAGTATTTTGGATTTATGACCAAAGATTTCACTACATTTCTCTCAAGATTCATTATTATTGGGGCATCCCAAAATTGCACTTTATAAGGCTTTTATTTAGTTGAACAATTGGTTGTTAAGAAGTGGTGATTTGTGTGTTTATTAAGTCATAAGTTGCTGGTGTATCGTTCAAATTGTTCTGTTTTTGGATGCTTTATCAGTGGGTGAAGCCCAGTTCAGACCAAAGATTTGGGATGGGAAGAGCTGAAACAGGCAACTACTTTCAACAGAGGGCTCTGTGAGGACGGAGCACCTGCCGCAGCAAGCCAACATGCCGTCTACGGTCATTTGGCCGCGCTTTGTAAAGCAGAGCTAGAGGGATAAACAAACATGGCAGCACACCGGTAAGGTAAGACAACACGTTTACATGTTGTTTTCTATATGTTCTCTGACATTTATCCGAACGATATGAGGTGGTCTTTGTGGAAAAAAGCTTGTTTAGTGGACTAACTTTGCACTTGAAGTATGCCCGTTCACTTACGTTTTTACAGGTCTGACGCTATGGCTGTATCTAGGCTAACCGCTAACATGCTAACTATTATTTCTAGTCACTTGAAACAAATTTAGGACGATAGGAGACGGGTTGAAATAAACCGAAATTTCCTTTTAAGTCCTTCTCAGGCAAGCTCAGGGGTTTAGTGTTGCCAGAGCCCACAGGAACAACACTCCACAATGCTTTTTTTTTTCTCCAAGTGAAGATTAGAATATATGCAGTTCACATAATCCTGTGGAAATTTATATTTTTTAACACTTAAAGAATCACTCATTACTAAAAGTGCATGTCATCCAAGAGAGACAATAAAAACTAAAGGAATGGTCAAAGTTGTCATATTGAAATTTAAGGTGTGCTGGTGGATTCACATTGTCACCTCATGCATTATGTAACATTACAGGTAAACATTCCACCTTAAAAGTTGCCAGCAGTCGGCCCAGTTTGCTTAATGTATGTAAAACAGTGGTTACATAAGCTTCAAAACCAGCCACAACTCAGCCCTGAGCAGAGTGACCGTCCACTACTGACCAATCAACAGACTGCAGTGTTCACAGCTCCACCTTTTAGTACCAGGTCTGTGTGCTAGGTACCCCAACAGAGGGGTGACCAACAATGGGGACGGTACGGAACGGTTCCATTGGTACCATCCACATCTTTTCACAGTGGAAACAGCAAAAATGTGAACTGAACTGTACCGTACTGCTTTGGCGGAAACAGGGCTCAAGATTCTGTAACTGAGTTGCCTACGTCTCACCTCAGATGTTTTCAGAAACATGCTTGTTCTTCCTGTTTTACTGTAATACGAGATTGTTTGTTACCAGCCCACCGCCATTGTTTCCAACAGGCATTTTTAGGAGCGTTTATTGGTCTTGTGTTGGTGCAGTGCATTCTGGTAGTTGTAGGTTTTCTCTCTTTTGAGCAAAAACATTTTCCTCTGTTTTCTCTGATCATTTAATGCCAATTTCAAAAGTATTTGCATCTTTCTACTGTAGAGGCATCTTAGTTTTATAAAAAAGGGCAGCTTTCCAGCAGAATTTATCTCTTTGATACTATGAGACAGGACAGGAGAACTCTGGTCATGAACAGATATATGCTTTTGACTTTGCAAAGTGATCTCCCTAGAATGTGCACTTGGAATAGCAGGACACAAAACCATGGTTTTCATTTCTCTTTGCATCAAATGCATGATCACTGCAAGGCTGGAATAAGGTTTGTGCTTTACAATATGAGGCAGCTTCTTTTGTGAGGGGAATGATGGATGCGTCGTCCAGAAAAATCTGATTATACTGTAAGATACTAATACCCTGAAGTACCTGGCCTATGCTACTTGACATCCTTCCTATCAACACTTTATCTCTCGTTCCACCTCATGACTACTTGGGATTTCTAGGGTCAAAGCAGAGCTAATTAGCCTCTCTGTCGTCCCTCTGCTCTTTCTTTCCTTTCCTACCCTTCTCTCTTACTTTCCTTCCTTCCCTCTCCCCTGCGTCCACTCCTCTTTGCTGTTTTGAGCACTCGCACACCTCTCTCCTGCACTTCCTCTCCTTCTTCCCTTCAGGGAGGACAGCCCATCACCATTCTAGACGCATAACCAGCCCCAGCCACAAGTGACAGCATCACACACACACACACACACACACACACACTCACACAACACACACAAACCCATGATCCGCCCGTGTGCACACACACACACACACACTACTCTCCATCCGTCACATTTACATTTCAAACTGCCTGCGCTTCCACCAACACATCCATTATTTACCAGCCTCTGGCCAAAGAGGAGAGCACTGTATCCACACTCCCCAGGTAGTGTGAGTTTGTGTGTGTGAGTGTGTGTGTGAGGGACTCGGCTGCACTTCCTCTCTTGCTGCTTCCCTCAGCAGCCTGCAATTATATTTTCTAAACTTCATAAACTAAATTTTCCTTCCTTTTCTCATTTCGTTCCCTTTTCCGCTTTCTTGCCTCTCGTCCCTCTCGATCTTTTAAAAGTCAATTACGGGCCGTTTGGTACCGACAGCGGTGTCACAAATACTGTACGTCACCAAAACAAATGAAAACTCTCAGTAGATTTTTGTTTTTGAAGAGTTCTGGGTGTATTTGTGGATAAAAAAACAACAGTAAAACTGTCTTTTTCCATTGATGAACAGGAGTGTTTTCAAATGTCATTTGCAACTTTTTGAGCCACTTCAGATTTTGTGGGTGTGGAGTTTTATTTTGTCGGGTATTTTTAGTCTGTTTTCTTCCTGTCTCGGCACGTGTCAATAAAAAAAAGGAGATCTTCATTTTTCTCTGCTTAATGCACAGATATGCCCGTCTTTACATGTGTGATTCTCAGTGCGAGGGGGTCTGCATGTATGTCCTGGCGTATTCACACATGATTCATGCTTCACACCCTGACCGCTGCCTTTGAATGTGCAACCGACAAGTGCACACCGTTTGTTCAAAATGTGCGCGATTCACACTCCTCACTATGTCGAGGCCGCGGCGGTGGTGGCGGGAAGACAGAAGAAGCGGCACATTCTGTCCATCTTGCACACGCCTCCTTCTTGCTGTTTTTCTAGCCTCGCTGCACCTCCTGATGCCTCCTCACACCTCCTCCATATGAGGTGAGAGCTCAGAACGAGACGTTGACTCTTATTTGTAAATTGTTTGTAGGATACCACTTAAATATCTGTCTCTTTGTCTCCTCAGTTTTTTCAAAAGTGATTTATTTTCTTATGTTAAGTAACAAATAGGTGAATAACTTGTCGACTCCAGAGTGCAAGAAACCCCTCTTGCTTTGATCTGTTATAATAAGAGAAGGGAGGCCAACAGGAGGAGAGCTATTATAGGCTAGCGGCTATGTAAAAGGGTATGAGGGTGGCCTAGTTAAAGCACTCATAATGGATTACATTATGCTATAAACACACTCCTGCCAGTTGAAGTCAGATGTCTCCTAAATGAGCCAGTGAATGGCTGGTTAGGATGGTCATTTTTCTTTTTTTACAGTCTGAGGCAACCAAACAAAAGAGGTGGGACAGGGCAAGCCAGTTATCATACACTATAGAGCCTCTTCTGCTAACAAAGCTAACAAACAGTACTTTTAGCTTTTAGTGATTGAGAATATGTCTTTATCCTCCTGAGACCCAAAACGTTGTTTGGTATGTATTTTCAATTATTTTTCTCGCTGTTTGGGATCAGTAGGACCCCATAATTATTAAAAAATCCCAAGTACCAATGTCCTCAAATGAAATGATATTTAAGTCCCCATGTCTTCAAACAAGTACTTCCTAATTATTAGTATCTTTGCTTGTTACTGTTGGCAAATTGGTCATATTTGTTGTCATATCACACTATAAACATTATTAATCATAGATACACAAGTTTCAACCATAAAATTTGATCAGGTTTTGGACTTGGCAGAGGTGGCTGCTATCTTGTTTTAACATGGATTAGTGTATTGTGCTCTAACTACCACCAGATGGCACAAATAAGTGTCCACGACTGACAGGTCAAGTTAGGTCAAATGAAGTGTAACGTCCAGTAAACCCAAAATATAATGTCTCCATATGAGGACACAGGGTCTTAGCAGGGTATTATTTATCTTTATACTGATGGTTTACAAAATTTAACTAATAGAAAACTGAAAATAGTCCCTGACAAATGCTCTATTCACGTTGGTTTGAGTAACGTTTGCTAAAAACTACAGTGCGCAGCTGTTTTATGAGATTATTTAACCTTCTTGTGTGTTTTGTTCTTAAAGGAACAGTTCACCCAAAAATCAAAAATACATAATTTTCCTCATACCTGTAATGCTATTTACCAATCTATATTGTTTTGGTGTGAGTTGCTAAATGTTGGAGATATTGGCTGTGGAGATGTTCGCCTTCTCTCCAATATAATGAAACTAGATGGCACTCGGCAGCCTTTCCAATTCCATGCCAGAGAATAATACTGCTAGCTGAGCAAGCAGTAGATGCACACTTTCTTCTGTGTAGTGATATGGTTGGTGGGTGTTCAATAGGAAGCTCACAAAAAGTTCAGTGGATTATCTTGAGTAACTGGGTCAAGATCTCTAGAAAGAGACATTGCTGCTGAGTTTTTCAAATGCAAATGTATTTTTTTTTTTCTTTTTTAGTGCTTTGACCACCACAAGCCGAGTGCCATCTAGTTCCATTTATTGGAGAGAAGGCAGACATCTCTACAGGCAATATCTCCAACACTCAGCAACTCACAAAAAAACAATCTAGACTAATAAATAGCACTACAAGTAAGAGGAAAAATATGTACTTTTGATTTTTGGGGGAACTGTGCCTTTAAAATTTGTAATTTACGTCTATAGTAGCAATAAATGTGGTTGAAGGTAAGTGCTGTAGGGAGGCCAGAAAGAGCTGACAGACAGACTAAAGCATTGTTGGTTTAGGTTTTGTCATGAAACTCAGATAACTAGCCTATAGAACAATGCCAGACTCAACTTTTAAATAATACAGAAAGGAGAAAAAAAGCAGCCACATGTTGGTAAAGACTACTTCAGAAAAGATGCAGCAAGTAATCTCAACAGAGCTCAGTACAAATGTGTGATCATTCCTCTAATACATTTGATGTTTTATCAAAACAAGTGACACTCCGCCCTGAATTGATGCGGATCCAAAAGCTCTCGCTATGGACCGGAGGTCTCTTCCTTCATCAGTGACACGCACCAAAGGATTGTGGGATTGCTGGCCAAGCATCTTGGCATGGGCCCCTGTGGTTGGCTGCTGCCACGGCGATGAAGCGGTGTGATGTTCTCTCCAGCAGACCCCCACGATCGCTGCGCCGGTAGACCACAACAACACACCTTGGCCAGCTTTCCTGGCTTCCATCCTGCCGAGCTTCCAACACCAAAACAGCTTCTCTTCTCTCCTTCCTCCTTTCCTCTTCACTTGGTCCTCCTTCCCTCCTCCACTCTTGTTTTCTACCTTGCTTTCTCACCTAGCCAGATGAGCAGACACTGAAATAGCGAGCGGTGTATATTTATACATCTAAAACATCAGAGATGTCACAACATTGGTGATGCTGAGTGTTAGACATCTCACGCTGCCTTTAATACCACCTCGAGCCTTACCACCCGCACTGTGGACAGCAGTCTGTTCGTTCACACCTCTGCAGCATCATATAAGGTGTGAGAATTTCTTAGTGCACAACACCAATGAGTTAATCCCGTCGGTCAACTTACCTGTTAACTTACAAGCATTAATTTACCCATATGTACCCAGTGATTCTTCAGGAAACAGGAAAAGTAGTCCCTTTAAACCATATGTTTGTATCTTCAGTAGAAAAATTCCAGTGCAAAGAGATAATTTTACCGCCGATAATAAAACATAATGGGTAAATCCACTAACATGCCAATCACTTTAAACCTGACACATTACCTCACAACATTCAAGCTCCACTAAAACCCACCTGGCTGCTCTCACTGAGCAGAGTCAGTCATTTTTCAGCAGAGACAGTAGTTACGCCAAGCCCTCTTTTTATAGTACAAATTACCACCAAAGAAAAATAGTTTCCAGGCGAGTGGAAACACATGGAGTCGATTCTGATGTATTTTGTCTTCTGTGGCGAAAGAAAGACTCCTAATCTCTTGCAACATGTGTGGGCCATACACTTGTTCTGTCTCAGTTTGGGACATCCTCTTGGCACGGCTACAGACAGAGGTTTGCGCAGCACCTGTGTGTCCTGCTCGCCGTGTTGATTCAAATTAAAAACCTGTGGCACCTGGTCATCTTTAAACGCACACAGCTGTTGTGTGAAAATAAAAGCAAAAACAAACAGTTCGGGTGCATACGTTAGGGTTGCATGTGCGCGCATATGTGAAATTACATCATCTGCGGGACCAAGCCCCCCGAGGACAACAAGGCGGCCCAGCTATCTTCACTTAAGTCTGATTTGCAACAAAGCCTGACTTGTGGCACGCACATTCGGTTCAAAGCTGACTGCCAGCTAAATAATAACCACAACACCTGTTACCTGTTTGCACACATGCCAAATCCAAGGTCATATTCTCTCCATTAAGTCCTCGTGTAAACTAGTGTTTTTCACCCTTTACCAATACACAGGATTTGATGGAGCTTTTTTTTTTACCAAACAGTCCTCTGTGAGCTTCACTTTGATATCAGATTGCTCTGTGTGAGTCAGAAAGGTTGGGCATGATTTTGAGAAACTGCCTGGCTGGTGGTGAGTAATCACTTTGACCTCATGATATCTGCCTAAAATAAATCATGCACTCTGTGAATGAGTCCAGGAACTTCACAGCCTTCATTTATTTTGAAAGTTTCTTTCTGCCTACTGTATGTATTACAGAGGTTTTTACACAATGTTTTAACCTTCTGCATTTGATTAAAAAAAGTAGCTTAATATGAGTTAGAGAGTAGCATGTGCCAGCAGAGGCAACGCAACTGCTCAGACCTTCTGGAAGATAAGAATTACTGATAGTTACTCATGCTGGATACAGCCAGTTGTGTCTTTGTTCACTGCTACACTCTTAGAAGTAAGAGGTGCTAACTAGACCCATATAGGGTTCTTTGGCTTGTCACCAGGGGAGAACCCTTTCTGTTCCTTGTACTGTAGCACCTTTTCCACCAAAATAGATCTAGTTCTTGAACTGGTTCTGTTTGGGATTCTTGGAACCTCGGTGTTATCTAGTAAACCTGCCTGCATTTCCAACAGTATTAAGTGGAACCATTCTAATCAAGGATGTGTCATCAATGGAGGGTGTTGAACAATACACATCAGAATAAACAGTATAGCAAGATGGTGGATTCCAAGGGTTTCATCAAGAACCCACCCAGGCTGGCTGTAACAATAGTAATTGACTACACTGGTCATAGATCTTGGTACCACTGTTCATGGTTTTAGTTTAACAGGTAAGCCTGGGGCCAAGGGAACCACGCCCAGTGGCCTTGAGCTCCATGAATGGCTGGGGCTGATGTCTTCAAGTGGAACTAACAACACTCATAGTTCACAATCATGTTTTAAGGGGGTGGAGATTTTGTGAAATCACCGCTACACAGCCTTAAATATTTCAATAAACAGAGTAGGGTTGGGAACATTAACTTGGTTCCAAATAAGAACTGTATCCAAAATGACAAGTACTAAAAAAGACCGTCTGCTGAAAGTCCTTTTGGCAGACCATGTGCTATTGTATGGCATAAAATGAAAGTAAAGGTATCTATTATGGCAGAACACAAGTAAAATGAATTGATTAAGGGGATTCCACACACATGTACATGTAAAAACATTTTAATATCTAAGGATGAGGATCTTTTAATAACCATGCTTTTCACAATTCTTTAAGAACTCTTTCTTCCAAAAGGATTCTGTATGAAACCCTCTGTCTTTCAAAGGACCCTTGAAGAGCACTTTCTTCAGAAGCAAATGGTTCTGGGTAGAACCTCAGCCCTTCAGGAGAAAGCCCTTATTTCTAAGAGTGTATGAATACCAGAGAGGCTAGATTATGACAGAGAATAACTTATTCAACTTCACCTGCTGCCAAAACCTCTCACCTGGCAGGACGACATTGTCATACGAGTTCATGTGACTTTTTACAAGTCCTGGTTCACTTGTAAATTGAGAAGTGTGAACTCAAACAAGCCAAATATCAGCAAAGTAAACTTCAGACCAAAGTCTGCAGGTGTGATTGCACCTTTAACTCCCATTGAAATGTAATCCCATTTCCTAAAATCTGGAGCTCGTGATGAAAATCCACCGCGTGTCTCCAATTCACAGAGCTTTTGTCACATTAGTCAACAAGGCCCCGCGACTACAGGCTGTTTACAAAGCGGAGCCTCTCTCCTCTCTGTCACGTAGCGCCACGACTGGAGGGGGAGCGTGCAATCAAAGCTCACCGAACACACGTCATCCTTTGAGGGGGTCTTTGAAATCTGGCCCTCATCCGCACACAGGAGCGCATCACACCGCATTAGACAGTTTGTGGAATAAATATTTGACGGCCGGCAATATCACAAGACGCAGAGAAACCTCCTAGCACGCAGCTGTTCACCCCACCCCCCACCCACAACCCCCTACACACTCCCAATCATGGCCCCCCCTTCTCCTGCTCTCCCCTCCCATCCTTTATCCTCCCCTCCGCCCTGCCTGCCTGGCTCCTGCAGACAGAGAGCTGGTTTAAAGCTCAATTGTGCATTTTGCAGATAAAGTAGCAAAACTACTAGAGGCGGTGTTGTGAGCGCTCGTTGCCAGGGCAACACTGGTAGGGAGACCTGGTTCTCCATTACTACTTAATTTAGGCGCTCTAATTGCATTCCACACAATCTGTGGCCACAATGTTATGCAGAGGAAGAGGGAGAAGAAGTTGGGGTGGGTGGGGGGAGAGGTCTTCGGTAAACCCCTGCCTAGGAGCAAAAATAAAATGCCTCACAAACAGAACGCAGGGCAAATGGCTTTGGAATTCTCTTTATTGCTGTTTGTGGTGATAAAACGTTTCGCTCAAAGATGAACCAAAACATTAAATTTCAATTTCGCACCAGTCTCAAGAGCGCATTATCACGTTGTGTTTAATTTTAGGACAGAGGCCGAGTCGCTGGAAATGTTGAATGTCATCAACTGCTCAGAAGTTAAATATATTGTCTGCTGAATGAAAGACTATAAAGCGGCAATCTTTGTATGGGAAAGCTTGTGTGCGTGAGAGAGAGAGAGACAGATAGGGAGGGAGTGAGAGCGAAGTAAAATTGCTGTAATTGTTCAAGCCTCTAGCCTCTGAGCTTCCCTTAAAAAGAGTGCGCGCATACACACACACACACACACACACACACACACACACACACTGAGCCTCACCGTCCCTTTGAACCTCCACAGGCCGTGGCCCTGAGAGAAAGCTGGCCCACGATGCTTTTCTTCGGCCGGGGGTTTGAAATGATTGGTAACTGTTGAGCCAGTGTTTTCAGGTCCCTGACCCCCAGCACTGAAGTGCCACAGACACTAGATACAACATAGCCCCAATTATCCTGCACTCTCCCCAGCCACTTCACTAACCCAGCGGACTCCCAGCCTCAACTACACTGCAAAAAATACACACCTCCTAACGGCTGATTTGTGGGCTCAAAGTACTGATTTCATTAGATGAAAAAAATCAAACATCAGCTAAACACCTAGTCACCTTTTAGAAGATTCCATCAGTGCAGCAAAAGTTTCACATTTTATATCGCTAACACCCAACAAAATTTGTAACAAATGAAAAGCTCGGTAGACAGCATGATCAACGAGAACTGCCACAGCGAACAGACAAAGAGTGTCTGATCTCTTATGAGCTGTTTTTCCTTCACCTGATATCCTGGATTCCTATTAGATATTTTTCATTTACCATCTAAGACTAATCTCCAAGGTGCTCCAACTGTAAGCACATTTTGTTTTTCGTCATGATAAAATCAAGCGGCAAACTCCGGGGCTGAAAAATGAAGCCAATGCACAAGTGCCAGAAGCTGCAGTTCCTCATATGGCCACTTGAGGCTGGAGCAGTGAAAGTGAATCTTAACCATTCACTGGGCTGGGTCTAAACGTTCACATTCCCTCGCCTCTGCAGCAGCTGCTCCTATCATACATCAATCTGATCAGATCAGCTCTGATCGTATCAACTGATCAGTTATCCCCTGCAACTCAAACTACACAAACCGCTGCTGAAGGGAAAAGAAAACTTTTGAAGAGATCCACTTGCACTGTATTCACAGACCTGCAAAAATGTCAGAACCCAGAGAGGGGATACAGAATGATACAAAGGGACACACACCCCCAAAAATAAAATTTCACGTAAAATTTGCATTCTCACAGTTGACCATAGACTGTAAATGCACTGTGCTAACCAAGCCAGAAGTTGGGGATAGCTCCACCCTCTGGTCCAAATATGTCACTTCTGGCTCCAAATAGCCAAGATGGCAATGGCAGAAATGCTAAACTCAAGGCTCAAAACAGGAGTCCCCAAACCAATGGATGACATCAGGGTGGCTACTTCCATTATTTTACACAGTCTATGGATAAAATCAAATATGTTTGTCTTAGTGCCTGGGATGGCCCCATGGTAAAAGTCTGAGTCCGCATGTCAAGGTTCAACAGAAATTATAAGGGAGAAGATGTACTTTTCTCGTGCTTATTGACAAGTCAGGTTTTGAAAATTGTCCTTTGCACACCAAGTCTTTATCTTTTGTATGTGTTCTTTTAACCCATGATCTGCAAAAAATCGTTATGCACAGAATCCTTGCACACCGAGTCTATATTTGTTGTGAAAATTCACAATACAAGACAAAATGGAGTTGTTAGGCTATGAGGATGGGTTTTTTTTAGTCTTAACGCTTCTTGAAAGTAGAAAAAGATAATATAGGGGCCAATCATCCAATTGGACAACTTTACCTGCTGATAAAGGAACTATGATATTGTCCCCAATGAAAGTTACAGACTGTGTGCAAAGGCCTTTAGGAACGTTGGGATTTATGTGTGAGAAACTTTCCAGAGCCGCAAGTTGAAATGGCTGTTTGTGTTATGTGTGTCTATCATGGGATGTCTGGGTTTGATAGGGAATTTCGGTGGCTGTGTGGAGGAGGTGGCTGGCAGTTTTGACCCCTGCCACTTTCTCCGACCTGTCCTTTGTCTTTTCTTACCCTGGTCCCCTCACCCAAAACCCCCCTGTCCCCTCACCCCCACCAACAAAAGGACCTCTTGCATGAGGAGGGGGAGGTGGGGGGGCACCTCTTTTATGACTTCTTTGCCATTTTTTTTCTCCCCCCGTGCCATTCGGTTTTCAGGGCCATTCGTTCCTGCCTCGTCCTTGGGAGTCGGAGGCCACCATTTATATCGTTGCCTGGGAATTAAGGCCCCGTGGCCCCTTTTGTTGCAAGGTGGGCTGGGGCAGCAGTGGCTGGGGCAGGGGGCGAGGGGCAAGGGAGGGCTGCCCTTTGTTCCAGCCAGCAGAGTGGGCTTCAGTTCCCACAGACCTGGGGGCCGACGGGGGGGCCCCAGGCCCCCGCAGCATGACAGTGATGAGGTAATGTTTACAGAGCCACGGGCCCTCACACATGCAGCGTTCAAGCATTTATGGGGAATGCATTCACACGAAGACAAACATGGACACAAACAGGTGTGAAAGGTGGATAAACACACACGCTGAGGTTTGAAGACAAAACCAATCTTAACTAAGATTAAAAATAAACCCATATAAAACAGACTTGACCATGACGGAAATAACAACCCCAAAACGTTTATAAAACAGCTCATCATGGACATTTTGCACACTAGAGGATATCGTGCATATTCACTTTTAGTGATTTTTACATTTTTAAATAAGGGAAATGTAGACCTTAAATTTAAGACACTAAAAGAATATAAAAAGGCCATTTATATTACATTTTTAAAAAGTTAACATTTTGAATATACATTATTTCTAAAGGACACCAACAAATGATAATAGCAGAACACAGAATGCTACAGCAGAACATTTTTAACAGCTGTCTGAAACATCAATATATGTTTTATTCGACAGAGAGCAAGCTACTTTTAGTCTATGACCAGCTTTAATCCCTTTTGATCTAATTAAATGAAAACTGGTTCTCCATTTCCCACCAAAGCCACACAGGAAGGAGGATACAAAATTCTCTCCATAAAGAGTCCATAATCCACTACAGCAATCAGTCCATTTAAAGGAATACTTCACAGCCCAAAATCACCATTTGCATATCAGTTAATCACCTACATGGAATTATTGAAGCAAACTTTGTTTTTCTGGGATGTCTCTGCACTGAACGAAGAATCCAAAAACAGAGAAAATTCTTGATGAATTGAAGTAATTGGGGTCCGTGCTTAACAACAGCAAAGCTATGTCAAAACATTTGTTTACAAACTCTCACACAACTTGTTGTTATGTGTAACTGATGTATAATTGTAATAAGTTTATATTTCACACATGCTGTCTGTAGCTGGTACATTTATTTCAGTGTGTATTTATGTACATTTTTATATTTTATCAGTGCAACACTTTTATGTAGCATGTTAAGTTACCAATCTCAGGTTAAGCCAGAGGAGCATTACAGCAGTTTTTCACAGGTTTTTGTGTTGTCTCTTTGTTTTTAAAGGTTTGTGAAAAGTTGGTCATGAGGAGCTGCTGTGCTGATTTTAATTTGTTTTGCACAGGTATATAAGCTCCCTTTATGTTGTTTTTTATATAAATTTGTTTTAGTGAAATATGAAAAAATGCTGCTGTGGTTTGCACATAGAATAAATACTCCTGGTCAGCAAGGCAGAAGTTTCCCTCGTCTTCTACCTCATCATCCACGAACACAAGGCAGAGCTCGTAGCAAACCGAAGTGTCACACCAGAGTGGTTACATAGCTCCTCTCAAAGCCAGTCTCCACTGACAAAAACAAATATTTTACCTCACTGAACACGGGAGCTTCTAATCTACTGCTGCCTCTATTATTTAGTTTGTTTGGGTTAATGTGTGACTTTGGTGAGTTCAAACAAACCTTTTAAATACTAAAGTCATGCAGTAACAAACTAACTGATCAAGGCAGTGGTATACCAGTAGCTCTAGTGTTAAGGAAGGTAAAATAACTGTTTTTGTCAGTGGAGTCTGGCTTTAAGGAGAGAATAGATAAGTTTAACTTTTAGTTCAGTTCCCTGTCACAAAGGGCTGGGTTTGAAAAGCACTGAGCATACAACTGTATAATTGAGACTTAAAGTATACTGCACAAGTTGTGTGAGAGTTTGTTAACGGATGTTTTGATTTAGTTTTGCTGTTGTTATATGCGGACCCCTATGACTTCAATTCATCAAGAAATTTCTCAGTTTTTGGATTCATCATTCACCGCAGAGGCAAGTCAGAAAAACAAAGTTTTCTTCAAGAATTCAGTGTAACACAAGGTGAGTGATTAAAATACAAATGGTGATTTTTGGGCGTGAAGTATTCCTTTAAACAGCCTGATTATTGTTGTGAATTACAGACTCTTTTATGGAGAGAATTTTGTATCCTCCTTCCTGTATGGCTTTGATGGATAATGGACAATACGTTTTTATTTAACTAAATCAAAAGGGATAAAATCTGGTTATAGACTAAAACTAAATTTAATAGGAGGCTTGACAAAGCTTGATCTGTGTCAAATAAAATATACATTGATGCTTTAGACAACTGTTAAAAAATGTTCTGCTATAATCTTTTGTCAATGTCCTTTAAAAACAATGTTTCAAAATGTCAGCTTTTTAAGAACAACCTTTTTCATTCTCTTATGGGAACCCCTATGACTTCAATTCATCAAATGTAACACAGGCTGAGTAACGGATATACGAATGGTGATTTGGGGGGGTTAAAGTGTAACTTTAAAACTCTTTTTTTCATCCTTCACACAATTATTTCTGTCATTTATCATGTGCAACACCATCAGTTTCTGCCGAGAGAGAGTATGCCCGTCGTTGTTCCCATATTTAAATAAATAATTTTAAAGTTAAGCTAAGTCTAAACCTAAGATTAAGTCCATCAAGAGGGATTAAAACACACACATCCACGATACCATACACTCCTCTTCCCTGCTTGGACTTCCAGTTTTCTCCTGTGTTCATGGCAGAAGAGCAAGCCTCGTCTCTTCGTTCTTATAGAGAAGGACCTGCTTATTATCTATGCCCTACCATCCCACACACACACACACACACACACACACACACACACACACAGAGTACTCGTCTCTCTGCCACCCTCCTCCTTCCACCTCCCCAAATATTTAGAAGCTGTTGAGCTGTTGATGCCCGCAGCTCTGACAAGCTAGAGTTCATTCAGAGTTGCAGAGATAGCTACTGTACTCGACTTTGTGTGTGAAGAAGGGAGGCAAGGAGAAGGAGATACACACACACACACACACACACACACACACACACACACACCCATATGACGGCGACAAACCCAGCTAACAGAGCAGAAACAAAACATACCGCCGCCTACACACACATATCAGTAGCTTTAGTCGTCTAATAACAGTTACTGTGAAGAGCATTGCTTTTCTTTTTTTAGAGAAACCTCTCCTCTTACACACAAAAAAGTTCACAATACGATTAGTGGAGGTGCTGCAGAAATAACCAGTGTTGTCAATAATTGCTGTGTTGGCGTTACAGGACAGAAATGATTTCATCCTCATCAACATCACAGGAAAGTTTAGGATTTCTGTTGGTGTGCTATGAATCTGCCAAAAGTTAAGATTCATATTCAAGATATTGAACCTCGATACTTTTTCCCTTCTCCTCTGCGTCTTGCATCATCTTCTCTCTCTTTTGACGGACCTACACATTCTTTACTCTCGCCCTTCACCTTTGGACTCGCAGTTGTAGCAATTTTTCCAGCTGTCACAAGGTGAAATTGTAAAAAGATCAATTTACACGTGCTGAACTGCAAGGAGAGTTATTGACACAGCTTGACCCATCGGCCCAAACCTCCCTCTTTTCTCCCTTTCACTGCAAACCGTCTTCCTCAGCTCATTTATAGTGAAAAAGCGACTGTGTGCAGCCTATGGGCCTGTCCCTGTAATTACTGCAGGCAAACAGCTTGCAAAGGTAAATTAACAAGTGAAGCTAGTGCTAGTTTGAAGCTCGCCACCTGTTGTGTATGTGACCAATAAAAAGCTTGAAGACCAGCTCCTCTCAAAAATGTGTTTTTCTTATGTTTTAAGTGTCTGACCTTGCCTATACAGACTATACAGGTGCAAAGTTTGTCACTAGAAACAGAGATACAGGATTCAAATGGACCCCAGGTAAACTAGATCAGATATGTCACTAATACAAAAGCCAATCATTGTCTAACACAGGGCAGGGGAAGAGATTTCAACACAATACAGGCAGAAAAACCTGCAGTTAGCATTAGCATACTGAAAGTGTGAATTGCTTTTCGATAAACCAGATCCTGGAACTTCCAAGACTTTTCCTTCAACAAACACATGTGGTTTTGTTTAGCCAACACACACGTGGTTGGGTTCAGGACTAAAGAACAGGGTTTGGCTTTACAATCATACAGGAAACAAACACTGACCTCCTGAGTGAACGTCGGTGGTTGTTGGACCCATCCACTACTCATCCCGCCTGCCCGACTCAGACTTTCACTCCCTTAACTTACTTAGCCGCACATCATGCTTGCATGAAAGGACAGTTTTTTTTACAGTGTCTGATGCCAGAAGTCACTGCCCAAGTGCCGTCATTGACGACTTTGCAGTGAGACCGGGTTGGCGGTGCATAAGGTCGGATCCAGAATTTCTCCATTAGGGAGAAAAAGTAGATCTGTTTCCTGCTACTCAGGAGAGTATAGATCTCTGCCAAGTGGCCATCTGAGCTGATTGCAACCAGTCTAGACAATTCTTGTAATTCAAGAAGACGATTTCATAAGTGTCACAATCACTAAAAGAATACATGCCTTGTCTATTTTTCATGGAGACATGGACACCATATGTAAAATAGAGATTCAATACATATTATGAGGATTAATGTATTTATAATGACTAAACCACAGCCTCAAATCTTTGATCCATGTCATTAATAACTGGACTTTTAATTGTATTAACTTTGCATGCTACAGCATAACACAATTAAAACAGACAAAGAAAACTATGACCATGTAGCCTACTTACTTACTTATGGTGGGACAGATATCAAGGGAAAATGGCCAAATAGTAAAATCTACAAGTCTACAAAATCAGGCAGGCAAAATGCTGAGCTTCTGAAAATGCTCCCAGAGTGGTCAGATGCCGTGTGGTGAACAGAGAAAAAAAACACAAGACACAGCTATGGCAGCTGGACCACGGAGACCTTTGCCTGGTGGAATTGTCCCTCACAGCTCCCTTACAGTCAAGATCAAGGCAAATATAACAAAAAAAAAAAAAAAAGACTACGAATAGGGTTGGGTCAGTTCTCGGTAATACCAATTCAGTTCGGTACTCCGTCTTGGACCGGGTTTTTTTTTTTTTTTTTGAGACTGAGCGGACCGCATACTCGGGCGGAATGTATGCGGAGCAGACGCCGCGGAGGTCCGCCCGGTAAAAGCAGACGTCCACAAGCCCTGTGCGCGCAAAGCACGACTGCGCGGACTCCGCTCCGCGCACCAGTGTCACACAAAAGACTGTTCGGCATGTATTTTTCACATCGTGGGGATTTTTCACGGACATTTTTACACGGAGTCCGCTCTGCTTATAGTACGCCCATGTCTGTGAGCACCAGTGTCTGCCTCTTCACCAAGCGCCAACGAGCAGGAAAGAGAGGGGGGTGGGGCGGGGACTGAGCTAGGGGGTGCGAGTGCGCATGCGCCGAGGCCTCTACTGTAGCCTGGAGTTTGTTTAATAGTGACGGGGAGTCGATAATGGCGGACAATTTAGTCTCGACGAAATCAAAAAATGCGCCACTATGGCAACACTTTGGCTTTGAGCCAGACAAAGGAGGCAACCCTTGTTTGCACTGATTGAGTAAGCTGCAAAATTTATTTGTAAGGAATAAAAGAAACAACTTGTTACTGTCACTCTGTTGTCCTAAGGTTGTTTTTTTTTTATTTTAAATGAGTCAATTGCGCCCCAAGTGGCGAAAATCCGGTATTACCAACTTGATGCGGTTTTTTACAAAAACTGGACCTTTTTTTTTTCTCATACCGACCCAACCCTAACTACGAATCATGCCTAACTTTAATGGATCATAACATACTCGGCATGAAATTAATTCGCAGACGCTTCTGTTCAAGTTTTCCATGGATGTCAGTTTTTGAGCCATGACAAAGGCCAAAATGTGACCTGCAACAGACGCAAGATTTGTTGTTTGTCGGTGGGACAACTCCCGGAAAATTTGCGGCCCCTCCCAGCCAGTTAAGAGGAGTCAGCAATCAGCAGTCAGTGATAAAAAAAAAATCACCGCAAGCACAAGAACAATGAGAATAAAGAATAAAGATAATGTGCATCCAAAATATTAGGCTGATTGGTCCAATAGTTTGTTAATGTGAGGGTGTCTGTCTATCTGCTGCTAACCTTGCAAACATACACACATGACCAAACACAAGATCCCCTCCAGGCTTAAGCCTAGCGGAGATAACAAAATATTTATCATGGTAGGGTGTCTGGGCGGAAACTATAAGGTTTCTATTCAGCAAATTAAATATAAATTAAAATCCAAAAGACCCATCTCGCTAAAGTCGCATGTTTTAAATACATCCGTTATACTATGTTGTTGCTTGGTGAGTGAGAGCTACTGTCCTACAAGTGCGGATTGTCTTCAGCCCCTTGTGTGTTAAGATGCTTGATAGCAGCGTCTACAATGGGAGCTATTGTTGAGTCTAATCCATAACACTGATATGATGCTAATGAAGGGATGTGTAATCATTATCCACGGCCTGGCTCGTGTTTTTTGCAATTTGAGAGGATTTGTGGGAGAATCCTGGGATCGGGGTTAATCTTGTTTCAGTTTCAGGTCAACTTTGACACAGTGCTGCTGTTTAGTTGGACTGTTTGGCGTGTGTGGCGTGCGCTTTGTCTCTCTGAGAGTGTGTGTGTGAGCGCTTAAGGGCAAATGCAGATGTTATTTGTATATTTGTGTGTCTGAATGTATTGTCAGGTCAAGATTTAAGATGTTCTCTACTCAAAGGCAGCATTTCGCAAAATAAAGCAGAGTAGTTGCGTAGGTGTGAATATTACATTGCAAATCTTTGATATCCACACTAAACTGGTTAAATTTAAAAACACTTTTAAATTTGGAACTAATACAGGGCCATTTTCAGGTCATTTTCTGAAACACCTAAAAATAGTTAGATGGTTGAATCTGCTTTTCTTCTTGGTCATCAGTCAGCAAAAATGTGCAGATGCCGCCCTGTTACCGTGCTGAGTCTCAGCTGGTTAAACCTCAGTTCTGCCCCTCCTGCCCTTCATTATCACTGGACCTGTTTTTTAAAACAGCTGAACCCACAAATCAGTGCATTTACATATTTGTCAGTTTCTTGTGTCAAACAATTAAACAATCATTGACTGATTCACTGAAATCCGTTTTTACAACGGTAAAGTCTTCTAAGGTTCAGGAGTTGACAGGAAGTTCTCTTGGTTCAAAAGGTTAAGAAGGTGGAACTGAGGGCTTGAAACAGAGAGAAAAAGATGCATTTTCTTCAGCCCCCCCACAACCCTGCAAAGGATAAGCAAGTATAGATAATGGAGGGATGGATGACGAGTGCCTAGCCTTAATCTGACTCCCTGCTGCTTGTTGTTTCTCCTCAGAGACCTGAAAAATTTTATACAAAGTGTGAACACAACTGCACAATCCATCCCTCATAAAATAATACTATAATGTAAAGGTGTTATGGTACACAGATGTCACAGTTGGGTGCAATTTTGGTACAGTGGGGAAAAACCCCAACAAAACAAATGCATAGGGTACAGTCCTCTTGCTGGGAACTGAAGTAACATTTTGCTATACTGGCAACTTCGGTTGACTATTGTCATTATAGTAAGTAGGATTACTGCCTCGCAATTGCATGCCTCTGCAAACTGGTCAAGTTACAGTTTACATCAGTGTCTGTTCAGACTCACTTGTAGCCATGACAGGACACAAGACTTCAAATATGGATGTTATTGCAAAGAAGCTAAAAATTCTAAAACATGGATGCTTCAAACACCTCTTTGCCCCTGCAGCACAGGAGATCTTTACACTATGTAATATTATATAATGGCCCGAGAAGTGCTTTTGCAGAACATTATGATGTCATAGTGAAGCTGACCTTTGACCTTTTGGATATAAAATCACTTTGTCACTTCATCCTATTCGAAATTTGTGTGAAATTTTGTCATAATTAGCATATGAATTGAGTTATGGCCTAAAACATGTTTAATGGGGTCAAAGTGAACTTTGACCACCAAATACTAATCAGTTCACCCCTGAGTTCAAATGGATGTTTGTGCCAAATTTGAGGAAGTTCCCTCAAGGTGTTCCTGAGATATTGCATTCCCAACAATAAGATGAACACAAAGTCAGACTGACTTTGACATTTGACCACCAAATTCTAATCAGTTTGTTCTTGAGTCCAAGTGGACATTTGTGCCAAATTTGAGGAAATTCCCTTTAGGCGTTCCTGAGATATTGTATTCCCAATAATGAGACAAACACAAAATCAGAGTGACCTTGACCTGTAACCACCAAAGTCTAAGCAGTTCATCCTTGAGACAAAGCGGATGTCTGTGCCAAATTTTAAGAGAATTCCCTCAAGGCCTTTTAGAGATATCCCTTTCACAAGCATGAGATGGATATGGTCACATGACCTTGAACTTTGACCACCAAATTCTAACAGTTAATTGTTGAGTTAAAGTGGATGTTTGTCCCAAATTTGAGAGAATTCTTTTAAGGCATTCCTGAGATATTGTGTTCCCAATAACAAGACGAACAAAAGGTCAGAGTGACCTTGACCTTTGACCACCAAAATCTAATCAGTTCCTTGTTGAGCCCAAGTAGACATTTGTACCAAACCGGGGGCATGATATGGAACATTTCAAACACTGTATGAACACTGCACACTGTCCCAAAAGGATACACTTTTACAACAGGCTATAGAACTGAAAAGCATCTCTTATGGATATGAAATTCTACAGGATAAATGAGCCCTGACTCACACGCCAACCTGCTTGTCGTGCTAAGTTGCTAGCGTTGTAGCGCTAAAAGTCTCCGGGCACTTGTGAACTAGAAACTAGATCTTAAATCTTTCCAGCAAATCAATACAAAAGAGAAAAGGAGACGGGGTGCGTGATGACTCGGCAACTGAATGCATAATATCAGCAGGTCAAGTGTTGTCATGTTTTTGGTATAAAAGCATTTTAAAGAAACTGCTTTGTCACAGAAGACAAAAGGCAACACTGGTGATAAGACAGAGAGATCATAAAAAGAGGGTATAGTTAAGACAAGACAAGTGGAAAATATACAAAAATACAGGAAGTGGGGCTAGAGTTTCCGTGTATGTGTTGGCCCTTGCAAAAATTACAACTAAATATTAAAAAATGACAGTAAAGGTGTATTTTAAATGCTTCCAGCACTGTAGATTGTTGGATTTCTATCTGTCCTGACATGAAACAGTCACACACAGAGACAATCCTGCTCCCAGACTACAGTGCAGGTGGGTTTTCTCTTTCAGGTCACCAACATATTACCTTTTATTTCCTCTCAGAACTCTGTCAAAACACCACGACGAAATCCTCCTGTGTCTCGGCCCCTGCACCGTGCTGCTAATAAGCCCGACGCACTCGCAGTTACAAAAGGACAATTGCGGCAATTTCCTCTCTCCCTTAATCATCTCCTTTTTTATGATAAGGATGGAACTAACTGCGGAGGTGAAGTTACATTCTAATAAAGTCAGTCGGTTAATAATGTAATCTTAAATTACGCCGTAATTACCGCCTCTTAGTCACTGGGGGATGCTCTGTAATTCAATCACTGGCCCCTGCGATACTGTACAACAAAAAAATAAAAAAAGGCGCGTTATCGAGGCTATTTTACCGTGGAAATGAATAGTCCTACCCACCGCTGCTCCCGCTTGGGGTAATTAGACAGCAGAGTCTCCGGCTGCACACAAGCCTCAGTTATCAGTGAGGAGGCCTTATCCATCAGGGCTTTAAACCTTGCATGTCTGCAGGGAGGTGTGTGTGTGCATTTGTTGCATGCATTTGTAGGTGTATATATCTATATATGTTTACAGGCCTGTAGGAGTATTTCTGTGTGATGTATTCGGTGTTTTCCGTGTGTGGGAATACATGTGTAAATCTGCAGATCTGCCCAAAGCTGCAGCTTCTTTCTAATTCTGTAAATCTGCAGTCCTCCTTAACCCCCCAAACCTCCTCCGACGGGAATGAAAAGTTCTTGACACACTGGGAGCAAATGTGTGGGAATTGTTTTCTACCTTCATTCAGCTGGGTCAGGGTTCGCACACCGCGTTGAGTGTGCACACACACACACACACAGGAAAAAAAGGCAGACACACATGCAGAAATGCCACAGGACCCAAACCCAATTTGTCATTTATTTTCAAGAGGGTGATTTCTTTAGAGGCACTGCTTGCTTGATATTATGTGGCAGGGAAAATCTAATGCCCCTCAATAGGTTTTCCCCAGGAAAAGGGGAGAAATTAGATTTGCAAACTGGGAACTTCATTTGGGAGGACTGGCTCCGACTCCGAGAGAGAGGAGGAGAAGCCTGCGAAGGCAGTGCGGGGGGGGGGGGGGGATGAAAATCTATACTGCAGTGCTGAATCAGCAGCGTCTCGTGTCCCTCCTTCTCTTCCTCCCTGACTCCCTTGTTCTTCAAACCCCTCCTCCCCTCCCTGCTTCTGTTGCTCCTCATCAGCACAGTGGATTCCCTCGCCACTGCCAAGAAAGGAGGCGGCGTTGTCAGCCTCTCTCGGTGTGTCAACGCTCTTAGTTTCCTTTTTTCTTAACACCTTCTCCTAGTCAAACAGGCTCAAAGTAAAGTACGGCAACAGCGGGAGCAAATAGGCTCCTGTCGAAACTGGAGGTAAACAGCGAAGCCACCGCCAGGAACCCCTCGCCCTTTGACCCCACCCCCCACATGCTGGGGTCACTGAAGAAGAGATAGATAAAATGGATGACAGGCCCCAGCAGAGGGGCCAGGTGCAAGGGCACGCCAAGAGGAGAAAAAGGAGGTGGTGGAAGCGTGTGGGGGGCTTCAATTTGTTGGGGGTAGGAGCGAAGATGAGGTTTGGATGGAGTTTAGGTTCCAGGGGTCGCCACCGCCCCCTTTACCCCAAATGGTCTCCTCGTACAACATGAAAACAAATAAATTTTCATGTCACACTGTCAGCGAGTTGACAAGAATATACACACCTCCACCCCAACCTCAAACACATCTGTGCATGGGTAGTCACGGCGGTGGCAGGCGGAGGGTTCACTGGAGAAATAGGCGACATGGTGGAGGCATGATAAATCTGACACAGGCGCTCTCATTTTCTATGCTGACAGGAAACAGTCACCCAGGTGTCAATGCCTGATCAGATGGATGTAGACGCTGAGGTGTGACTCGAGAGCAAACACAGACAGGTGGAGCGGTAATCATACGCGCTGCATCGACGGACGGGCTGATCAGACGCAAGCATGTCACTGTAAACACACAGCACACGAGTCTCTACCACAATGTGAAATGAGCACGGAATCGGGAACGCAGATTATAAACAGTGGATGTGGATAATTTGAGGATTACATTCCTCCACCATGAGAGGATTATGTGGCAACAGTGTGGATTGGACATGCCGTTTTCACGTGTTTGCCACGTGAACAGAATTGATTGTGGTTACCAAGTAACTTAAGGTGACAGTTAGGTTTAGGAAACTTCAGCAAACTGAGTGTTGGTAATCAAGTAACTGAGGTGGATTTAACCCTTTGATACAATATATACCTGTTCAAAAGTGGCCTCTCGGGCTCTGCTTTTTGCCTGCACTTTTACTTTGGAGAGCAGGAAGGGGTACTGCTATAGAAGCAAAACAATGCATGAAGAATGCATGCATTGAAGAATGTATGCCTCTGTAAACCAGTCAAGTTGCAGTTCCAGTTTACATCCATGTCTGTGAAAACAACCCGGCAGCACAGGAGACCTGTGCAATCAGCAGTTTTCAGGTGGACACCCAAGATTAGTGTCACCAGTTCAGTATCTGACCAAATGCTCCCCTTCTGTTCAATTATGTTATTGAGTAATGGCCAGAAAAGTGGTTTTGGAGAACATTATGATGTCACAGGAAAGTTGATATTTGACTTTTTGGATATAAAATGTCATCATTTTATCCTCTTAGACATTTGAGTGAAATTTTATCATAATTAACATATGAATTCTAGAGTTATGCCCAAAAACATGTTTTGCAAGGTCACAATGACCTTGTCCTTTGACCACCAAACTCTAATCAGTTCCCTCTTGAGTCCAAGTGGATGTTTTTACCAAAATTGTGAAAAATCCCTCAAGGCATTCTTAAAATATTGCATTCATAAGAATGAGATGGGGGCGGCATGGTGGTGTGGTGGTTAGCACTCTCGCCTCACAGCAAGAGGGTTGCCGGTTCGATCCCGTGCGTGGGAGCCCTTCTGTGTGGAGTTTGCATGTTCTCCCCGGGCACTCCAGCTTCCTCCCACAGTCCAAAGACATGCAGATTGGGGACTAGGTTAATTGATAACTCTAAATTGTCCGTAGGTGTGAATGTGAGCGTGAATGGTTGTTTGTCTCTATGTGTTAGCCCTGCGATATTCTGGCGACCTGTCCAGGGTGTACCCTGCCTCTCGCCCGATGTCAGCTGGGATAGGCTCCCGCCCCCCCGCGACCCTCAATAGAACGAAGCGGTTAGAAGATGAATGAATGAATGAATGAAAGAATGAGATGGACAGAAGGTGACAGTGACCTTTGACCTTTAAACATCAAATTCTAATAAGTTCATCCATGAGTCCAAGTAGACATTTGTGCCAAAACTGCAAAAATTCCCTTTAGACGTTCATAAGACACTGAATTCATAAGAATGGAAAAGAACGTAAGGTCAGAGTGATGTTTGACCTTTAACCTCTAAAAGCTTATCAGTTCATTGTTGAGTGCAAGTGAACGTTTGTGCCAAATTTGAGGAGACCTCCTAAAGGTCTTCTTAAGATATCGTTTTCATGAGAATGGGATGGACACAGGGTCACAGTGACTTTGACCCTTAACCACTGAATTCTAATCAGTTCACCACTGAATCCAAGTGGACATTTGTGCCAAAGTTGTAAAAATTCCCTAAAAATGTTCTTAAGATATTGATTTCATAAGAATGGAGGACACAAGTTCACGTTGACTTTGACCTTTGACCACCAAATTCTAATCAGTTTGTTGTTGAGTGCAAGTGGACGTCTGTGCCAAATCACAGCAGTACATTGTTCAGCTTCTGAGTCGGCACAAACTGGGGCCATTTACTGAAGGTCATTTACTGAAGGTAATACACTGACTATAGATAAGTACCTCACACAACCTTAGTTCCAAAAATCTGAACCATCCCTTTAAGGCACAGGTGGCAGAATTCAACTCAGTATGCCTTTACAGTAAATAATCCAGGTCGGCTGAGCTCCACACTCGCACTTTCTATGCCAATACTTTGAAGCTGAGCTACTTTTTCTTGTCATTTCTCCTCTGTCCTCTTGCACTGATGTTGCATTCATTTCACCCAACATCAGCCAAAGTCCTTTATTCAAGGTACAAAACTCAAACCAACGTTTGCAAGTCTAAAACATGTAAATCTTTCCCATCTCCCACCTCACAGAACCATTTTTTTTAACTTTCATTTTGCAAATCTTTGTGAGGCCTGTAGCTGCCCTACGGTACAGTATAATGATCCCCTTTCTGTCCACAAGGTTCCATCTTGTTTCACTGGTTGATGTGGGGCAATTTAGCATGAAAGAAAAGGAGCGGTCCTCTGTAGTTTTCTGTGTTGAAGCTGACACAGCACTGCTCAAGGAAAGGACAAAAAGGGGAGACCACACTGAGCTGGAACATGAGAAAGTTTGTTTAATAAAGGGAAGCTAAATTAAAAGCAAACTAAATATAGCAAGCAAACCAAAAGGGAGACAGAGTGACTGACACAAGCGTGTAAAGTCTCATCATCTGTCCAGGTGAGGATGTAAATATATGCCTGTGTCTTTGTGTGAATGTGTAAGTGAATCACAGTTTGATACTCAGCACAAAACTGAAATTAGATTAAAGAGGAATGTCAATTCTTGTAATAACAACCGCTTCATTTTCAGGAGTTGCTTTATACGTGAGATAGATCAGTTGATGACTCTAGTGTGTGCAGAACATACAATATCACTACTTATTTGCAGCATTGGTGGCCCCAGTGGGAACTAAACCCCTGAGTATTGCATTTTTAATATTTTGACTCCCATGCTTGATTGAACAGAATTTTGGGACAGCATCCCTCTAATCCTGGCTGTGTTTTGTTTCCATGCTCTACCCGTCAGGTTACACTGTAGAAATCTTGCTCTGTGTCGTGTTGGACGCTGCTCCTCTGCAGCTGTACGCCAGCAGCCTGCGTGTTTAGATTGGAGGATTAAACTCAGTCTAGTCTGTCAGACCCTGACCGCAATCTAGGGCCAAGACCCACATTCAGATTTGCTTCTCAAAGGGCTGCTCACAAATGTCCAACAATGCCACGGAGACTATAAATCAGTCGGACCAACAGGGGTGTTGATAGATATTTTCCATTTCCAGTCATTTATGTCATGTCTTACCTTTTCACTTTTTGACTTCTCACTGAACAAACCAATGCAGCAAAGTGTGTTAAGACCTGTAGCCAATCAAATCAACAATATTGGATAATTTATTGACTGTGGTTTAATCAGAAACACCTGCATTTCTAGGCAGTGAGAAAGGTTTTTGAAAACTTCCAAACCCCTCAGACCAAAATATGTTTCTGATGAAGGCTCCACTCCAATTACATCACCATGTCACCAATGAGGAAGCTGTGAATTAAAGGAATACACCTCCCAAATGACCAATTGTATAACAATAACTCACCACATGTTACAACTTATGAAAAATACTTTATTTTTCTTGCATGCCCTCATGGTAAATGAAGAATCCAAAAATGGAGAAACTTCTTGATGAACTGAAGTCAAAGGTGTCGACAGCAAAACTATACAGAAACATCTGTTTACATACTCTTACACAACTCATGCAGTATAATCCAAGTCTTATTTATCAAGTTGTATGCTCAGTACCTCTCAATCACGTGTATTTTTGCTACAACATTATGATTTGAAACCGAACAAAAAGTTAAACTTTTCCTTGCTCTGTTCAAAGCCGGACTCCACTGACAAAAACAGTAATTTTACCTCACTGAACACAGGAGCTGTTGGTCTACCATTGCCCAATCAGTTAATTTTATTGTGTGTCTTTGGTGAATCTGACCTTACCCTTAAAAACACCAAAGTGACATAATAACACAAACAAACTAACTGACGGAGGCAGTAGTCAAACAGCAACTCCCATAATCAGCGAAGTAAAATTACTGTTTTGTCAGTGGAGTCTGGCTTTGAACAGAGCACAGATAAAGTGGGATTTATACTTCTGTGTTGAACTGAGTAATTGATATACAAGTGATCATTTAGGAGGTGAAGTGTTCCTTTAAACTCAATCTCAACAGTTTATAATCAGAAATATCTCCTACAGTTGCAAGTTTAAAGATTAAAGTTGGGTTTCAACTACCGGCTACTGCGTATAATTAGTTGCCCTTTATAGGGCCGAAATTAGACAACCACAGTCCTCTTTTCTGTGACTGACAGCTGAGCTGATGTGATAAATCCTCCGTGTCAGGTTCAGCAGTGTGAAACAAAACAGCGTTTGACCCATGTCTGGTTTATATCGTGTGTACACACGTCAGCCTAATAGTATAAAATGGGATTGACTCTCTGTCCTGATGAAAATCACTTGTTTTATGGCCTGTGCTGCCATTGCTTCTGGTGCTGAAACCATCACAGTTAAAACCACCACTGCATCGTCCTCCCAGACTGCTATTACACCACCAACACACACACACACAAACAAAAATCATAAAGCATCCAAATCAATTTGTGTTAAAAATATGTTTCTCACGACCTCATTGGGTGGTTTTGGGAATATATGATGCACCTTCGGCTGCAAAGGAGGAAAAATCGCTGGCGCCTGGTGAGCCCATTTGTCCGGCTTGATGATGCGGTCGCCCTGTCACCGTCCGTGCTATTAAGAAAAAAAAAATTAGGGAGCGAGGGGGGGACCTCAGCCCCATGGTCCACGGACCGCCTGCCACACTGCACACCACGACCAGCACCGAGCTCAGGGGGCATAAATCAAGATAATTCTCTGCACGCCTTGAACTCTGACCCCGCCACAATTCACACCAGAAGGGGAGAAGGGGGAGAGATGAAGCAGTGGGGGTGGATGGGTAAAAAGAGGGAGTCCAGTCTAGCTGAGAGAGATAGTGGGTGAGGTAACAGAGAAGCTGTGTGTGCATGTTTATGTGTGCGTGAGTGAGCACATGCGTGCGTCCGTTGCGATTAGTCACCGCCGTCCAGATTGAGGTGGCCGTCCCATCTAAACGCTCTGTCTTTATGAGCCATTAATCTTCGACTCAGGCCATTTTCATTACCGCCAAACCTCGCTCTGGAGCCACCAGCTGCATGATACTGCATAGTGGAAATTAATAACCCACCCATCTCTGCCTTACAATCGCGCCCTCCACCACCACTGACACCCACCACCCCTGCTCCCCACGCACACCTCTCCATCAAGGCCCCACCCGCTCAGGGCCTTGCATATAATGGAAGACGCGAGAAGACGAGTTTCCACACCACTTTTTTTGTTGCGATTTGCGTCACTGCATCCCTGGCAAGCTTTCAGTTTTCTCAAGCCTCTTTACTGCTCACCACCACCACCTCTCCACCCCTACTGCACACACCCTTTCTCCTTGTCTCCTGCTGCCATTTGACTCCCCTACCTAAGACAAACAATTCATTCTGAGCATTTAAATTTCTCCCAGTGCCTGTGATGCAGCCGTGAGCGAGGAGGAAGAGATAGAAATGAAGAGAAAGAAAGGCCCGGTGACAGAGAAAGAGGGAGGGAGAGGGAGAGAAGAAAGACAAGGACAGGAGAGGAGGAGGGGGAGTTTATATTAATTCCTCTGTCTTGGTTTTTCTAAGTGAACTGAAAGAGAAAGAGTGGGAAATGACCCCCTGGGTCCCTTTAAGAGCGTGGGAGCCCGCTGGTGTGGTTGTTGGTGAGCAAAGGGACTGAACATTATTAAATACTGTACGT
Source organism: Epinephelus lanceolatus (assembly GCF_041903045.1). Taxonomy (NCBI): domain Eukaryota; kingdom Metazoa; phylum Chordata; class Actinopteri; order Perciformes; family Serranidae; genus Epinephelus; species Epinephelus lanceolatus. Next base: position 22,199,294 of record NC_135757.1, on the reverse strand, counting down.
GCTTAGGCAACCTGCGGGGAGGGAGAGAAAGAAGGAGACAGATGAGTGAGACAGAGATAGAGGATGGAAGAAGAGAAGGATGGGGAGTTTCAAAATAGTTTCTCCCTGCTGGCAGAGCTTCAGGAGAGTTTGTGGAGGGGCAGAGGAGATCCAGCTGAGATGGGGCGTGATATGACACCCAATAAAAAGGGACAGTGTTACGCCAAATTGTGAAGTGTGTGCTTGTGAAGTGTCTAATCTGCCCGGAATATAACAGAAGATACACTGAAGAAAGCTTAGGCTGAAACGCGTCTGTCATTTTGTTTGGCTGTGTGTTGCCCTATTAAAACATAGATTTTGACTCTAGTCTTTTGTGAGTGCTGTTGCCTACTAGTTTCTATAGCTACAAATTCAAATGGCCCGGAAACAACTCAAATGCAGACTACCAGCAGACATTTCAATTTACTAATGCGCGCTAAATGTCTCATGTGCAGGCTACTGCTACAGGTAGGTAGGTATAATTTGGGTCAAAAATGGCTATTCTGACAATAAAGGTTGCCGACCTCTGGTACAGACAATTGTTATGTCCATTGTTATGTATATGTTATTACATTATTCATGAACAATATGGCATCATCATCGAACATATCATCATATATGTTGTGTTTCACCGTTCTGCCATTCCGTCTGTTTTCCCCACGTCATCCAGGAGGTGTCCACCTACTGTCTACCGTCTGCTTGATCCCACATGAATGAAGCATAAAAGGCCATACACATGCCGCATCTTTAACTGCCTGGAAAACATGAGGTCAGGCGCTGGGCACTACTCTGTGTCAACTTTTGAGGGCGTGGAGGCAGGTTGAGTCTGTAGTGCTAAGCGACCATAACCAGCACTGCATCACAGCCTACTTAAATCCTGAGTGCAGAGCTGATCTTTTTCCAGGTGCTGTTCCAGACCTAAAATATTGTCTGTGGGACAGATGTAGAGCCCTGCACTAAAATGATTAACTTCTCCTCCTTATTTACCCCAAACTGATATTTACATGAAAAGTGAAAGGTATCTGCTGACTGTGATTGGTTGTTCCTCGTCACATGACACACCGTGCACGCTGCTGCATTCCAAAAGTTGAACGCTGTTTATCTGAGGGTGCAGTAGGCCCTGAAAAATAAATGCGAAGGAAGCGCTCTGGCGTTTGAGCGTGCCTGTTGCATGTCTATGTTGAAAACAATTAATTTAAGGGCGCAAAAAAACGCGGCATAGGCTACTGTTCCAAAATCAAAGAGCACTCACATAAGAACGTAGCACTAGCAGTGTGCAGAATATGTTTTGAATATATGAATAATTGTCTTTTAAAGTCAGCAAAGGGAGCTGTGTAGAAACACCGTCCTGCCGTTCAGTCTGACTGTTCGTCCCATGCTGTCCAGAAGGTGTTGTCCACCCACCATCTAACGTCTGCCTGATTCCATGTTAATGTAGAATAAGGCTACTGTTTCAAAATCAAAGATCTTTCACATAAGAACATAGCACAAGTAGAGCGCTAAATATTTTTGGAATTTATAAACTGTTTCTCTGTCAAAATCAGCAGAGGGAGATGCATGGAGACAGCTGTCGTGGCATGTCTTGTGCGGCACATGCACTCCCTACATCACCTCTTACCCCCACATGGGGCAGACATGTGCAGAAAGGATATATTTATTACAGACAGACAGAAACAATCAAATTATGTGTTTACATGATTGAGTGATTGAACGGATTATCTAAGGGTTATAATAACCCTCCCAAACCTACTGAAAAGTCCTTTAAAGCCCCTACAAGGAACTTTCATTTTGAGTTGATTTTGGCGACCCTGTGGACAAAAGCGGTAGTGTTTTGCCAGAATGAAGCCTACATTTCCCATGAGCTCTAGCGCTTATTGTCGTAAAGACGCTTACCTGGCTCGCACAAGTGTTTGTTTTGGGGATGAATGAAACAACAAGACGGGAAAACTTTGCCCCCGCTCCTATCGGTGATCCCAGCTCACCTCTGCCTCGCCCCAGCTCCACCTCTCCGGCGTAAGCACCACGGACACCGGGGTAAACGCAGCGGTCGGCTGGTAAGGCTGAAGGCCTGTTTGGCGAGCACTTCCACGGCTTCTTAGACTGAGTATCGAGCAGTGCCTCGCCTCTTTATTTCTCGGCACTCGCTGGACCCTGTCGACGCCTGGCTGGTGCCTGTTGTCGGCCCGGATGAGGTGTTCCAGCTCCGCGGCCCCTGCTCTCCTCGTCCACGCTGGTGCGGGGTGAATCTGCGCAACCTGCGGCCTCTGTGTGTGGTTCCCCAGACAGCTAACGCCATGGACCCGCCGGCTCCTGCCAGGATTGGGCTGGTAAATGCTAGATCGCTAGCGAACAAAACGTTTATCCTGAAGGATTTCCTGACTTCCCGAGGATTGGATTTTCTCTGTGTGACTGAGACGTGGCTGACTGTTGGTGAGTCCAATGCTTTAACAGAACTTTTACCCGATGATTGCTGCTATGTTAACTCCCCACGGACGTCGGGTTGAGGAGGAGGAATAGCGACTATTTATAAGAGTCACTAAATGTAAGCAGCTAGGTAAGATAACGTGTGCCGTCTGAGTGCAGTACTGTAAATCGTTTCGTCCTGGAAGCGACCTGGGGCGGACCCGGAGACAGTTTCCTAAAGGTATGGATATACACTATATAGAAATAGCTTATCTTCACACTGATGGTCTCATTTGCTGTTGTAGGTCACGCACAGACATCAGCAGAAACGAGAGACATTTCGCATATCCAGTTAAAAGTTCCTTGTAGCGGCTTTAAATTGGGTCTATACCAATTTAGGTGTTTACATGATGCATTTTCATTCTGACTGGGCTATTATTTTGATCGTTATTGGAATACTAGGCCATGTAAACACACCTAATGACAAAGCATAAGTTTAAAAAAGGGGCGACACACAGCGAAGCAACTGAAAGTTGACGACTGCAGTGGCCGCTCTTGATGTCTGTTTATGAAGCACATTCATTACAAGTCCCCACATGAGTCGCCGGCAGGGGTGACCGGTAGAGCAAAGGGAGTGACACTGTGGCAAAATTGAAAAGTTGGAAATTGTTTTTTCCGCTGTGGCGTGCCATCGGAGGGGAGCCTGTCTCATTTCCTGTCGAGAAGTGCAGTGCATTGTGGGCAAAATATATAGGAGGTTTTGTGATATGAATCACCGCTGGTCATCCATCACCGTGCAGACAACACAGTCACAAACTAAGAACTTTCTTGGACAAAGTTTGGATTTATTGTATCTCCCTGTCCTCTATTAACACTCTGAACTTGCATTTAATGTTGCAGCGTGTTTATTTGCATATCTCCTCATCAATCACGCTAATATCATGCTGACTGAATGCAGCAAATGGATGCAGGAGGGAACAAGAAGAACTTTTCTATACTGAGAAATAAAATCAACATGATAGAAAGTTTGAAACGGACAAGGCCTCGACTGACTTCCTCCTGATCCTTCAAAGCATTAGGATCCCTCTAAACACAAATCAATACAAACAATGTTCAGACATATAAGAGACTCTAAATGAACTCCACAGATTATGCTATTCCACGGCCTCTTGCATCCCTCAGCCGCTTTGCATAATGAGATAAACAGCGTATACAAGCCCCGGCGACCTGCGTGTTGCCTCGGCTTGCCTGTGTTTGTGTAGGAGAAGAGGTAAAGTCAGGCAGTTTGACCTGCCTGCGTTCTCAACCTGGCACAGTTGATAGACGAGCTGCGGTCTCTGGAGACTTGTGTCGGTTTGTTTATTCCGTGGAACATGAAATATTCTGCTTAACACATCACTTCTCTGAAATGTGCACGACCGTTATTAGTGGTTGGACTCGGGGAAGTTGTTGTAGTGAACGACAGCAAACTGAATGTGCATATTTCAGCCACAATTACGGTTAGAAATCTTCTGTTCTTCCTTTTTTATTATCAGGAGAATTTGTGATAATCTTAAGGACATCCTTTACAGTGATTATAGCCAATAGATTTATTGCCGTCATTCCAGTAATCACAGTAAAGAACAACACTTGAACACTGTGTTTCACACCAGCTGACTATGACAGCTAGTAATTATGTTGTATGTTTCTCTCTGCTGTGACTTCCCCGGACAATAAGCTCATAAGCCTACCAGACAGAGGAGGTGCTTCTGCTGTTTCCTGCTGATGATGTCATTGACCTCTCCGCAGATAACCCCACTCGCACTTTTCGCGATGACATCACGTGCCAAGCCCTCTGCTCACTCCATTTTCTCTATGGCGGTCATGAATCAGTCATGTTGGATGAAAGCTAAAAAGCTTTTTTTTCCCCTAATAACACATCCAGTCGACCCTGGACCGAATTCATGAAGATGTTTGTGGGTGGGTGGGTGATGGTGAAAGAGAGAGGAAGGGGGGAGGCTGGGGTGAGTTGGGGTGGGTTGGGTTTACATGCCGAGAAAGTTCAGCGTGCCTTCAGGCTGTCCAAGTATTGGATTTGAACTGGAGACCTGCAGGGTGTCACAGTTCCAGGCCCTGTGCGTTTACTCGATTGGCCCACAGCCGCTCGGCGCAGGGCAGGTTCAGAGGGTTCGGGGTCCTGGCCCGTGCAGCTAGTGGGTCTGTAGGGAATTAGCGAGTGTCAAGGTTTGCACCCCCCCCCTTCATCGTTCCTCCCCTCCGGGCTATCAACAATCAGCTGCAAGTGCAGAGAGATGGAGCAGTAGAAAGCTGTTTTTAACTCCTCTCTGTTCTTCTTTGGTCTCGCTCTGGCACTGAGAGGCTGTGGGGAAGGTGTTTGTGCTGCAGAGTGGCTTCAGTAAGGGACCTATTGTTCTCCTCCCATAGGCTCTCCAATCAATACCTCATCTCTCCCCCTTTCTCCCTGTCTCTCCCCGCAACAAGGCACCACACAGGAAAAGGGCCCATCGACTACACAGGACTCGCTTTCATGATTCACGCCACTGAAGAAGAGAAAGACAGAGACAGGGAGGGGGAAGTAAGAAAGATTGGGGGGGCTGACTGAGGAGGAGGGAGGGACGGGGACACTGCAGGGGCCGGTGGAATAAAGACGCTAGAGGAAGGAGACGACCTCGGGGTCATCGCTCTCCTTAGCACCACACACAGCCGAGCTATCTATAGCTGCTGAGCCCAGCTGGATTGATCTTATTGTCTTAAAGGAAGAAAGAGAGGCTGATCCGAGAAGGCTGTAATATCATCAAGCTAACAGCATCAGAGCGAACACTAACTATAGCTCACCCAGGGAAAAATCTGCAGGAAAAATGTTGGAATTGAGGCTATTTGGAATTTAAAATGGCTTGACTATTCTTGGACGCTGCTCATAATTACCAGCATTTAAATATACAATAATGTTCAACTTTATTTGACATCTGTGCTCAAACTAGAGAGCATTTCCGAGTATAACCTGTTGCTGAAGGTGAACAAAACATCCTTGTTCTTGTTCTTGTTTACAGTGACTTGACATTTTTCGTATTTGTCTGCCTCTGTAAAGAGCAGATCCACTGTATGCACTTCTTTTTGAGTAGTTTTGGTCACCAGTACTGTGAATCGCTGCAATCTGGGTAACCTGTGATACTGGGAAAACAAAGAGTCAGACTATCTGGGAAAGCCAAAGGTTCTTCTTGGAAGAGAAAATGGAGGCAAACAGTGAAATTACCTCCCAAACTCTGTTGTAAACATCCATCATGGTTTACTTCCTGTTTCAACTTTGACCTACTGTACTCGCTATACACACACAGTTTTCAAGTCCATATAAAACCTTGGATGCGCTCATTTTCACTCTTACCTCCTTGGAAAATGTTTTTTCATTTCTTGGCCTGTCTGGAGTGGAGAGCAACGATTTGGCCAAAACAGCACAGCACACATTAAAGTGATGAGATTTGTGCCAATTCTGACCCGATTTTGAGTCGTATGACTCATTTTAGAGTTGGACAGAGACGTAAATATAGATAGTGCAGGCACAACTCTTTACTCAACTCAGTCTCACTCCGAAGTCGTCGAAATCTGGCACTTGGTCTGTGACCTCCAGTGTCATACACCGATGAAAAAAGCCATCGTTTAATGACTGCCTGATACGCAGCCATTCGTTGGCAGGTGAAGAACGAAAGTTAGGGCGACTAAAGTCCAAGTGGGGCAGGCAGGGGGGTGGTGGATGCGTCCAACAACCACCGACCTTCACCTGGGAGGCCCATGTTCGCCTCCCATGAGTTTGTAAAGCCAAACACTGTTCTTTTTCCCTAAACCCAACCACATGTGTGTGTTGGCAATATGCAACCACAAGCTTGCTGTTGAAGAAAAAAAAAAAACGTCATTTCATGGTAGTGCGTGTATTTTAAAGAGACTGTATGTAAATGATGAATTTCCTGTGAAAACAGAAGTGTATTTTCAAAGAAGACAATGCATGTAACAGGCAGAACTTAACAGGGCATCCCAGAATGTAAACAACCAACGCAACCAGGGTACCTTGCACGTCGTATCTGGACGTGGAAAGTCCATGGCTAAATGTCGAAATGTGACAAGATCGAAGTGAGAATGTGTTGATGCAGCACATTCTCACTCCAATCTTGTCACATATTATAAAGCACTTGGTTGGGTTTAGGAAAAAAGAACAGGGTTTCACTTAACAATCATACAGGAAGCAACCCACCTCCCGGATTAAAGTCTGTGTTCATTAGATCCATCCATCACCACTCCCACCCGCCCTACTTGGACTTCAACTGCCTTAACTTTGTGTTGTGTTGTCGTCTCCTGCTGACGTCGCTAGGCACCGGCGACCGGTCGTGTATCATGCCGATGTGAAAGGTTGGCTTTACTCGTCGGTGCTTGACGCCTGAGGTCACTGACCAAGCGCTGGTTTTCAACAACTTTGGAGTGAGACCAAGTTGAGCAATGGGGTACAGAGAAAAACTGCCAGGGCAGAATTTTGTTCCCAGTGCCACCCTGCTGACGATTGTTGGCAGGAGGGAATCAGGCCCAAAATTAGCTTGACTCGAATGGATTGTGTGCCCGGCATTACTTAATAAATGCGATGGCTGCGAGAAATAAAACTCAAGTTGCAAGAGTGGAAATGTAAGAGTGAAAATATCCTTTAAGAGTTGTAGTCATGACGAAGAGACAATGTGGAGGTCACATATGGAGCCAACCTGGTCTGAGGATGATCTATTTAAACATTCATGGAGAATCCATTCAAGAGTCACATATTATGCTGCTAAGCAAGGTGGAATAAGCTCCCTACTGATGCACAGAGGGAAACACACACGGTCTCAGGGCCACCTAAAGAATAAAAAATGTTCAGTTTTTGAGGTAGAGTCTTTGCTTTCTCTGTTTCCTGTATGAGAAACATTTCATCGTGAAATTTCCCTGCATCACTTTTCCACCCAAAATCAAACACTTGTAAGACTCGCAGTACTTTAATCCTCTGACTCTTGATCTGGCGTCGACCTCGCCGTGTTGGGCCGAAGCCAAAGCAGTGAAATTTGAGAAGCACAATGTCTTATTTCTCCACCAAGTCTCCTCTTTCTGTATCACTGCACAATTTTCACAGCTGTACTGCGGATTACGTCTTCCTCAAATGCAAAAGAAAATGTAATTCTGCTTTCCGCAGGGGTAACGTCTTTATAGCTTTTCCTACACAGGTGTCTCTGCGTGTGCGAGCCAGATAGAGATAGAGCAGGAGAGAGAAGGAGCGAAAGATGCCTTAATGGAGTTATGCAAATTGGAGGCGGCCCCATAATCCCCTGGCTAAGTATCCACCAGAGATGTGGACCGTACAGCTGTGTACAACAGGGATCCACGCTGTGCATTTCCTCTCTGCTTGTACACAGAAAGCTCTGATATGACTATATATCTCCATCCATGTAGTGTAAATTAAGTTTGCCCCCCCGCCTGCCGCCTCCTTCAGTATCAGTCCCCTTTGCTTCCTGCCCGCCACTTCCATCACTGAATATCTTCCCCTGCCAATAAACTTACAGATTTCAGGGTGTAGGCGTGCTCCCAGAGTTTATATGTCTATATTCAGTGCAAGAAAACACACTTTGGCAACATGTGAACATGTCCATACAGTATTGTATCCCTTTGTTTATTTATAATGCTGCTTGTGTGGGAGTTTGTTTACATGTTTATGGGTTATGGCATATGATTTTGTTCTTTCGATAGAGCAGGAATCTTTTACGCTCAAGCGCTTCCAGGTTGAAGATTTATGTGTGAGTGCGCTTTTTATGGTGCTTTATGGTTTTCTTCTGCACGTGTGTGTTGCTTTATTTTATGCTTGAGCGTCTCCGTTGATGAATGTGTCCTTGAGGCCGATTACACTCGGCGTAATGTGTATATATGTGCAATTAAACTTGTGAATTAAAGGGGGTTTTATTCAGCGTGTGTGTGAGTAAAAAAAGGCCAGATGTGAGTAGTGTATCTGCCTTCTGTGTACATTTCTTGCATAAAGAACTATAATATCAGGGTGTGTGTATGATGTCTGTAAATGAGTCAGACGATGCATGGCCCCTCTCCGCCGAGCAGGTGACCTCTGGCTCACGGAGAAAGAGACAGAAAGGGAGGAGTGATGCAGGGAAGCCTCGCTCCCACCCGCCTCTCCTCGCCGTCTCCCTCCCATCACCCCCCTCCGGTGACTCACACACCCAGCATGAGTGTAGGCCTCTACCCACAACCCCCTGCTGCTTGTTTAGAACAACAACAGAGGGAGACAGTGGGATCACAGAGGAGCTGGCAGGGAGGAGAGACAGTGGGAGAGAGAAAAGAGGAGGGGAGAGATGAGGTGGAGGAAAGGCGCTGGATATTTTATGGTTTGAAATTAGGTTCTGTAAACAAACAAGACTTAATTTTAACAATGAGTCCCTTAAAAAAAATAAATTTATCTAGAGAGCATGTGGCCAAAAGTATGTGGACAAAAGCATGACTTGCATGATACTCATATTATCATGATGCCAGGGACCTGGAACCATGTCACATAGCAGTCACCCTTTTCCTTTCCTTTCAGTAGAGTGTGTGGGTGTGTACTGTAAATATATGTGTGCAGAGGGTGACATTGCACCCACAGGTGTGATTAATGTGGTGGAATGCTCCTGACCCGAGTCGAAGGGTTACAGATTTACGGAAATTAAATAAAACATCAGTCTTTTTTCACTTAGACAGCGCTCTGTGCTCCAGAAATAGGCTGAGACTACAAAAAAAGTTCAGACATGCTTGTCTTTTTGTCAGGTGCAAGCTTGCCACCATAATTACTTTTGGTTGACAATATATGGTCCCAGAAATAATAGCAATAAACAATACTGTCATAATATTGTAGCATAATACGGACTGTTTTTGTGCACTCTTTGTATGTATGCCTATGAAAAGTAATGGACTACAATTTCAGTAATACCGAGGTAATCAGGAGAGCTATGATCACAAGAGTTAGGAAGGAAGCAGTCTGCATAAGGAGGAAGGCTGGGGTGAGTCAAACACAGGACAAACAGGACTTTCCCCCAGGAGACCGATGTGTGTCTCCCATGTAAAACCAAGTGAACCTCGAGAGATTTTGAGGTACATCATATCACCATGTTTCTTTTTCTAAATCTAACCTATGTAACTTTACATTAAAAACATGACATCATTTGTGGCACACCAATTTGTTAGATATCATACGAACCGCTGTATGATGATACTTTGCATAATAATGCAACTAAACCCTTTTAACTCAACAATGACACTGTTTGAAATATTAGAATGTATTAGTTATCGTCTACTATTAGTTAGCCCACATATCTTTAGTTTAGTTTTTTTTTTTCCTTTTTTATTTTCTATAGTTAATAAGTTCTACAGTTACTGTAAATATATTGGTTGTTTATATCTTTCATATTTTCTTTATTGAACACTGACCAAAAATTTTCTTTGTAAGTAATTGTAAACAAATATATGTGAAAATGGGCTTGAAAAGAACCTTACTACTTAAGAATATTCAGAAATTGGATGTGAAAAAAAAAAAAAATGAAAAAAAAAAAAAATAACCCAAACTATCCTCAATAGATAACACACAAAAACTCATAAATGACAGCAAACTGTGTCTCTGCATAGTCCCCCCCCCCCCCCCCGATTATTCGACCTAAGGCCCAGACACAACAAACCAAAATCAAAGAACTGTTGTCTCACCTCACTTCACCTGTGTCTAAGCCAGAAAGGTACAGTTCAAAATACTGCTAAGACTACAGCCAATGGCCAACCGGCATGTGCGTTCTGCTCCTCTGTGAAAGGAAATAACTCTCCATAGCAGCAGGTGGTGGTAGACTGTATTCGCTATTCACAAAGGGAAACTGGAAGACCAACAGGACTGATTTAAGATGCTAATTAGCCAGTTAGCAGCAGTTATGAACTGTTTGTGCGAAAGAGCCCAATTTCTAAAAAAGACAAACACATTTCCACTCCGACCTCGTCACATATCAGTGTTTGGTCATGGATTTTCCAAGTCAAGATACAAAATGGAAGGCGCCCTGGGTGCGTTGCTGACGATTTGGGATGCCATGGCCCTACTTAGACTTTCGGCACCTTAACTTTCCATGTTGTCCTGCTGCGTTTTCCTGGACACAATCTGGGGGCATTAAACAATAACAGCAACCAGTTGTGTATCATCCTGACATGAAAGGATGTCTTTTTTCATCAGTGTCTGGAGCTAAAAGTCACTGACCAAGCACCGGATCTCACCGGAGTGAGATCGGGTTGAAAAGACAGGTTTTGCAGCCTTTGCTGCTGACTGAACATGCTAAATCAAATGCAAAATGTGCAGGAGACACCACAAAAACTAGGGAAACAGACACTCACCGACAGCCCAATGATGACTGATGACCAACCATCAGCTCAGTGTCTCAGGGCCATTAAGCGCTGTAAAAAAACATGTTGACACTGCATTCAAGTCTTAACAATGGCTGAGAAAACCCTGCTGTTTCAGACATCATGTTGAAGAAAACGTTGTTGACATTCTTAGTAAACAACCACACCTGTAAAACCAACAGGCAATATCAAACAATATGGGAACATGACTTTGATCATTTTTGCTGACCTTGATGTCATAACAGAATTATTGTAACTGGCTTAGTCAGGTGTCCACATACATTTCTACACAAACCAATAATGCATATACATGTATATATACTAAAGTGCGAATGTGCATACACACCTATAAACATGTATATGCTGGTCCAAATACCGTTACCGTAAGAAAAAGTATGCACATGAACACTTGAAGATGTGCAGTGTGTACTAAACACACACAAAATGGTCATATGCACACATATTTCTACACTCACACATCGAATATTGTGCACGCTGATGTAAATAAACACACTACACACAAACACACACTTAACCACAACTCTGCCCACGCATGCACCTGACACTCCTCCAATCCCATTAAGACGTATTTAAGGATGCCTAATGGAAATTGATCAGTGATTAAGATCATTTCAGGTTAATCCAATTAATCAATGCCTTCTGATGAGGATGGCGGCAAAAAAGGCAAAAAGATTCATCACAGTCCCCTTCGGTCCTGCTGTCCCCTGCAGACATTCTGCAATCAGCAGCAGTTAGCAGGGAATTTTAAACAAGCGTGTCACCTTCAGGTCCGCTCGGACTCCTGCTGAAGAAGATTTAAAGAAGTCAACTAAAGACAGACGTGGCTGAGGGATGAGGTGACTCAAGAGCATTTAGAAAGAGCAGGAAATAATTGGAAATAATTGTACCACCAAAGTGGGTGTGTTTTAGTAAGACATCAGCTGCATTCCCAGCTGTGATTGTACATGTACACATGTACTATAAGCAGGTGTTTCATAACCAAAGAAACTGGGTGTTTTAGAGTGAGACATTGGCAGCATTTCCAGCCTTGATTGTGGCAGTAAAAGTGTGTGTTTTTAAGTGAGAAATCAGTTGCATTTCTGGTGGTGATTGTGACACTAAAACTGGGTGTTTTAAAGCAAGACATCAGCTACAGTTGTGGTACCAAAATTGGACATTTTAGAGCAAGACATTGGCAGCATTTCCAGCCATGATTGTGCCACTAAAAACAGGTGTTTTATAGCAAGGCATAGGCTACATTTCCAGCCATGATAGTGGCACCAAGAGTGGGTGTTTTATACCAAGACATTGGCTACATTTCCAGCTGTGATTGTGACACTAAAAGCAGGTGTCTTATAGTAAGACATCAGCTGCATTTCTCGCTCTAAAAATGGGTGTTTTATAGCAAGAGGTTTGCTTATTCCCACCCTGCCGACCCTGGGACTTAAATTCGTTGTGCGGACAGTGGCTTGGAAAACCGCCCATAACCATGTCACACGGGGAAGAGAGGGAAGAGGGAAGGCGGCTGGAGTTTCTCCAACATTTGCGGTTAGATTATCATATTTTTTTATTGACAAAAATATAGGCTGCTTCGGCTGATTTTTTTATGCGCGCATGTGCCCCTAAATATTTTTTACAGTTCGCACACACCTATTTTTAGTCGCAAATGCGAGTGAAACACTCACACTGTCGAGCGCTGTTATGGCAAGAAATCAGCGCCATTTCTGGCAATGATTGTGCCACCACAGTGGGTGTTTTAGAGCAAGACATTGGCAGCATTTTCAGCCCTGATTATGGCAGAAAAAGCGAGTGTTTTTTAATGAAAAATCAGTGGCATTCCTGGCAATGATTGTGCCACCAAAACCTGGTATTTTAAGCCAAAACCTAATCCTAACCAAGTGTTTTTGTGCCTTAATGTAAGCACACATAAACTACAATGTTGTTAAAATGTAAAGAACATAAAGTTTAAATTTACTTACATTCATTGCATTTATTTTGTTGACTGGGTTAGAAAATATGTAGTATTTAGTACTGATCTTTTTTTTTGACACTTCTTTTATCAAAATAAAAATGTACCAGGAAGTTATGTATATACATATACTGTTTATGGTATACTAAAGAAATACTACTACTACCGCTGATCTATAAAGGCTTTATGCATGGATCTTTCTATCCTTTCTTCAGTCAGACAGGCAGCCTGAATTATAGTGAGTGTGTGCTGTCTGCCTCACTATGCTGCTATGAATGACTTACTGCCCACACCAGGTGTGTCATCCTCGAAGTAAAGTGTGTGTGAACCGCTTCAGGTTGCAGATTGAGTGTGTGAGGTGTTGCGCGTGGGCTTCATGCAGGCATAAGAATTTATGAATGTGTGTCTGCATGCATCCGAGTGTTGGGAGACTGAGAGAGAGCTAGGACCGGCAGCTCCAACAGTTCTCATAAATTGCTCTATAAATTTAGTTTGTCCTCTGCTCCAACATGGGCTCACATTTGTACTTTGGCCACTCACAGTGTGCTAGGCACAGTCCAGCCACCGAACTCTATCAGGAACCCGGCCACTGGCTACTACTGTCCCACTGACCTACCAAATGCCCAAACAACCTCTCACACCACTCTGAGTTGTGACCCAGGGCATAGGTTTCGCTTCAGCAAATCACACTGACATGCTGTGGGCATAACACTAGACCACAGTGCAACACAACTGCAGGCATACTGAAGAAGAATATTTCATATGAGAAAAGTGCGCAGACATGGGAGAATGAAAAGAACTACTGGTCTGTGAGAAAGATGCTGCCAAGCTAAAGTTTTGATCTGAACGGAAACCAAAATATGAATTGTGGATCCAGGCATCCAGGACGAAAGGGTCAAAATTGTTGGTCCATTCAGTATGCGCGCAAATTAAGGGGACATCAAGTATTTTCTACCCCAAATCTACTTCTCTGTGTTTCAGACTGAAAGCAAACAATGCTTTTGATAAAGTGTGAATGTGTGCCAACAAAAAGAAGAAGGCAAACAGAGAGAGAAATGGAAAGAAAAGTCTCTCTTGGCAGACTAAACTGTGGCAAAGAAGTATTTGTTTGAGTTGAAACTTCAAGCGAAAGCCAAGTGAAAGCCAATGACCCTGAAGCAGAACTCTGTCCGAGAGCTTGTGATTTTCTCCCTAACCATTAACAAAAAGTATTAAATGAAGCATCAGAAGCTCGCTGTGGGTCAGGAAGTCCTTATTTCTTTGTAAATCATCTTGTAAATTCTGTCTCACAACAGACTGTGTCAATCTTCCTTCATTCAGCTGGTGCTGATTAAGCTAATCATAATGGTTGTGACGTTCCTGTGGCTGTCTTCCTTTAGGTCATTAAACTGCTTGTCATCTTGCCAACAAGATGTGACAGTTTGTAGTGAGATCCGTAAGAGACATGGGTTTACTTCACCAGATTGTCATGCTTTTGATTATTCCCGAAGGACTTCTGGAGTTAATAAGAAATGTGTCTTTAGATGGGCAGACACTGTATGGATTAAGCTCAATATTTAACCTGGAACTGCTCTCTCCTGACTAATTTTAGATCTGCTAAATCAGTTGTCATTTGACACGCAGTCTGAGGAGGATCGCTAACCCCTAACCCTAACACTTTAGTTGTAACCCTCCTGCCACCATACACTTTTGGTATAGTACCCTAAGAACTGGTATGTAACCCGTACAGACATGGCATTATGACTGGGCATTGTAAACAACTTTTAGCACTTGTGAATTCTTTTTTAACTCTACAATAACACTTAGATAACTTTTAATGACTCCCACTCATAATGTATGAGCTATTGTTCCATGTGTATCTATATGTTTAATGTAGGGGTGGGCGATGTATATCGTTAACGATAATATCATCATTGTTGTTTTAATGATGTGCAAATTTACGTTATCGAATATGCAAATGACTTCACAAAAACATCTGAAAACACACGCTGAATGGTTGAAACCCCACACATTCACTGAACAAGAGTTACTTAACTTGCGTGCAGCAGCACGCCGCAGTACGCCTAGGTGGTCACATGATCTCTCACTGGCACCTTCCCGGCAGGTCAGCCTGCTGCTAAACAAACATTAGCGAGACAACACTGGGACAACACATCTGCCCACGGATGCTCCAGCAGCTTCGGAAGACGTGGGTCAACTGTAGTGATAGGTCCCAGCCTGTCAGGCTAAAGTTCGCAGTACCGGAAGACCGTCTACGGAGCTACCTAGCCTAGCCACAGTTAGTTGAACGAAGCGGCAACATGGCACAGTTTCAAGTCTCCCCGCCGGAAAAGTTCACCTTCAAGGCTGAAGACTGGCCTACATGTATTAAACGCTTTGACAGATTACGCACTGCTTCTGGACTGGAGACGCAAGCAGAAGAGAATCACAAGAATGTGATCTTTGAGAGAGTAAAGTTTAATCAGCGGCATCAAGAAACAGGCGAGACGGCCGACAGTTTAATTACGGCGCTGCACTGCCTGCCTGGCGGAGCACTGCGGTTACGGGGCTCTACATGATGAGATGGTGAGGGACAGGCTTGTGGTGAGTCTGCGGGACAAACGCCTATCTGAACAGTTGCAAATGGACCCGGAATTGACGCTACAAAAGGCCGTCACCAGAGTCAAACGAGGGAGCAGATAAAAAAGCAGCAAGAAATGTTAAGAACATTTTTCCATTAATATCATCCATGAGAAACAATTAATGAGCTATAACTCAGGCTGTTAAAAACACATATTTAAAAGAATATCGTCTAATTATCGTTATCTTCAAAATCCCCCAAAATATCGAGATATTATTTTTTGTCCATATCGCACACCCCTAGTTTAATGTTTAAGTGTTACTTGCCCGTGACACTGGGACTTAAAACCCAGCCTCTAACAGCCAAACCGCTCATTTTGACAGTAAGCCACCACAACTCTACCACAACCCAACATCACCATTCAATATCACTCCCACCATAACCACAGTATCATTCACAATTTTTGACAATGCAAACACAAAATAACCACTCTAATGTGTAATGAACTGAACCAGACTGCTTGGAGGAAACAAGGCTTTCAAGGGAACCTGAACAATGAACAATATGTTTCTTGGACAACTGGTAGGCAGATCAAAAATTTGGGTCAGCTAGCCATTGTCCAATGTCCACATTACTCCTGTCAAAATATTTGTTATAAACTGTAGTGAGCTTGTTTTATTATTATTGGAAAAGTATTTTACATGGTGTAATTAACTGTAGTCCTTTGACGGCAGATCCATATTTTTGATTTTTTCTTCTTACTTTTTGTACCTGGTAGAATAGCACATAGTAACACTGCCTCTCTCTCTTTCTGTCAACAATATTGAGGACACAGTTGCCTTTTTTGACTCAATTTCATAGGAATTGTCTGGTGACAAAATTGACCATAGTGTGAGCACGTAAGTCGCAAGTTTTGGCTGAGTAGAGAGGCTGATTAAAAAATGTCGGCTGCAAAAGATCTCTGTGCCATTTTGTTGTTTAGGGAGTAATTTATTTCACCTAATTCACTCTTTCCTTTCTATGTTAGACACATAGCTAAACATCTTATCTACTTTCTCAAAACAACTGCCCTACTAAATGTAACATGTAACATTATGTATTTTTATGTGGCGGATATGTTAAAACTTTACATTTCAGCAATTGGTAATGTTTAGGCATAAAAACCACTTGTTATGGTTTGGAAAAAAAACATGTTTTGGTGGCAGAGTCATGGCTAAAAATGTCACCAATATCTCGCTAAAAAATCCCTGCTTTTGGAGACACAATCACAATCAGGGCTGGAAATTTCACCAATGTCTTGGTAAAAATGCCTGGTTTTGGTGGCACCATCATCACTGAAAATGCCGCTAACATCTTGCTAAAAAACACTTGCTTGATGCCAGAATCATGGCTGGAAAAAACTCTGTCTCCCTCAAAAACACCCACTTTTGGAGACATAATCATGCCTGAAACAAACGCTGATGGCTCTCTAAAACACCCACTTTTGGAGACACAATCAGGGCTGGAAATTTCAATGTCTTGGTAAAAATGCTATGTTTTGGTGGCACCATCATCACTGAAAATGCTGCTAACGTCTTGCTAAAAAATTCCTGGTTTTGGTGGCACCATTATCACTGAAAATGCTGCTGATGTCTTGCCAAAAACATTTGCTTGGTGCCAGAATCATGGCTGGAAAAAAACTCTGCCTCCCTAACAAACACTCACTTTTGGAGACACAATTATGCCTGAAACAAACGCTGATGGCTCTCTAAAAAACACCCACATTTGAGACACAATTAGGGCTGGAAATGCTGCCGATATATCACTAAAAACATCCACTTTTAGTCGCGCAATCATGGCTGGAAGTGCTGCTGATGTCTCGCTAAAAACCACCCCTTTTTGGAAACACAATCAGGGCTGGAAACATCACTGACATCTTGCCTGGTTTTGGTGCCGCCATCATGGCTGAAAATGCCGCCAATGTCTTGCTAAAAAACACCTATCTTTGCTGGCACAATCACGGCTAAAAACAAAAAACAAAAAACACCCATGTCTTCCTAAAAAAACGTCCAAATTTGGAGACGCAATCAGGGCTAGCAATGCCACCAATGTCTCGCTAAAAAACACACACACTCTTTGTGGTATGATTACTGCTGGAAATGCTTCTGTCTTGCTAAAAAAATGCCTAGTTTTGGCACCATCACAGCTGAAAATGCAGCCAATGTCTTGCTAAAAAACACCTGCTTTTGATGGCACAATCAGGGCTGGAAATGCCACCAATGTCGGCTAAAAATACTTGGTTTTGGTGGCACTATCACAGCTGAAAATGCCACCAATGTTTTGGGTGAGACAATCATGGCTGAAAAAATGCCAATGTCTCCCTAAAAAACACTACTTTTGAGACACAATCAGGGCTGGAAATACTGCCAATGTCTCACTAAAATACACAGTTTTTGGGGCACAATTACTGCTGGAAATCCCACTGACGTGCTTAAAAATGTCTGGTTTTGGTGGCACCATTACAGATGAAAATAGCGCCAATGTCCTACACTCTTTGTCTGAAGATAAGAAAATATTGAACAATTTTAAAAAGAAGACAAAATAAACCTAAAAATTCTAGTGCCAATGTCTTGCTAAAAACACAGAGGTGTCCAATGCAATATGACATATTTAAATTATGACAAAGAATACGGAGGAAGAAAATAAACTACAGATGGAATAATTACTGAAGTCATCGAATCAACTTCTGACAGCAAGTAGAAGAAAAAAGATTTTTAGGTTTCTTGAGGTCTCTCTTTGAAGGGCTGGTTTGTTAAACAGCATACTTCTGAGTGTGTGAAACTGTCTTTAATAAATGATTATGGATTTTTAATTTGGATATATTTCCCCACAGAGACACGCTGAATGAAAGAGAAGTATGTGGCGAGGACAGAGAGAAGGGATAGTAAAGGGCAGTCGTGGGGAGAATGGAAAGCAAGGATGAAATGCAGGAAACGAGTGAGGAAATGAGAGCTCAGGGGGTGGATGAAGGAAAGCTTGGTTAAAATGCCCTGTTTAGTGGCTGATTAACTGATCCACGTGACCTTTCTGGGTCCTAAAATACAGATAAGTCTCTACTTTGAGCGGTACAGGTCAATTGGGCTGTAAGTTTGCAAAAACTTACCAGTCTGTAGCAATAAAACGAAACAGCAGCTCCATGTCTGCTGGCTGCTGAGAATGTAGAGAAGTTAACACAGTGAGCAACAATGTAAGCCAGATATTTAGACATGATTCATAGGAAACCCAAAAACTACTTTGTTGGGGTGAGACTGTGAGCCAGTGACAAGTGTGTATCCTTACACGCCAAATACACACCACGCAAGTGGGTATTTTTCCCCACTTAACCCTCCACGTATGTTTGCTAAATTGTGGTTAAAAAGGGCAAACTATGCATATCCTCTCTGGCTGTTTAAGGAGCCAAAAAAGCCTAAGAACGTGTGAATGACAGCAAGGCCCCTGCACGATAAAGCACCCGACTGAATTATTTACCTCCTCCATAAACATTTTCCCCCTGCCACCTCAGAGAAAAGGGCCTCCTTCCCTGAGTTATGACAGTAAACTGGTTTCGGCAGCGGGCCTCTTCAGGAATAATAGGCCTTTAAGGGCTAAGTTATAGCACAGGGAAGATTCTCCCTGACAAGTCACTCGCTTTACCCCGCCGAGTGCCACCGCAGCACCAGCGCGCATGGCATCGGAAAACGCCAGAGGGGGTTTCAGGAGAGTAATGAAGGGCCGTTGTGCTTACTTCATAAACTTGTCACAGCTCCTTTTCATTTCATTTCCCGAACAAACCCGATCATTCCTCGCATGCGGCGATGGCGAGGGTCAGTTAATAAATATATCAGTTCCCTTAAAAAGTGCTGCAGCGTTAAAAACAGCACGGCGGATAAAATATGGATGAGGCTGCTTCAGTGCTCCAGGTGTGTCAAGTGTGATTTAATATGAGGAAGGGACACGCGGCGAGGAGAAGTGAGATTGCTGAGGAGAGCACAGACAGGCTGGTCGACCTTTGACCTCTGAATAGCAGCCAGTCAGCTAATACTGCTGAGCCCAACCTCACAAAATAGCCACTGGGGAGACACCCGCCGAAATCCATCAGCTTTACTGATCAGGAAGGAGTGCACGTCAATCTCTGGCCAATCTGTTAGTGTTTGTGGGAGTGTGTTTTTGGGATATAAGGTGTGAAAGTGTGACAAACTGCGTGTATGTGTGTACTTGTGTGTTTGTATGAGTCATAGTTTGTAGTGTGTGTTTTGGTGGCTGAGTGTGCAGGCATTTTTGAAGGTGCTACCTCAATGAATTTTATGATATTAGTCTAACTGCTGCAAACAAATGAGACCGTCGCCGACATGATTAGCAGCCTGGCTCTGTATTTAGACTGTAAATGCTCAGGTCAGATTTAAAGGGAAAGCTGCTCAATAAAAAGAGGTAGAAAGCCTGATGGACAAAATCACTGTCAGCATGTTCTCAGTAAAGCGAAATCCAAAATCGTCAAGCACTTGAATAAATGAAACAGAGGAATTTAAGGGAACAGTGGTCTTCAGGGGGAAAAAAATCAGGTTTCCTACATCTGTAAGAGTATTTCTGTAGCTCACGCCATAATTTCTTTTGGCAGCATCAGGGAGTGTGGCAAGATCACTACAAAAAGTCAGGGGCAAGGAACACAAGCAACCCTCGAACCGTGATTTAAACAGAATGATGGCCGGGGGCGGAAAGTGAGGTGACCAGGGGCCCTTCTCTATTTCCTATCCCCCT
This sequence comes from Epinephelus lanceolatus, assembly GCF_041903045.1. Taxonomy (NCBI): domain Eukaryota; kingdom Metazoa; phylum Chordata; class Actinopteri; order Perciformes; family Serranidae; genus Epinephelus; species Epinephelus lanceolatus. The sequence goes on along the minus strand of NC_135757.1, from coordinate 22,179,156 downwards.
AGTCCCAGTGCTGTTGCTTAGGCCACACCCTTTTTCATACTTGGCCTACATTGTGATCTCAAGTACACACCTGTAAAGTTTCATGACAGCATCTTGCACAGTTGTGATGTTATCCCGTTGACAATATCTGTCCACAAATAGACAGACAGACATCTAAACACCTGGCAAAATACTCAAAATGGCTTCTGTGGTGGTTCCTGCTACAACTGACCTATGGCTAAGTCCCACCCTCAAACGCGATGAGCCAATCACAGTGCGTATAGCCATTCCCATTCACTCGGACATTCTCTGCCTGGATGTTCATTGAAATGCATTACAGAAAGTCAGTTTTGTTCGGTTTTATGAGCTTTTTCGGAGATTTGAAGTCTAAAAATGGTCAAACGGTGTGCATGGGGTACATGCACCTCCAAAACAAGGTATCCTGAGAGGCTGGACGACGAGGTGTATTTTTTTACACTTTAAACCACATCTCAACCGAGAAAAGTGTCTCCTTTGGATAAAGTTGTGTGGTAACGTTAGTCCACAACATCAACTCAACGTGAATAAGATTAACAATGTCTACATCTGTTCTAAGGTAAGTCAACGTTGTGTTTGAGGCAACATATTATCACTTTGCTGGAAAGAAATATAAAGTTATCTTTAACATCTCTAGCTAACGTTAGCTAAACTTAGCCTAACGTTAGCTCCTAGCTGCGTTGTTCATCATGTCACCTTGTTTGCTGGGAGTTCATTAGCCTATGTTGTTCTAGTTTTTGTACTTTGGTGATCGTACATCATTGTTAGCTGTTGTCCAAAGGGCTCTAGTTAAGCTAACGTTAACTTCTGGAGCTTAGCTTCATCCATTTATCTGTAAGATAACAAAGGTTGGCAAACGTTATGCTGAATGATTCAGTGTAAATACTGTAGCTCCAAACTAACGGAGAGACACTCTTGGTAAAGATGGTAAAAAGGCCGTTATCTTTTTCTCATATTCTGAACCAAAAACCTTAACTTCATGGCACTTTAACTTGTTGCCTTTGATGGCGACAGCAACGAGATGCGGTTCACAAGCGTACACTGTGACCTGTACATTTTGGCTTGTAATTTAAGATTTTCATCGACCTTCTCAACAATAAAATGATGAATATATCCCTCTTGGTTACCTTTTGGTTACTTCTCAATGGCATCCGATGGTTATGTCTCCAAAATGCCGCGAAATGCCGTGCACTGTGACACTTGCCATAGCGTGGCTTAGCCATAGGTCAATTGGTGTCTCTAAAGCGGTAATTATACTTCTGCGTCAAATCAACGCCATACCTACGGCATAGGCTCTGTGTTGATGTAGAACCTACGCCCCCTATACTGTAGCCTGGCATTCACCTCCCTAGAAATGTAACTACATGTTGTGATGACGCAGACCTCCTGTCTATTTTGCCTATTTCCAGGGTGAAGATTGTCAAAGTATCAACATTTAAGACTTCAGAGCATGCACCTTTGTTAGGCATCACCAGTTCCCCAGGAAGCTGCTTAGCCTTGTTTCCATTTTTTTTCCAGTGGCTACTTCCAATATTGCAGTGAAAAAAATCCCCTGCGGCCCAAAAAGCCTTTTCCCCATAGACCACTATTACAAAAAAGACATCTGTAAAATTGTTGACAGAATAACTCAAACTGCAAACAAGGTCAATAATGACTCTTGCCATTATGAATTTTTGATCTATGGAGGTTTTATATTGATAAAACTTTCCTCAAGCTGACAAAAGGGATCTAAAAATCTGTGGCATCATCACAATATAAAGTCTGCGAGCTGAGCTTATCTTATTATTAAATTAAGAAAATAGAATTGCAGCAAAATAGGTGATATGGTTTTACAGTTTTACACTTCTTTGGTTTGTAAACAACAGTAACTGGCGTTTTCATATGATATGAAGAATTATACTGGTGTTATTGTGAACGATATGATATGGCACACCACCACTTCGAGTAATAGCTTTTTTAGGCATGACACCCAAATTGTAACAAACCACAATTACCCTTTAAGCTGATGAGAAAAGTGAACTTAAAATCAGATCAGCTTGGTCGCTTTGTTTATGGAAATTCCCTGAATGTATCACAATTAATTTGACCATGATGTACTGACGAAATTCTACATGTTCACTGTTTTAAGTGAAGTGTATTTTTCTTTGTGTGTGAGTTTGTCCACTGGTCACAGAGCCACGGGCTAGGAAATGGGCTTTCCTGTCGTTCAGAGGGGGCTAAGCTGACAGAGCATGAAGGCAACCATAAAGCCCCAAACTGCCTCCTGATACCAGCCGACTCGGTAGCTAATCATTACACATCTTCCTCTCATCTGTTCAGCACTTTTTTACTCCTCTTTTCTCACTCTATCCACCCCCACTCCTCCTAGCCTGACCCCACTCTATCACCTCCCCTCGCGCATCGCCTCTCCTTTTCTGTGTGAAAGTGACAGTTTGTGTGTGTGTGTGTGTGTGGCTGCGAGAGAAGAAAGTTGGTGTGCGTGCACTCTGCAGCAGGATTTCTGCTCTGAGAACTACCTTGCATGACCTCTAAATCTGCTGAGCGCTCACAAAAAGGAACTCTTGCTTTCCCCTCCGTCAGAATCTCATGGCAGCGAAGAGGAGTTGTTCTTCCACTGTGCAACACAGCAGCTCTGAGAGGGGGAAGCACCGCCTGCCGCCAGCCTTCATATGAGGAGCAGTCACCAGTTTCTCCCCGAGTGTCACTCACAGGCGGCAAAAAATGTGCCGCTCTTTCAACTGGAACACTCAATTCTACCAAAAAAAAAAAAAAAAAAAAAAAGGAGGGCTTTTAAATCCCGGAGGTGACAGACTCGTTAATGTGCATTTCCTCTTAATAAACACCGACACACACGGTGAAAAAACTTCCTTTACATTTTACACACAACCCCACTACCACCAGTAGACAGGGCTCACTGGGCAGCAACTGAGGCATGAGTGACCCCCGCTGACCGCTGGGACAAACCCACAGGTAGTCGTGCATAATTCCACTTCCTGCCCTCGGTAATGGCTTCTGGTGACCTCTGGCTGCACGCCGCGACCCATCATGCCCCATCAAGCTCGCCCCGGTCCTCACAGCACGGCAGCACCCGAGGCTGAGTGAGTGAATGGCCATGGCAATTGTTTTAAAACATACTCCATTACTGTCACTTTTTAAAATATCCAAGGAATTACTTAATTACTTCTGCAATGTACTCTGATTACTTCCAGGCTTTTGCCATACGGTGTGTGAGATCTGCCTAGTTATATATAGATTTTGCAGGGCCACTATTTAGACTACAACTAGATTTGTTTTGAGACTTTCCACTCTGCTCCTGGTGGAAATATATAACCAAACTCCCTTTAAGAAATTTGATATATTAACAATTCCTTACATGTCTGCAAAACCACATAACTCTAGAAGCACAAGTTAAAAGGCATCACATGTCGACAGTATTCTTGTCAATTCAGCAACAATTTAATCCACAAAGACAAACTGTTTGCATACAAACTTTACACTTTGGATTTTGTTGTCCCAACTAGCTACCAGCCTCGGTTGGTTAGCTGCATTATTTTAGTGGGGGGAAACTGTGGGAATGAGAGGTGAATGCCAGTTGGTGGATCGGATACACACCGAATTAACCCAGACTCTTGTTCACTCCCCAACTCCACCAGTTTCTCCTAATTTTCCACCAAGTCGTCAAACACAGTGACTTCCAGTGTCAGACATCATTAAAAAAAGCCGTCCTTTTAGATCTTAGATCCGCTATTATTGCCTGGTGGCATCAGGAGGAAAAGTGGCAGGACAACAACAAAAGTTAAGGTGGCGGAAGTTCGAGTAGGGTGGGAGGGAGCCGTTGTGGATGGGTCAAAAAACCACCTACTTTCACCCGTAAAGCCAGTGTTTGCTTCCTGCAAGATTGTAAAGCCGGACCCTGTTCTTTTGAAATGTTGTACTGACATAGTGCATTTATTTTGAAAGAGACTATATTCAAACTGTACATGTCTTGTGAGAACAGAAGTGTAGTTTGAGAACAATGTCAACAATGAAGTTGACAAGGCATCCCAGAATGTCAACAACCAACGCACCCAGGGTACCTTGCACGTCATATATTGACGTGGAAAGTCCATGACCAAACGTGGATAAGTGATGAGGTCGGAGTGAGAATGTATTGACTGAGACCTGTTCACACTCTTGCGCCTCCCATTCATGTTGACAGTTTACCTGGCTTGCTGCTTCCTGTTTGGTGCTTCAAAGAGTGCAGCTATTGGTTGCTGATGTTCACGTCATTGAACTTAAGTATTTGCGTGAGCCAAGGCGAAAAACATATGATAATACAACGCATTCTTGTCCCGACTTGTCAAATATTCCGCTTTGTCAGTGGACCTAAACGGCAAAATATGATATGCTAGGTACCCTCCTGCGTCTATTTTTAACCTTCTGGAATGGTGTGGTAACTTACGCTTGTTATATGTCTTTTTAAAAATACACCAAAACTCTAGCAACTTCAGCATTTTAATCCGACATTGGAAATTTGTCTGCGACAGTGAAAACCCTTGAGAAGTCCTTTGGCCAGCACTGAATTAAAACTGAAGGACCTTTAAAAATGTTTATAGTCTTAGAAGATAAAATGACATCATAGCAACCTTATTATATATCATATATTATTAAAGGTTGTCTGTTCTAGTTTCCAATGTATACCAGCATACATTTTCAATCTCTGTGTCAACTTTTACAGTTAATCCTAATTTGAATAAATGTCCCCAGAAGGCTCATTTTTCACTTTAAGATGGATTTGTTGTTATATTCGCAACATCAACTGTCAGCTCCCTTTTCGTAAAACTAACTAACTTCAAGTAGGTAAAAAGTGAGATTTAACAGGTATGATAAAGGCCCACCTTCTCCTCTCTAAATAATCATTATATTTATTTATTAGATGAAAAATAAAATTTGAACTGAGGCACAAAATAGTGACTCTATAATGACATTCAACGCACAGAAAAACTTATCACCTCCACGCTAAATAATACTGTGATTGTATCAATACTGTCCCAAATGCTTTGACACTTCTACCGTTACCATGATAATTGACGTCCAAATCAGTATTTGAATGGTTCGGGTTTTTATTAATTTATTTTGTTTTTAATTATAAAGGCATTACCCCAAAAATCCCAGACAGTCGATTATATAAGAAACAATAATCCAGCACTATTTAACATTGGCATAGGCTGCAGTCTGTATATTTATTTATTCGTTTATACGCCAGCATATGAGCAAATTCATTTTTATGGGTATGGCAGTAATTTATTTGATGCACATTTTGTAGCTGTTTTCACTTTAACCTCAAAGTGATCCTGTAAAATTCATCTAAATTTGGCTCCCTTAGACATACACAAGGTAAACTGAAAGCTGTTTTTACTTCATTTTTAGTACATGCACATGCAAGGTTTCATCATTACATTTTATAGTTTAAACACACAGAAAGAAAAGTTTTTTTTTTTTTTTTAAATCTTCATCCAGGGGCATAAATATAGACAGTGTAGGCGGTGCAGATGCACTGGGGCCCATGAGGTGGGGGGCCCACAGAGAGTGTGGGCCCTCCAACAATGTGTTGGGTGGAATGTTTACTTGCAGTGCTACTCAATGTAGGAGTTGACAACATGAATCCATCAACACACCTTAAATTTTACTGTGACAACTTTGACCATTACTTTAGTCTTTATTGTCTCTCTTAGATGACATACACTTTTAGTAATGAGTGGATCTTCAGGCTTTTAACAATATATATTTATTTTGACCTGATTATGTGAACTCAGAGGATAAAAAGTGCCACGGAGTGTCGTTCTTGTGGGCTGCGGCAACACGAAACCCCTGAGCTTGCCAGGGGAGAGACTCTCACTGCAGCCTGTTCTAATTTGTTCTGAAAATGCTGGCATGCATGCTCTGTGGACGATAAATGAGGTGCAGACTGATAAAGGAGAAAACAGTGAGTACCGGACAGAGCAGTGAGTGAGAAAAGCTCTGCCCACACTTAAGAGTACTGTTTGTGGTGGAAATGCTAGGGTCTTGTTACCATGTCTGAAGGGTAATTTTGGTTCCAAAGGTACCATACTGAAAGTGTTTAGTGGAAACAGGGCTTTGCTGTATGTAAAAAACACATCTAGAGAAACCTCAAGCGATAAGAAAGACTGTTTTAATAGAAAGGAAAATTCTTCAAGTCAGATTTCTGTCCTCATTAGACTTAAAATAACAATAATCACAAAGTTTGTGAATAATGACCGCAAATGTTTTAATAGAAAGGAAAATTCTTCAAGTCAGATTTCTGTCCTCATCTCTCATTAGACTTAAAATAACAATAATCACAAAGTTTGTGAATAATGACCGCAAATTCTCCCTGAAACAAATACCAAAAATGGTATTCAGGACTGATTTTATGTATGTTTCATATGTACTCTACTGTCTTAAATATGCATTATGTGCATGTGTGAAACAACAGCTACACACACACACACATACACAGTGGGCTGCAGCTGGCTGGGATGACATGTTAAGAATGTGTTAATTCACCCCTCTAAGTTTCCTTATCATGTCTGCTGCTTGGTCATTCATTAATAGTCCTGTTTTAATTAGCCATTAGTGAACACACTCCCCATGTCAGAGATATGAGATGGAGGGAGTGCGCGTACGTGTGTGTGTGTGTGTGTGTGTGTGTGTGTGTGTGTGGGGGGGCATACTGCAAGGAAGGTGTTAGAGTATAGATGTGTAGTGTGTGTGTGTGTGTGTGTGTGGACAGCTCCATTCTCCCACTGTGGCGGCAGAACAATTGGCAGGGACACGCTGATCAGCGGGGCCTCCTCCTCATTATTGGCCCACTGCTCACTTGTGAGCCGTATCATTGTACTGCAAGACAATGGCTGCCAGGGGCCCCACCCGACATGATACCCCCCCCACACACACACACACACACACACACACACCCAATACACACACACAGTCCAGCTATAAGCTTAACTCCCCCTTCCTCTCCCTTCTTCATGTCCCCGCACAGCGACCACCCCTCCTTTACATCCCAACCATGCAGTATCGCTGCACCTGATTGGCTGCCGTGCGGACGCCCGACACTGGTCAGAGTCCACAGTGAGAGAACAGGGGATTAAGCCTAATTAGCATGAACAATAAAAACAAACAAACACTGATGGGGGAGAGGGGTCACCGAGGCAATCCCATTGTCTCTCTTAATTAGCATTGTTTACCAAGTGACACAGTTGGTTCATGATATCCAGCACATAGCAGCACACATCTATTAGACTCATGGCTTGCACTGTCACATGGGAACACCATGCTGAGACACACAAAACATACATGGTAGTATGTATTGTGTGTATGTGTGAAGGAACAATGGCTTTATTTTACTTCCTGTCAAAGACTGGTATAAATTATTGACTTAAAGTTTACTTTTGATTAAAAATTTTCAGCTGTAAAATGAATCCTTTACATCTTAAAATACACTATGATGCTAAAAATGAACACCACTGGCCACATACTTTTGTGTTCTTCTATTGTGGGGCAGTTTTTTATGGTTTGGCCAGGAACCATTACTTCCTATTAACCTTGCTGGTACTGGATGTCAATATCATTTTAGAAAGACCTTGGACTCTTACATTGGACAGGCACTTAAATGTCTGACAATGTTAAATCCAAAATATTCTCACTCTGACCTCGTCACATATCAACAATTGGTCATGGACTTTCCCCGTTCACATACTGTATGTTGTGCAAGGTACCCTGGGTGCGTTGGTTTTTGATGTTCTGGGACGCCGTGTCAAGTTCTGCCTGTTACATACATTGACTTTTTTCAAAATACACTTCCGTATTCACAGGAAATGTACAGTTTGCTTACAGTCTCTTTCAAAATAAATGCACTATATCAGCAGGACACCACAAATTAATGTTTTTATTCTTTCAACAACAAACACACATGATTATGTTTTGCCAGCATGCGCAAGTGATTGGGTTTCGGCAACAAATGTATGTGGTTGAGTTTCAGAAAAAGAACAGGCTTTACAACCTTACTGGAAGCCAACATAGGCCCTCACGGGTGAAAGTCGGCGGTTGTTGGACCCTAACACCACCCCTCCCACCTGCCCTACTCGGACTTTCTCTGCCTTAACATTTGTTGTTGTCCTATCGTGTTTCTCCCTGATGCCGCTTGGAGCCGTTAAACCATAACCGCGACTGGCCGCATATCAGTTTCCAACGACCTCGGAGTGAAACTGGGTTGCAATTTTACATTGCCTAGACATCAACATTATGACATTTTGCAGACATTGGGTTTTGGGCTCCATACCTTATGACTAAATTTCATTATTCTACGTCAAGATGACGTTGGCATGAAACGTGGGGAAAAAAACAAGGAAATATCAACATCATCTGTCGTCAGTAGTCAACGTCAAATTGACCTTGGCATTAGATGTTGTACTGACATTGAATTTTGGTCACCTGACATTACAACATGATGCAACCAAATATCAATGCCTATTGATGTAGGTGGCCAGCTGGTAAGGGAAATTTTAATTCAGGGTGTCTACAGGTATCAGACACTTAAATATAATGCTTTTTAAGACCTTTTCAAGATACGATAAGAGACCTTTTTTTAGCAAAATATAGGACTGATTTTTGGACAAATATTTCTTTTTCATATTCAAACACTGCAGGTGCAATTATATCCATGGTCCCATGCAGAGGTATGTCTATGTAGGAATATGGTTTTTAGAATGACTCATGTCACCCTATATTTTGCCAAAAAGTAAGTGCAAGCATGAAGTAAAAATATAGTTACGAGGTTCAGTGTTAGGTTTTATCTTTTTTTTTTTTTTTAAGATTTTTAACATCAGAAATGTGGACTTTGATGCAGGAGAGCTTGACTTGTTTTGACAAAAGGAAATACAAAAAAGATGGATGAATGAAATCAGATGTTTGTGGCAATTAAAATCTCACAAATTCAAATCTAAGGCCATTTTATGACTTTTAAGGGCTAATATTTATATAATTGAATTTAAGACATTTCAAGACTTTTTAATGACCTGCAGACGCCCTGGAATTTTGGAGCAAAAGCTTCACATATAGCAAAAAGCATGGAAAGTAAACAGAGCGAAGAAAATGTCTAACTTCCAACAGAGAATAAAAAAGGAAGCAAAACTACAAGAAGAAGCACTTGTTGAATAAAACATTCCCTAATTATTCAGTTAAAGCACTCCCATGTACAGAAAAATGTACAAACATTTAAAGCACAGGAAGAGGGTTACGGAGTCTGCACAGAGCCCTCTGAATGAACAGGAATGACAACTATGAGCCAGGCCTTGCCAGTTCCTCACCAGTATCAGTTCCCAACCTCAATAATGTTCCAAATCCCTGCATCCAGGTTCCGGAATCCTCAAAGAGAAGTGAAATGAGATGATCAGATCACTTTAAATTCCTCATACTGTCTGTACTCGAACACCTGTATTCACCCGCTATCTGAAACGCTCCATTTTAGTCTGCCTCTTTAAGCCTCCCTCCTGAAAAGCACAGTCTGCTCTGATTGGTCAGTATTTCAGGGTCTTCCATATGTCTGCATCTCTGCACCATCACTGCATCAGAATGACTGTAATGTAGGACAGCAGCACTTTCTACCATAACAAATCACCAATAAAAGCTTCTAAACATGACTTGACTTGTTCCAGCAAGAATATAATCCAAAATTGGGGAGAATTATCAATAATATTAGTGAACAAAATTTAGTTTCCCTGACATTAGCATGTAGCTACATGTAGCAGTGTACTTGCAGCCGAGGAATGCCTTTGTATAGTACACTTTGCACTTTATGCACCTTTTACTTTTACATGTTTACCCAACCTGGTCCCAAAGTTGTCAAAATCCGGTGCTTGGGCAGTGACTTCAAGCGTCAGTCACCGACGAAAAAAAGCCAACACATTCTCACTCTGACCTTGTCACATATCGACGTTTGGTCATGGACCCTTCACATCTAGATATGACGTGAAAGTGCCCTGGGTGCGTTGGTTGTTGACGTACTGTGATGCCACGTCAACTTTTGCCTGTTAAATGCATTGTCTGTTTTCAAAATACACTTCTGTTTTCACAGGAAATTTACCGTTTACATACAGTCTCTTACAAAACAAATGCACCACATCAGTACAACAATGCAAATTGACGTTTGCTTGCCTCCAACAACAAACGCATGTGGTTGGGTTTAGAGAAAAAGAGCAGGGTTTGGCTTTACAATCTTACAGGATGCAAACACTGCTCTCCGTTAGCTATCATTATAGTTTAACAGCACCCTACGGCATTACGGGAAACACTGCGAGACAAGAACAAAAGTTAAGGCAGCAAAAGTTCAAGTAGGCTGGGTGGGAGGGGTGGTGGATTGGTCCAACAACTTTCACCCGAGAGGATGGTGTTCACTTCCTGTAATATTGTAAAGCCAGACCCTGTTCTTTTTTCCTAAACCCAACCCTGTGGGTTTGTCGTTTTCCTGTGAAAAGGGAAGTGTATTTTGAAAAATGACAATGCATGTAACAGGCAGAACTTAACATGGCGTCCCAGAACATCAACAACCAATGCACCCAGGGTACCTTTCACATCGTATCTGGACATGGAAAGTCCATGACCAAACATCGTTATGTGACAAGGTTGGTGTGAGAATGTGTTTGTTTACCTCATTAGTTGAAATGTTTAATAGGAACATCTGACTATTGTATCATTAAATATATGACAGAAAATAAGAGAAAGCATAATAAGTCCTCTTCAACAAGTAAGTGTCCATATAGTTTTGGACACCAACTACTTTTGAGTCTGACCAGTTTCAAAAGTCAAAACTTTCCAACTCATAAGAGACCAAATTGTCTGTTGGTTCATAAGATTTCCATATGCAGTCATTTAGACTGTTCACTGATGCAGCTTCCACACTCATGCATAAAGTTCTTCCAGCACACTGATGGGCTGGAAAAAAAAACAAAAAAAAACATTGATCGCCACACCACATGTATAAATATTAGTGATGAGATGATTGATGATAGGATTTCTAAATCTCTTTGGCATCGGAGAAAAATTGCATTTGCCTCTGAGTGTCTGCCCATCCGCGATGCTGAAGGCCCACCCCTGGGGAACTCAGAGCTGCAGTGGGGGTCAGTGAAAACTGGGCCAAATCAAAGTGATTAAGGACCTGCAAATCAATAACGCCTTTATATTAGATTTACTCACCCTCCTCGGATCGCACAGAGTCAGCAGAAAGTCGGGAGGAAGCAGAGGCTGAAATGAACCCAGATCCAACTATGCATCGGCAGATTTTGTGCCGGTATAAATCTTTCGGCTCACATCAAGACTTTGAGGCATAATAAAATAATATGATCATCTTTGAATAGACGGGAGAGGATAAGTTGTTTCTGCTGATCTCCTAACTCCAGTGTTTTGATGATGGGTGAGGAAAACCATTACCCAGAAACCACCTGGGAGGGATCTTGATGGTTAACTTTGGTGGGATGTTGTTGTACAGTATAAACGCCTGTGGAGGCTGTTGAATGTTGCCAGAGATAGAGATAATCAGCAGGCGCTGTCAGAGTTGGGAATAGAACATACTGTAGCCTAAAAACAATGAGATGTCTTAATACCACTAAAAACAAAAAGAATCATTTTTGTGTGTCATATTTAGCAACCCCAGTTTACAGTTTAGGGAATAAACCTGAAAACAACAGGTACTTGTAACACCTTTCCTTTCATCACTGGTTTGATCGATGGTATGTGTTTGCCTCTGACAAACTTGGTCAAAAAAAGACATCATTCTGAAAAGCATGGATTTGCAGGTCAAACAAGGTCAAGGCTTCTAGGTACAACCAAATGTACGTGCAGTTGAAAAGTGAGTTTCAACAGCATTGAAATGACTACAATTCATATTTTAGGTAAGCAATTAAATGTATTAAAATACATGAAAACAATGGATGTTTAAACCTAGATGCTCGAGAGTGCTTTTACACCTTTTCATCTTTATATGGTTCATTTAAATAGGTGTAAAATCTGTCAACAGAACTGCAGTATGGACCAGTAAATTGAAAGCTATGCTTTCTGGCTCAGCTCCCTCTTCACCACAACGGACCAGCGCAGCGCCCGCATCACTGCAGAAGCCGCACTGACCCACCGATCCATCTCACGCTCCATTCTACCCTCACTCGTGAACAAGACCCCAAGATACTTGAACTCCCTCGCTTGAGCTAGTAACTCTCCCCCAACCCGGAGAGCCTCAGACTTGGAGGTGCTGACTCTCATCCCAAATGCTTCACACTCGGCTGCCAAACGCTCCAGTGCATGCTGGAGGTCACGGTGTGATGGAGCCAACAGAACCACATCATCTGCGAAAAGCAGGGATGCAATTCTGAGGTCCCCAAACTGGACCCTTTCCTCCCCCTGGCTGCGCCTCGAGATCCTGTCCATGAAGATCACAAACGGGATTGGTGACAAGGGACAACCTTGGCGGAGGCCAACACCCACCGAGAACGTGGTCGACTTCACACCGAGTATGCGGACACAGCTCTCACTTTGGTCACACAGGGACCGGATGGCTCGTAGCAGCGAGCCTGGAACCCCATACTCCCGCAGTACCCCCCACAAGACCCCCCGAGGGACGTGGTCGTAAGCCTTCTCCAGGTCCACAAAGCACATGTAGACTGGAAAGGGAAACTCCCACGCCCCCTCCAGCAGCCTTGCAAGGGTAAAGAGCTGGTCCACTGTTCCACGGCCAGGACCGAATCCACATTGCTCCTCCTGAATCGGAAAACTATCCATTTGTCTACCTAAAGAATCCTGTGAGCCCTTATTTTATTGTATTTTATTTTTTAATATTTTATTTTATTTGCACAAAATGTTACAGGGACTGTGATACAAATGCGGATCAAAATGTTCTGACTGCACAAAAAGTAAACTTTTTGAGCTGGCTGGGACAATATGCGTATCTCCCGATTCAATACTATCACAATACTTGGGTGCCGATGCAAATGTATTGTAATTTTTAAGTATTGTGAATCTATAAGTATTGCAATTCTCTGGAAGCCTTGGATACAGACTCAGTAGAAGCTGTAGCAACTCAAATTCAGCTGGAGCAAAGGCCAGCACTGGGGTTTACGGTGGACTGGGTCTAATCTGTGTAACATCAACAACAGAAAGTTTGTTGATCCAGGGATGCTGAATTTAAGCTGGGCTGGCTATGAGTTGCAATTTGAACAACTGGAGGTCAATTTCCTCAGACAGTCAGGACCATTTTCTGCTTTCTGGCTTGATTTTTTTTTTTCTTGAAATGGATGTAATGTCACATTACTCATAGCCATATTTCTACTTCAAGATTTGAATTAGATCAATTCAGGCATTTAAAAATACATTTAAAAAATAAAAAAAATGCAATACTTAGGAGAAACTTTTTTTACTAGTATCATGATACATATCTCTAGATTCTTTCTAATATGAAGATATGTGCAGTTCAGCTCTGATGAGCTATTATCAGTCATCAATATTTTGTGCAAGACAACTCCACAATCATTAAGAAAGAGAAATCCATTGTGGGAGAAGTAAAGAGCAGCTTCTATGGACTGATAGGACTCACAGCTGAAAGCAACAAGTCTACACTGCCTAACGGCATCCTGGGAGATACAGACAAGGTAAGTCAAGGAAACTCACTCCATTGCATCACACATACTGTCAGACATATTTCCTAAATGGAAATGACCAGGAAGGTGGCAAACACAGGTTTGCATCTCTTAAAGCCCTCGAATGGCACTACCACCACACTTACAGGCCATAGTTAAGCTAAATGTGAGGAATCACATGTAAATGCAGAATGTGTAAATGTGTACGTTTCACACACACAAAACACTACAGCATTCTCTGTGAACACCAATTAGTAAATAAATAGCTTTCTGGTGACAATAAGTTGAACATCTGAGCATGTGCATACACACTTGTGCACGCACAGTGTGCCGTTTTCCCTTATCTCCATGGAGACAACATGTCCCCCCCACTGCCGCCCCCTACCCAACCAGTGTTTGTCTCACAGTAAATCTAAATTGGCGAGTGCAGTTAACCCCCTCACCTCCTCCTCAGCCAGCTCCTAAGTCTCTGGATCTCTGCAGCAGATGATGAGAGAGAAATACAATCAATGTGAGAAAAAAGAAGAGTGGAGGAAGGGAGGGGAGGGCGGAAAAAAAAGGCTGTGGAACATGTTAGCACACAACAGAGCCAGGGTCACGCAGAAGCCACATGTTTTTCTTTTTGTTTTGTTTTTTTTGCACTGACGATAAAGACACTTCCATCCTATGCATGTGTGTTTTAGGAAACAGAGGTTATTTTGTAAGAATCTTTGATGTAATGTGGCATGAGGGGGGATGTATGTATGTTTGTATGTTGGAGAGCTCTGAAGGAACCTCCAATCTGTTTACAGCTCTGATTGGAATTACACAATCAATTACCACCCCCTGCTGTGGCCCAAATGAGCCAGCCCAAAAGACAGGGGAATTGGTTAAATGTTATTGTTGGGAGGCCATTATCCAACAATCGGGGTGGTTAATGCAAGAAAATGACATTCATTAAAAGGCTCGACGGGAGGCTCCCAGAGGCCAGGCTGCAGCTGACCCTCATTCACCGCCAGGCTTTGTGGGCCCTCGTCCACTGTGGGGAGGGGAGATCATGTCAAAGGCACAAAATGCTCCTCTTTTGTCACAGAGTGGCCTTCAGTCTCTGTGTATGTGCCTGCGTATGTGACCGAGAGGGGCAGAGAGCCAGAGAAAATACCTGTGACTGCGGGCTTGAATGTTTTTGTGCTTGAGAGAATGTGCGCGAGGTGTTAGAGAGAGAAAAAAGGGATAATTACATCATTCTGTGAATTAGTGGAGTAGAGGGGGAGAGTGATTGAGCCCCCCCCCCATCGCCACGCCGATGGATGCACATGTAATCCTGCAGTAATGAGGCAGCACCAGAATCATACTCCACACACACTTAGTCCTATAATGTATATCATCAATGCCACAGCTTGAAAAAAAAAAAAAAAAAATCCCTTTTCCGAGTGCACTTCCAGCCAGCGACAGTGATATCATCTATCAACGCAGACGGAGCTATCAAAAGCCAAAAGTCAAAAGTAAGTGCAGGCATCAGCCCACAGAGAGAGAGCAAACCAGTCGCGCCATTATTTTTGATACAGGATCCCTGCGAGAGATTATTTTTGCAAACTTCCGCCAACGCAAAAGGCTTTCTTTGTCTTGTTCTATTCAGAGAGTGGCAGATAGGACGGCGGGTCAGTGAGAAGAAGCCAGCCGTGGCCTTGTTATTTCTGTGCATCCATACAGGAAACAAGAGCCATTTCATTTATGAGATGTGAGAAGGAATATGTTCCTTCATGGCAAAAAGTCACAATGTAAATGCTCATACAGTCTTTACAACAGATAACTAACTAATGACCAGATAGTCAAGAAGCATCTGAATTGATTGAAAACTACTTGAATGCTGAAGCAGATGCTAGAAAGGAGCTACAGAGGCAGATTTTGACCACTCTGGGATGATCAGACTCTATCCTGATGGTTCCTGAAAGGCCAACCTCGGGAACATGGCCAGGTAGACCTACCTGAATCGTGAGTTTCAGAATCAACAACCAAAATTAGACTCCATTTCTAAACACACAGAGGTGTGTTGGAGTAAAACAAAGTTTACCTGGTTCCTAGGTCAAGAAAGCTTTGGTTGGTGCCAAGGGACAAATTCAAGCAGGCAAAAGGTCATTAGGACAACAGCGGACAAAGGTACAAAGGCAAATATGGGAACAGACTGAGTGTAACTGGTAGATGGGAGAGGACTGGCAGAGTCTGATAGCAGAACAAGCATGGGGAATTAAATAGAAAATGCATATGATTACTATTGCTATGTACCATACGTTTCCTCAAGAGATTCTTGGAAGCATTCTCACAAGTTGAGGACCATGTATTCTTGAAAAAGATCAATTCAGAGTTTATCTGCCACTCCCTGCAAATTACAACATCTCAAAGGTTTTTGTCTTCTCCTTTTGCATTAGCAACAGTGTGCATATCTATAGGAAAATGTGCATGCATGATGGCTACACCTTGACTTTTTCCATGTCCAGACAGGCAATGGTTGGATTACAGTGAGGTTTGCCTAGTTTTGGCAACAGGTGGTGGGAACAGGCTGAAAACAACTGGTGGATGGAAGAAGAAAGTCGAGGTCTAATAGCAGCACAGGCATGGGGAACAAAAAAAGAAGATGCAGAGGATCGGCCATGACCTACTGAGTTACTAGAGATGTTCTAGGAAAGGTCGAGAACTATGTATTCTCAAAAAGATCAGTTCAGAAAAGACCGATCATAAGTTCTGTATGTGATTCATTGTTTTTATCTGCCATACCCCGCAAATGATAGCATCTCCAAGATTTTTGTCTTGTCTGGTATGCCTATCATGAGAAAAACATCCATGCTTTTTGTCTTCAATGGCCACACCTTGCCCTTTTTTCAAGCCCAGAGAGCAGTGTTAATTTCATTGACGAAATCTATGACAAAATTTTTTTGTCAACAATAGGGGTGTAACGGTACACAAAAATCACAGTTCGGTACGTACCTCGGTACACAAGTCACGGTTCGTTTTTTTTCAGTACAGTAATGAAAAAAATAGACAACTATTAAATATCTTTTACTTATTGGTAACCTTATTAAAACATACCACCACAGCAGTTAACTCTTTTTACACAATTTTTGAAAGAAATATATATAAAATCCTACTTTTTCACATTGTTTGAATGAAAATAGAAATATAAAAGTGTAAAAAAAATCCTGCTGTTTTTTTAACACATTTTTTGAATGAAAAATATAAATATACATTTCTGCTTTAACAGTTTTACTCAATTAAAATAAAAGTATAGTGCAGCTGGTCAGCTTTAAAGCCTGCTCAGATTCAGTTTTACTAGGAACTTACTTAGCTTTCCCACTTTGTTAAAGTGCAGTAAACAAAACATGCTTATATCTAAAGTGCAGCTTAAACAACTTTACTCAACTCCAGTGGCGCTGATTATTTCTTTAGCGCGATGGTCAGGGAAACGCTCTTTCTTTTTAAACGACGACGATATCGTAGTTTGCACCAGATTGCTTTTTCTAGTCGTGCCGGTTAACGTTCAAACTCGGGTGGTGTCGCTTTAGATGCGTTAGCATGTTAGACGTGTTTCCAAGTACACACCCGACTGCTGTTCTGCAGTGTCGGCACACTGCTTTTGTCTTGTCCACTTGTTTATTTCCATCTCCGTATTTTACCCTGAAACCAAAGTGTTCCCAAACGGAGGACTTAAGGTTTGCAGGTGGGTCTTCAGGTTCGTCAGGCTCACTTGCCATGTTGTCAAAATGCGAGAATGCGCTGCACAAAGTGAAAGTGGAGATTTACGGTCGGACTCGGTCCTTCACTCAATTATGTCCGTCGGGGAACTAGATATTTTAAATGGTTCGGCTCGCAAAAAACGAAATTCGCGTACCGAACGGTTCGACACAAATACATGTACCGTTACGGCCCTAGTCAACAACCTTTATTTCATGGCAAAAACAAAACGATGACAAGCTAAAAATAGATCTTGACAATAAAAACTAAGATATATGTTGCATTTTCATTAGCGAGACGACACATGACGAAAATGTTAGTGATGGACTATCAGACATTGAAAGCCAAGAACAGCCGTGCTTGTAATTATCTTCAGATGTCGCATGAGTGACAGACTGGCAAACTCTAGTAAATAGTCTGCACCGGGATGTTTCACTGGCCACCAAAAACACTGACACTGAAGCAGCGTCAGCTGTTGGTGTGAGTTGTGAGCCGTGATTCAACAGTAAATAATCAGCGGTGTGTGTCTGACTGTGGATGGTGGACGTGTTAAATGGATTTGTGGAGTTTGTTAGCTACAGCGGTGGCTATTAGCAGTTAGCTCTGCTTGTTAACCGCTGAATGGCAGCAGAGCAAGCAGCCACCAGTCGCCGGACTTCACATCTGTTGATTGCCGCAGGACTCAAATCAAATCTGGACTCTCTTAGGAAGGTTTATGAGTTGATCCTGTTTGACAGGAAGGTAGGAGGCTCAGTTATTTGTGTGTGCAGCTGTGCTGTCAGTCAACAGTCCGAACTCAGATCAGTTTTCTTTGACAGAGATGAAAGTTTAGTTTTAATCACCAACTCTGTGAGAGGACACGCGTTTAAACCTCCAGACAAACATGTTGAAGATTTGCTTCTTAACAGTGAGATTGATAAGTCAGAATTTACAATGAACCTCCAGACAAACACGTTGAAGATTTGAGCTTTTCAAATGATGATCAACAAGTGTGTGCTCATAAATGACCCTTAAACCTGTCAAACACTGCTGGAAAAAATCACAGTTTGTAAATGTGCAGAAATTATTCCCAGTTGTAGAAAAAATTGTCTAAATTAAATTGTTATATAATCTGTCATCTTGATTGTAATTTGTGATACCTGGATTGGCCTCACTGGATTAGGTTATGGTTAAAAAAATAAAATGTCAGGAATTTTCGTCAACTGAAACTAGACTATGAAGGATAAAAATGACTAAAAAGTGACTTAAACTAAAAAGCATTTTTGTCTCAAGACTAAGACTAAGACTAAATTTACAATAGCTGTCAAAATTAACACTGCCAGAGAGGTTAAGTTGGATTTAAGTGAGGTTTACCAGGTCAGTAGGTAGAGAATGTTTTAGCAAAAGGTAACAAGAACAGATTGAGTACAGCTGGTGGATGGGAAAGGAGTGGCGGGTCTGATAGCAGAGAAAACTGCTGTTGCCATGACTCGTTAGGAGTTCCAAGAGAGATTTCTGGAAATGTCCTTGCAAGTTCAAGACCAATATTTAGTTTTTAGTTTAGTTTAGTTTATTTCAGTCATATATATACTTCAAAGCAGCAAAAGAAAAGAACAATACAAAATTGACTGAAAAAGGCTCAGGCAGAAGCGAAGCTTATTAATGCCCGCCTGCTATGCATCTTGAGCTACACAATTCTTGATGTCAAGTGGGAAAAGAAAAAAAAACAATCAAACAAAAAAAACCATACATATATACACACATACATACGTACTCATGCACATACATGACTCTTTTCCCTTTTTTGTTTTTCAATTACAGCCATAACTCCTAAATATAAATGCACATAATGATTTCTTGAACATAACAAAGGAAGTATATTGCTTTAGTTTGAGATCAGCACTGTTCCACAGCTGAACCCCCTTAAAAGAAATGCATCTTCCTTTAACTTCTTTTTTAGCTTTTGGTAACATAAATTTGCTTCCATCTCTCAACTCATATTTACTCTGAGACACTATGAAGAACTTATGCATGCTGTCTGGTAGTGTTTTATTATTTACTTTAAACATGATTTGCATTGTTCTATAATAAACCAAGTCTCTAAACTTCAAAACATGGGAATTTAAAAATAATGGATTAGTATGATCATAGTAACCGGCTTTGTTTATGATGCGTATGGCTCGTTTTTGTTGTAATACAATTTTATCAATTGTGGTTTTAAACGTAGATCCCCATATTTCCACAAAGTAAGTCAAATAAGGAAGTATCAATGAACAGTAAATTAAATATAAACTGTTGTGATTTAGCATGTCTTTGGTTTTATACATGATTGCAATTGATTTTGAGATTTTCCCTTTTACATACTCAACGTGTTTCTTCCAATTTAATTTGTGATCAATCACAACCCCGAGGAATTTGGTCTCCCAAACCCTTCCTATTTCA
The DNA here is from genome assembly GCF_041903045.1 of Epinephelus lanceolatus. Lineage (NCBI taxonomy): Eukaryota > Metazoa > Chordata > Actinopteri > Perciformes > Serranidae > Epinephelus > Epinephelus lanceolatus. The sequence continues at coordinate 22,159,345 of NC_135757.1, read as the reverse complement.
ATGTTAGAGATTTTTAATTTACTATCACTTCCAGATTGGCTTCCAAATATCCCTCTAAATCCATAGTGTTCCATTTTTTCCAGTAAATAGTTATGATCGATAGTATCAAAAGCTTTACTTAAGTCTATCAAAATACCTACTGTATGAAGATCATTGTCGATGGCATTAGCTATTTCTTCAACCATCGTCATTACTGCATATGTGGTTGTTCTATTCTTTCTGAATCCATATTGTTGTTCATTTAAAATATTATATTTTTCAATAAAGTTATCTAATTGTTTTATAAAGAGCTTTTCTAAAATTTTTGAAAATTGTGGCAGTAAAGCTACTGGCCTGTAATTGTCCATATTGTGTCTGTCACCGTTTTTAAAGATGGGTACTACTTTGGCTAGTTTCATGTCTTGTGGGAAGATGCCTGTTTGGAAAGAAAGATTGCATATATAGGTTAGAGGTTTTACAATGCTATGGATGACCTCTTTAAGTGTACACATATCAATAAGGTTTACATCAGTTGATGTTTTGTTCTTAAACTTATTTACAACGTCAATGATATCCCTTTCTTCAATCCCACAAAGAAACATAGAATTTAAATTCCGTTTGATTAACCCATTAAAGAGTTCTTTATTTTGATTGTCCACAAAAATGTTGTTTGCCAAAGTAGGTCCAATACTAACAAAATGATCATTAAAGTTGTTCGCAATTGTCTTTAAATGCTCAACTTTTGATCCACTGAAATTCCAAAAGTAATTTGGGAATTCAGTTTTTGTGGATTTATTTCTAATAATATGATTTATTACTTTCCAAGTTTTTTGTATATTGTTTTTACTAGCTTCTATCTTTTCAGAGTAGAATTTTTTCTTTTGTAGTCTTATGATTGTGGTCAATTTATTTTTATATAATTTGTATTTATGTTCACTTTCTTTGGTTCTTAATTGCAAAAATTGTTTATAAAGCATTTTTTTCTTTGGCATGACTTTTGGAGGCCTTTAGTCATCCAGAATGGTTCTTTATTTAAGTCTTTACCTTTTACTAAATACTTTTTTATAGGACAGTGCTTATCGTATACATTTAGAAATTTTATTAGAAAAGCCTCATAAGCCTGATTTGGATTTTCCACATAAACCGTCTCCCAATTACAACTTTTGAGTTCTTCCTTTAAGGATTCTAGTCTTCCTGATGTTCTTAACCATCTTAACCTGAATAAAAGTTCACTATTCTGGGGTGCATTTGAGGACTTTGTACTGTGCATGATCATAAAAATAGGAAGGTGGTCACTTATATCATTTATGAGCAACCCGCATGTTGTTTGAACAATGGCAGTTGAAAAAATATTATCAATAAGTGTGGCAGTATCCTTAGTAATCCTACTAGGTTTATTTATAAGAGGCCAGAGGCCAAAACTGAACATTGTATTACAGAAATCAGTTGTTAACTTATGCTCTTTCCATTTTAATAAATCAATATTAAAGTCACCGCAAACAAAAAGCATTTTCTTATTTCCTATTTTTCTGATTAAGTCAACTACTGTAGTTGTGAATTGTTCAATACAAGATCCAGGTGTCCGGTAAATACAACTTAAAGTAATACTCTTGAATTGTACTGAAGCAATTTCAATTGTGAGACTTTCCATTAAATCATCTACCACTGTACAGTCAATTTGTTTGCACTAAAAGTCTGTTTGTACAAAAAACCCAACGCCACCACCTCGCTTATTCTTCCGATTTGCACTGAAAAAATCATAACCTTCCAGTTGAAAAGAATTATCGTACCTACAGTCTGAGATCCAGGTCTCACTTTTGGCAATTATGTGAAAAGTGCGTTTTAATGATAGCACATAATCTTTTAATATCAATTCAGAAAAGACTGATCATAAGTTTTGCATGTGATGCATCTGCTGGTTACTTGAAATTAAAGCATCTCAAAGGTTTTTGTCACCGTCCTTTGCATTAGCAACAGTGTACATATCAGGAAAACATGCGTGCATTTTCTCTTCAATGGTCACACTTTGACCTTTTTTCATGTCCTCTCCTGCATGCTGAGTTTGATTTCACCACGCCTATTGTCTATGAGGGCAGGACTTCCGATTAGTGCTGATAACTGTTACAGATAACCAGGACGAGGGGGGAGTCACAGGAGTGTGGATCCCAGCAGTGTGCCGTTGAGGACTGAATCAATTTTGCTCACTCGCCAGGTCTCTGGCTTATTGAGCACACAGATTGACCCTCCGAAAGGCGGCTGTTACCTCAAAGCTAAACAGTGACCTTTGACACTTGACCATCTGTTGGCAACTCGAAAAAAAAAAATGAGATTGTACATTTTGGCAGGAAAAGTGTATTTGAGCAGATAAAGGGATCAAATAGAAATCTGATACAGTAATTACAAAGCAATAGTTTAATGAAATTTTCTGGTTGCTACAGTCGCGTGCTGTCTTGTGTGAGCCGGGCTCATCAGAGAGAGGTGAAATAATTATCACAGGCACCTGTTATGGCAAAGAACAGGTGGAGCTATAGCGTTTGTAATCTCACATCTCAACGGATATTATCGGGATGTGTGTGTGTGAGTGGGTGTGAGTGTGTATGAGCACACAAATTTCATCTTTGTGCCAAGATACTGTGTGTGTTAGGTGGTGAGTTAAGCCTCTGATTGAGAAACAAGCCACAGTAGCAACATGCCTCGCTGTTTCCCCCAGCATCTGTCTTGAGCAGCATGGGGCCTCCGTGTATACAGGAGGGAGGGAGGAAGGAGGAAGCCGCGGAGAAGCGGCTTCCCTTCATCTCTGATTCCCCTCTCTCTCTCTCGTCTCATTATTTGGGAGGCAACATTGGAGTTTAAAAAGACCCTCTCTCCTCTCCCTCTCTCCTCCTCTCGTCTCAGTGTGAGTTTTTTTGTCTTCCGTCATCTGCAAGTCGGCGCCAGGTCATATCGCAACACGACGTGCTCTGCTGTGAGTTTAGCACCAGACAGCTCCCCGCCACTTCCTTTGCACAGACACAATTTCTTTGAGACACACTGCGCCGCACTGTCAAAATACTGGAGGTAGATAAGGCAGATAGTCGAACGGAGGAGCTGTCCTGAATGTTCGGAAAGTCTCTCTTACCTCTTTTCTGTTCCTTCTGAAGGGCGGATAAAAAATACAGTGGAAACAAGAGATTCCCAGTACAACCATTTAGATTGTTTATAAATGAGTATTGTGAGTACTGCTGTCTCAATATGGGTCATATAGGGGTGACATTTCATCGCCAAGTTTTGTTTTTCTACATACTACTACTAAACTATGGCATCAACACGCTGAAAAATGGCAACACAAACACTTTAGCGAGCCTAATAGACATAATGAGAGACTGCATCTCAGTCATTTCATTCCCATTGCTGCAGATATTATCGCTCTTTAACTGTAATGATTAGTAATAAACGTGCAAAATGAAGTTAGCTGGCTGTGAGATGATCAGCTCCATATGCTGGCTCTGTTGGGGTGCTATTTCAACCACTTTAACCCAGTCCAGGAAGTTGACGAGTCAGATTTGAGGAAACACCTTCCCCCTCAAACAGCCATGCTTACACTATAGATTGTGAAATATAGCTTACCTAGGTACTACTGTTGTCTGTCTGGATGCATGTTTAATATATGCATGCATTTTATAGTTTTAAAGGAATACTTCAGCCCCCCGAAGGATCATTTGTACATCAGTTGCTCACCCCACATTGTATTCGTAAAGGCATGCTTCCACGGTGAACGAAGAATCGAGAAACTTCTAAATGTACTTGATGAACTGATGTAAAAGGGGTCCACATTTAACAACAGCACAACTATATCAAAAGATTTGTCAACTGTTGAGTCTCGTTTATCCAGTCCTATGCTCAGTACTTCTCAAACAGACAGCCCTTTCTGATGGATAACTGAACTAAAAGCGAAACATTTCTATGCTTGGTCTACTGTTGCCTTGATCAGTTAGTTCAATTGGGTTATTGTGCGACTTAGGTGTTTTAAAAGGTCAGTTTGGATTCACAAAAGTCAGACACTATATCACAAACAAACTAACTGATTAAGGCAGCTGTAGACCAGCAGCTCCCATGTTCAGTAAGGTAAAATTGCTGGTTTTGTCAATGGAGTCTGGCTTTAAGGAGAGAATAGATAGGTTTCTGACCGTTTGGGAGGTACTGAGCATATGACTGGACAAATGAGACTTGGATTATATTGCATGAATCATGTGCAAGTTTGTAAACAGTTGTTTCGATATAGTTCTGCTGTTGTTAAACGTGGACCCCTAAGACTTCAATTCATCAGGAATTTTCTCAGTTTTTGGATTTCATATTCATCATGGAGGCATGTGAGAAAAACAAAGTTTTCTTCACAAATTCAGTGTATACAAGGTGAACAATTAATATACTGTACAAATGGTCATTTGGGGTGGGGGGGGGGGGGGGTGGGGGGATGTTCCTTTAAGTCTACCTCTATGAAGTTTGATATCGCATATATTGATATATGAAGTTTTGGCCTATTTTAATGCTCAGCTTTTGTCTTCCTCCACCATGTTGCTTCTATTTGCAAATCGTCCTGTGCAGTTTCCATGCCACAAGTTCAAGCTGCTGTGGGGACATGCACAGATGATCCACCCTAAAATCCAGAGTCTAATGTTACCTGCAAAACAGTAAATCTCAATTTCAAAGATTCCAGTTGGACTCTAATGAGCCTCCTGAGTGTATACTAGCGAAGGTTGGACATCTCCGAGTGTCCTTGAAGATGTAGACGAGTCTATTAATAGCCATGAACTGTAACTGTGTGTAAGGCTGGAGTAGGATAAGTAAAGTGGCATTTCATAGCCATTCATCCCAAAGACAGAGCTGTAATATTCAAGACATCATGGTGTATTTTGTGCCAACATGAGCAACACCAGTCTGCCGGCCTTCACGTGGTGCACCTCTTCTTCTGTTCTTGTCTGTCATGTATCAACATGAAGCACAATCACTTAGATTCAGGGTTATCAAACAGTTGCTGGTGGTCTTTTAGACTCAGCTAAATTGAAAACTATCAAGATACAGTTAAAGTGGTTTCCTTAACTTTAGCAGTAGAGTGTGCAGAGCGGATAAACTTTCCATCTCTGTTACATTGCAATGCTGTGTTACTACTAAGCCAGTAAATCAAGAAAAATGTGTTTAAATGAAAGAGAAGTGGTCAGCTCATCGCAAAGAAGATGAAAAAGAAACGGACATTGTAATACATGAAGCGTTCTTCCATTTCAATTGGCTCAGTTTCCTCTTTCACCCCTGGCAATGATTCTGCCAGCCAGTTTAGCCGGACTGGGATTCAGTTCAAGATGTGTTTGACACTGTTGCCATATTTTGGATATCTGATCCAAATGAATTTTTCCACTGCCAGGAGCCAGACAACTGTATTCAAATATTTACTTTCCTTTTTTTAAATTATTCCAACCAATCTGCCCCTCCACACTTGTGCCCACTGAGGTGAGGTTGAAATGTAGAGTCGATCTCACTAAAATTATTGCTTTAAACTTATTATTGGGTTCCGTGTTTCGTACGGGCATCAAGTGGTATTAAAATGTCACCTATCAGGACAAAACCGATCTTTACAATGCTGGGAATGTAGACATTAAAGGGACCTATCCTTTAAATAAAAAACACATATTTTTCCTATTACCTGTAGTTCTATTTATCAATCTAAATTATTTTTGGTGTGAGTTGCCAGGTGTCTGTGATATTGGTTTGTAGAAATGTCTGCCTTCTCTCTAATGTAATGGAACTAGATGGTTCTTGGCTTGTGGTGCTCAAAGTGTCATGTCTCTTTCCAGAAATCACAACCTGATGACTCCAGGTAATCAACAGACGTGGCAATGAGCCACGCTGAAAGAAGCTTGCATCAGTATCTCACACCCAAACAATTAAGACTGGTAAATAACATTACAGGTAAGAGGAAATGCACTGCTCAAAACCTTAAGGGAACACTTAAATCACACATCAGATCTTTCTGAACGAATTGTTTAAGGTGAAAATCTTTTCTGATGTACACTGTAGATGAAACCACACCCACTTCCTCATGACAAAAGCAGGTCTCCAGACATCACAAAGGCACAACTGTAGTTTATTGCTGGCTTTGAAAACCACCCTTGCCAAAAAAAATTGAGGAACTCTACCCCCTCTCATCCAAAGAGAGGGTTTGAGAGGACGTTGGGTTTTGATGCCCTTCCGCGTTCTTTATCTGTCATGTTAACATGTGCATGCCTACTCTCTTTTTACTAACAGTCAGTGGCTTAATTCAAGATGCTACAGCTTTTAAAGGGCACCTTTGCCAATTTTCAAAGTCACTGCAGTGTGTGCAGCCATGCCGTAAGCACCCAGAGCTCCCTGACATTTGCCTGGACACACTGTGATGAAACTGAGCTGGTTGAAAATCAGCAAAATTTCCTTTTAACTACCCATATAGCTATTTTCAAAGATAGTGTAGCTATCGTATATCACGGAGATGATCCTACAGTGGCTGGACTGGCTCCCGCCTCCCCGCTGGATCAGCAAACTTTCTGTGGGGAGTTAGGCAATGGGACCATAGGGTATATCCATGGATGTTCTAGCTAGCTAGTTAGCAGCAGTCTCTTTCAATGGCACTAGCTAGCAGTAGGCTGACAGACAATTATCGGGCCTTGACATCTGGCAGCTCCCATTTGTCATGCAGAAGTGGGCACAGTTTCATCTAAAGTAAGTTGGAAACCAACACATTCTCACTCAGACCTCATCACATATTGACCTTTGGTCATGGACTTTCCATGTTGAGATACGACATGCACCTGGGTGTGTTGGTTGTTGACATTCTGGGATGTTGTGTCAACTTCAGACTGTTACATGCATTGTCTATTTTTAAAATACACTTCTGTTTTCATAGTCTCTTTCACATCTTTAACATCAAATGCATGTGGTTATGTTTCCCCAACACATGCACCTGGTTGGGTTTAGGAAAAAAGAACACGGTTTGGCATTACAATTTTATGGGAAGCGAACACCGACCTCCCAGGTGAAAGTCAGTGGTTGCTGGACCCATCCGCCACCCCTCCTGCCTGCCCTACTCGGACCTCTGCCACCTTAACTTTCATTTTTGTCGCGTCACATTTTCCCCCACACTGCCGGGTGCTGTTAAACAAAAACGACGACCAGCGATTGTGAAAGGATGGACCAAGCTTTGGGAAAACAATAGATGCATATAGGAACTATTTTCTTTCTACAGAACTTTCTACAGCGCTCTCCTCAGCTGAGCTGTAATGTTAGCTACCTCAGTGGTGCTAGGTGAGCAGTTGAAGCACTTCTTCCTCCTGCGCAATGATATGGTTGGCAGGTGTAGTTTGGCAGAAAGAAAATAGTTCCTACGGGAAACTACTCACAACAAGGTCTGTGGATTATCTTGAGTAACTGGATCATAATTTCTGGAAAGAGACATTGATGTTGAGGTTTTTTTTTTTTGGTGCTTTGAGCACCACAAGCCGGTTTCCATCTACTTATTGGAGAGAAGGCAGACATCTCTGCAGCCGATATCTCCAACGCTCTGCAACTCACACCAAAACAATCTAGATTGATTAATAACACTACAGGTGGGTTTTGGGGTGAACTGTCCCTTAAAAAAAGGAATGCACCAAACTTATCTCCAATTCAAATGAATTTTTGCTGACTAAGGCTACTTGCCAATGAGTTAAACTTAATTTGCCAGCAGAACCATTGAGAGGCTTATAAAAGTGACTTCTCTGTCACCAACACACTCTGAGGAAAGCCAAGTCCACAGACAATAGCTTGGTTGTGTCAGGCGAAGGAGGCATATCATTAACACCAGAGTTGTAACTGGAAGGGGCCAATCAACACCTGTTTCCACTGTTATCACATTCATTTTGTGTCAGAGCATCAAAAGTGACATTAAACTGTTAAAACAAAAAAAAATGAGTCAAAACAAAACCTCCAGAGCTTCCGACATCCAACTCCTGTTGTTTCCTGAAAGGCAACTATTTGGGCTAACTGGCTGTTATGTAGCACATTCTTCCAGCAAAGCCGGGCCTATATAAAGCAACAATAAGACGGCGACTGTGGTGCTTCCAAGCGAGTCATCTCCGGCAGCCAGCCTAGCTATCATTATCTGTTAAAGAGCCTCCGTCCCTATGGATCATCATTACGAGGCGCATTAGAAAATACTTTGATTAAACTCCCCTAATCCAGCACAGACAGCTGCAGTCCATTCACAGCTGCCTAATCTCCCCGCCACTAAATACCACCGAGACAATGGGCAACAAATGACAACTTACGTGGGGGGGGGGGGGCGAAATAAAGGAGGGAGAAAACAAAGAAAAAGAGGGAGAGAAAAGGGAGGGGAGAGCTGATTCCTCTATCAAAGGCGGGCGGTAAACAGTGCTGATGGCAAGCCGTATCATACTAGGAGATGGCTGATGCTTTCTGTGAAATGAAAGGGGATACAGAGAAAGACAGAGGGAATGTGAGGTACAGGGTAAAGAGTTTAGTGAGAGGGGTTGGGAGGAGGGAGCTGTGTGAGGAAGAAAAAGGGGAGATAGAGGGAGAGTGACGCGGGATAACGGGGGGGGTGGAGGTGGGGGGGTGGGGGGGGGGGGGGGGGGGGGTATGTGGAAGGAGCACAGAAGGATGATGGAGTTGCGTCTCCCCTTGGCTGGCAGATGAAATGTTGCACATGGAGGAGAGATCTCTTTCGCCGCGACTACAAACAGGGCGAGGGTGCTGATGGGAGCTGCCGCAATCAAGATGAGAGCAGAGAAATGAGAGTATAGAGAGAGAAAGAGAGAAAAATGAAACTACTCCTCAATGGTACAAATCACCGCAGGGAGGTTATCAGGGCCGTTGGCAATCACTATAATGACAACATGGTGTGACATGATAGTTACAGCACTCAAAGAAAATCATTTGCCCGGGCTGGGGAAGAGATAGGCAGGCGGGCAGCTTCATAAATACTGGTCTGGCTCGGAGAGTGAGAGTATGTGTGTGTGTGTGTGTGTGTGTGTGTGTGTGACTGTATGTGTCCAGGTCCATGTGTGTTTTTAGTATTTAAGATGATAGGTGTGTTGGATGTGTGGTTGTTGAGTGGAAGAGGACAGGCAGGTGTTGTGATTGTGTGGGACAGTGTTGATCTGAGACGAGGCGATTTGTTTGTTTCGGCTGTTTGTCCATCTTTCATTTAAGTTTTTATCAGCAGTGTTATCTGTTGTTGAAATGTTGAAACTAATCTAAAATTAATTTTAGATGAACTTTCAATTAACTTTCATGTCACAATCCCTTTAATCAGAGGCATGACTTCACATGACTTGGACTTGACAGTTTACATCCATGTCTGTCCAGACTCATACCATAGCCATGACAGTTGACAAAGCTTCAAATATGAATACTTGCGAGGAAGCTACAAATTCTTAAACAAGGATGCTTTACACACAGAAAATCCATACAATGAGCACAGTTTCAAGGTGGATCCACTCATGATCAGTGTCATCAATTCAGTATCTGACCAAATGTCTCCTCTTCTGTCCCCTGATATGGTTTTAACTGACAGAAAACATTATGATGTCACAGTGAGGTTGACCTTTGGATTAAAAATTTCATCACTTCATCATTCTATTAGATATTTGTGTGAAATTTGGTCATAGTTTGCATATGAATTCTTGAGATATGGCCAAAAACATGTTTTGAGAGGTCACAGTGACCTTGACCTTTAACCTTAAATCTGGTCAGTTAATCTTCAGGTCCAAGTGGACGTTTGTGCCAAATCTGGAAAAAAAAAAAAAAAAAAAAAAAAAATCCCACAGGGCGATCTTTTGATAATGCCTGAACGAGAATGAGATGGATGCAAGGTCACAGTGAACTTGGCCTTTCAAAATCTAATCAGTTCACTGTTGAGTCCAAGAGGACTTTTGTGCCAAATAAGAAATTTTCTCTCAAAGTTTTCTTGAGATATTGCGTTCACAAGAACGGGCGTAAGGACAGAAGTATGGACAGACAACCTGAAAACATAATGCCTTTGGCCACAGCTGTTGCCAGCGTGGAGGCATTAGAAGACTTGCAACTGGACTTGGAATTTAACACCTAGCACTTGTGACATTCCTTGACTTGGGCCTTTTGATTTGAAAATTCTTGAAACCTTCCCCCAAAATTCAACCTCAACTAGCAATCTGAAGCTTGATAAAAGTTAGGTAACTGTAAATTTCCAGACAAATTTTGGGTGAAATTTGAAATTAACAATGATAAAAAAAAAAGAATAATACAGTATATTGTCAAAATGTGTGTTTGTCACAGCTGTATTTTATTACTTGGTCCAAGTCATATATTTACAGGTTTCCACTTCATATTATTGGTGAGAATTCTGTTAACTCCTTACAACAGATATTAAACATTACCAGCTAGCAGGGTTGGGTCGATTCTCGGTAATACCAATTCGGTTCGGTACTCCGTCTTGGACCGGGGTTTTTTTTTTTTTTTGAGACCGACCGGACCGCATATTCGGGCGGAACGTACGTGGAGCTGACTACGCGGAGGTCCGCCCGGTAAAAGGGGACGTCCACAAGCCCTGTGCGCGCAAAGCACGACCACGCGGACTCCGCTCCGCGCACCAGTGTCACACAAAAGACTCGGCATGTATTTTTCACATCGCAGGGATTTTTCACAGACATTTTTTACACGGAGTCCGCTCTGATTATAGTATGCCCAAGTCTGTGAGCACCTGTGTCTGCCTCTTCACCAAGCGCACAGCGAGCAGGAGAGAGAGGGGGGTGGGGCGGGGACTGAGCAAGGAGGTGCAAGTGCGCATGCGCTGAGGCCTCTACTGTAGCCTGGAGTTTGTTTAATAGTGACGGGGAGTCGATAATGGCGGACAATTTAGTCTCAAAGAAATCAAAGAATGCGCCACTATGGCAACACTTTGGCTTTGAGCCAGATGAAGGAGGCAACCCTTGTTTGCATTGATTGAGTAAGCTACAAAATTTATTTGTAAGGAATAAAAGAAACAACTTGTTAATGTCACTCTGTTGTCCTAGGGTCGTTTTTTTATTTTAAATGAGTCAACTGCGCCCCCCCCCCAAGTGGCAAAAATCCGGTATTAACAACTTGATGGGTTTTTTTACAAAAACCGGACCGTTTTTTTTTTTCTAATACTGACCCAACCCTACCAGCTAGCAAGGGACGTCAATATGATGTCAGAAAGTTGTTGGACTTTTTACACACAAGACGCTGGGTGAATTTATATCCCTTTGTGTGATCTTTGTAAGGCTGTGCAATTAATCATCTGGTGATTGCGATTACGATTTTGAGGTCAAACGATTTCAAAATTAATTAAATTGAGGGTAAAGGAATTTTGGTCATGGACACCTGGAGATGTTATTTTGTCTTCTACGGAAGCCACGCGTGCACAATATCGCTCCCTCCCCTCCTCTCCTCTATTCACTCCACTAGCCAGTCAAGTTGGTGAACTACAAATAATGCGAGGGGCAGGTGATCACAGAAAATTTCATAAACAGCGTGCGGAAAATGGCAGAGGGAGAGCGAGAGAGGTTGGCCTGTGTGTGTGTGTGTGCGCGCATCGGGGTCGAACTCCACTGTGCGCGATATAGAGAGCAGAGGAGAGTTGTAAACACGCAACCATGTAGAAACAGAAATGACCATTGTGTAAACAATAAGTCATCACGTGCGCTGCATAATCGTTTGCATAATCGTGATTTCAATTTTGACCAAAATAATCGGGATCATGGTTTTTCCATAATCGAGCAGCCCTAGATCTTTGTCAAACATCTAAGGTCTGACCTGCAGTCTTGGAGCCACCTTTGGCCCTTTACCATACGCATGTGCTGGCATTTTCTGACTTGGTTTGACTTGGCTCGTCAATGCAAGAACATTCAAGTGGACCTTTTTTCAGGGTCATATTAATATTAATATGTAATACTGGGGTCTAGTGGAATAGATTTATGTGCTTTAATGTTCAAAAAATACATGTCTTATACTGCCCATTGCTGCAGCACCTCTGTCTGAAACGCTGTGTTTGGGCTTATGTCCCGCCTCCCCGCCAGTGCAGTCTGCTCTGATTGGTCAGCTTGCTCAGTCTGTTTATCGGTACTCTTATTGGTTGTTCTTCATTTCTAAATAACTGCTTTTTAGAAAATATATTAATTTAAAAAGTATTAATTCAGAACAGGATTATTAATTAGAATTAATTAATTAATAATTAATAATAATAATAATCAATGAAATACTTATTAAAATAAGAAAATGCTGTTTCCAGAGCAGCAACAGTAATTTTTACAATAGCAACGTCACTATATAAATAATATTCCTGACATCACAATACTGAGTGAAGTTAAGTTTTTATCAGTCACTGTAAGTCAGTCCTCTTGCCCTCTGTCTTGTTCCCTCTCTGCTGATATGATTCACTGTGTGCAGGTAACATTAGTGCTGCTAGAGAGAGGAGGGGTTGTTTGTCTCAGCCAGCAGCTCAGTTTAAAAGTATCTGCCCAATTTTGAGATAAGTGTCAAACTAAATTGGTCTACATACAGACAGCTGTCATTTGAGTAACAATTTGCTATTAGCTGAACTTGCGCGCTGTCTTTGTGTAAAAAGACTGTGGAAGGAACACATTGAATATCGCTTCCACATGTTTACATGTTCATGCTTGCTGAACATAATGTACAGGCCAAAAGACACACCTTCTCATTCAATGCGTTTTCTTTATTTTCATGACTATTTACATTGTAGATTCTCACTGAAGGCATCAAAACTATGAATGAACACATGTGGAGTTATGTACTTAACAAAAAAAGGTGAAATAACTGAAAACATGTTTTATATTCTAGTTTCTTCAAAATAGCCACCCTTTGCTCTGATTACTGCTTTGCATACTCTTTTCATTCTCTCGATGAGCTTCAAGAGGTAGTCACCTGAAATGGTTTTCCAACAGTCTTGAAGGAGTTCCCAGAGGTGTTTAGCACTTGTTGGCCCCTTTGCCTTCACTCTGCGGTCCAGCTCATCCCAAACCATCTCGATTGGATTCAGGTCCGGTGACTGTGGAGGCCAGGTCATCTGCCGCAGCACTCCATCACTCTCCTTCTTGGTCAAATAGCCCTTACACAGCCTGGAGGTGTGTTTGGGGTCATTGTCCTGTTGAAAAATAAATGATCGTCCAACTAAACGCAAACCGGATGGGATGGCATGTCGCTGCAGGATGCTGTGGTAGCCATGCTGGTTCAGTGTGCCTTCAATTTTGAATAAATCCCCAACAGTGTCACCAGCAAAACACCCCCACACCATCACACCTCCTCCTCCATGCTTCACAGTGGGAACCAGGCATGTGGAATCCATCCGTTCACCTTTTCTGCGTCTCACAAAGACACAGCGCTTGGAACCAAAGATCTCAAATTTGGACTCATCAGACCAAAGCACAGATTTCCACCGGTCTAATGTCCATTCCTTGTGTTTCTTGGCCCAAACAAATCTCTTCTGCTTGTTGCCTCTCCTTAGCAGTGGTTTCCTAGCAGCTATTTGACCATGAAGGCCTGATTCGCGCAGTCTCCTCTTAACAGTTGTTCTAGAGATGGGTCTGCTGCTAGAACTCTGTGTGGCATTCATCTGGTCTCTGATCTGAGCTGCTGTTAACTTGCGATTTCTGAGGCTGGTGACTCGGATGAACTTATCCTCAGAAGCAGAGGTGACTCTTGGTCTTCCTTTCCTGGGTCGGTCCTCATGTGTGCCAGTTTCGTTGTGGCGCTTGATGGTTTTTGCGACTCCACTTGGGGACACATTTAAAGTTTTTGCAATTTTCCGGACTGACTGACCTTCATTTCTTAAAGTAATGATGGCCACTCATTTTTCTTTAGTTAGCTGATTGGTTCTTGCCATAATATGAATTTTAACAGTTGTCCAATAGGGCTGTCGGCTGTGTATTAACCTGACTTCTGCACAACACAACTGATGGTCCCAACCCCATTGATAAAGCAAGAAATTCCACTAATTAACCCTGATAAGGCACACCTGTGAAGTGGAAACCATTTCAGGTGACTACCTCTTGAAGCTCATGGAGAGAATGCCAAGAGTGTGCAAAGCAGTAGTCAGAGCAAAGGGTGGCTATTTTGAAGAAACTAGAATATAAAACATGTTTTCAGTTATTTCACCTTTTTTTGTTAAGTACATAACTCCACATGTGTTCATTCATAGTTTTGATGCCTTCAGTGAGAATCTACAATGTAAATAGTCATGAAAATAAAGAAAACGCATTGAATGAGAAGGTGTGTCCAAACTTTTGGCCTGTACTGTATGTATTGATGAAATATTGGCTTCTAACTCGCAAAGGTTTAATTTCACTTACAGTAACAAGTGTAGCTGCCGTCAACTCGTGTAATTTTTGAGTTATCTTCACTTTTTTGTTTTCACTGCGGCCGCTCAACTGTTCACGGATTACCATGACGTGTAGCCCAGGTGTGTGTATATGTGTGTGTGTGGCTCAGTGTGTGTATGTGGAGTTCAGCCCCGACACAGAGCGCAGAGGAGAGGCTACAGGATGATAATGAATTGAGCAAAACTGTGTAAAAGTATCCATAAAAGAAGTGATGGCTTAAGAGCTAATCAATACTACGGTCTTTGATAATGTAGCCCTGGGGCTAATTTAGTTCCAGGTTTCGGTACCCATCCCAAGTCAATATCTAAGAGGCTAAACAGTGTTGTCCCCTCCCTGTAAAATCAGCAGACCAAACATACATATTCAAACACATGTAGAGACAGAGTAGCAAAAGCATTTCAAAGCAATAGCTTTGGTTAGCCAGTTAGCCGAGGCCTACAGCTAAGCACTGGGTGTACAGCCTAACGTTAGCTACTACAGCCATCTACTTCACACTTCAACACTCCATAGTAGATTCCTAGTTTGTTTTTACACAACAAATTCACAACTCATAAAGCACACTTACAGGTTGTGGTCCCGAATCTCCAGATTTGTCCAACAAAGTGGAAACTGCCCCGTCTTTCAGCAGTAACTGCAGTGAAAATCCAGCAGTAATGTGTTGCCAGTTTGTGAAGCAGTCCTCAGGTAAATAGAGGGAACACAGTATAATGTCCTAGTTGTATTGTCGAGGAATTAAATAAATTCCAACCACTTCTTCTTTGTTGCTTCTTCCCTCGGCAGTCCAAACAAGGGTAATTTTTGGTCACAATGAAAAAAGCAGTGTCTCCTAGACATGGCTTCTCCTCAACAGCTCCTCAACGGTTCAAACTCTGCAGCCTCTGCTCCAGCTCTGCTCGGAGCAGGTTTATTTGGGGGTGCTGCTCAGTGGCCTGCAGGTGGGCTCTATGTGCATTGCTAATTTGTTACATCGTTAGCGAATAACTTAGCGGAAGTAAAGGCGGGAAATTCTGTTTCCTGAAGCTGTTTCAGGCAGGTCAGGAGCTGTGTGTCTGTGGAGACACAGAACTCCCTTTAGCTTGGACTTTTTTTTTTCTTTACTTAGCAGACCTTATAGAGGCAGAAAAATGCTATAAAACACACCCAAAAAGCATACTAGATCCTCTTTAAAGGGGAACTATTCTGCTCATTGGTAGTTTCATACTTGTATTTTGGGTTTCTCATAGAACACATTGACATGTGTTTCTGGTCTTTCGTATCTCAGCCAAGCCTCCAGGAACACTGCTCAGCCTTGCTTTCAATTTTTCCCAGTGGACACTCCTGGTATTGCAGCAAAAAAAATCCCCTGCAACCCAGAAAGCATTTTTTCCCCATGGACCACCATTGTAAATTCTCACAGGGATTACTTTTACATATGTTCATCTCATCATTTGAAGCTTAGACCACGTTTAACATGAACATCTGATATTGTAACATTGCAAACATGACAGAAAATAGGGAAAGGCATAATAATTCCCCTCAAAGGTCACAAGTTTCATATTTGTCCTTGGGCCTATGAGTACATCACCATTCGACAGCTGACACTCAAGTGAGAGCTTTGACTGGATCTTTTTCAATTAAAACAACTAACTAACTAACAAGATAAGTTGGTATGTGTATAATAATATGCCAATAATATGTCATTGTACAACCTGTTCTCATTCGAAGTTCTCAAATACTGCCGCTTTGTCTGTGATTTTGGCGTCACACGCCTGATGCCTTATGCCACCTGTTGTGGCAGTATGATATGCTGGTGTGCAGCGTCAGTTTGTAATGTGGCTGGACATAACCTTTCCTGGTGTTGATACGTCACCAGTTGGCTGGATGGATGGCCAGAACCTGTCGCTGCAGTATGATACATGGACAGGCAATGTCAGTTCATAACACGGCAAGATAGAACCTGTTGCTCTGGTATGATACAGTGTTGGATGGTGTCAGGTTGCAATGCTGCTGATAACAATGTAATATAAGGAGCTGGAGAGTCCCTATGGGGCGGGGCGGTGGAGTGGTGGATGGGTCCAACAAACCTCACACTTTCACCTGAGAGCCTGGTGTTTGCTTCCCATATGAAGGTACAGCCAAACCATGATAATCTTTTGTAAACCTAACCGTGTGCTTTTGTTGATGTCCTAGCATTGGTTGCGGCATCCTGGAACTTCACCAATAGACACAGGAGGAAGCCTAGCGCATAATATGTAGACATGAATGGCCACTAACAAAGTGGCGATATGTGTTGAGATGTTGGACTATAACTTTGAAATATCTCGTTAACAAGAACAAGGGTACAGATTTAGTCATGACAGACAGATTCAATATGAAATCATAACCTGGACTCATCTGGTCAGTCTGTCTATTGGAAAGAGCAAATATTATTAACATCTGTACACTCGTGTGTGTGTGTGTGTGTGTGTGTGTGTGTGTGTGTGTGTGTGTAGCACGCAGGGTAATTTCCCTGAGCCATGCTGAGGTGCTTCTGGATGAATCATACATGGACATGCTCACAACACCCATACTGGGGAATAATGAGACCCAATGAAGTGAAGAATATGAACACACCTTGTCTACAACAACACTTCTTTCTCATGCGCTCTCCCTCCCTTTTCCATTCACTGCCCCCCTCCTCTTCCTCATATTCATCACCGCCCCCTCTCTTCTTCTCTGATCTCCCTGCGAAGGTGTGCCGTGCAGCGGTGAGGCGCCTATTTGCGGTGTGAGCATGCATGTATTATTACACATCTACCCTGCATGATGGCGGGGGAGCGGCGGTGCGACGGATTCGGCAGCCACGGTTGTTATGCGGACGGATGATTGTGCTTGGAAACAGAAGAGGTCCAGGTTAATACGGCTCAGCTCCACGTCGGAGAGGCTGCTGGCAGGGGTCAAAGGTCGGCTGATGAGAAAGCACAAAGCTAGCGCTGGGCTTTCTCTCTGTGTTTGTGTGTGTGGGCAGCGCGGAGGTCAGGGAGAGTGAGTCACTGCAACCGCACAGGCCTACACACACAAACACAACTCGCTCACACTGATAAAGACACACAGAAGGCTAGATTGTACTTTGATGCACGCTCATCCTCGCGCGCTGGGCCTTTGCTGTGGGGCATCCTAGGTTTTATTTACAGAAAATCAATTAAAAACTGTTCTTAGCCCACAGAAATGCAGCAACGATATTATCATGTCTTACTGAAGTATCTCATTCTAGACTCTTGAAACAGACAGGCATTGTGCTACTTAGAGAAGTTGCACTTTTTACTGGATGCCCGCTGAACTGCAAATTTTGCTGCAATCCAAAAACAAAAGTTGGAGTAGTGGTTGCCAGCGTGGGAATTGGAAACCCACCAACAGGTCGCGAGTTAAATCTGACTGGTGGTGAGATGATTAAGAGGATAGCAAAGGTAACCTTGTGCTTTTTCCTCTCTAAACTTAGACTGTTCTTGTTGTTTTTCTTATTTCTACTTCTACAGGTCTAAAATAAAAGAATCTAAGAGGCAACAATGACTCTCAAAACCCCATAGTCATATGCAACGTGTGACAGCTTCGTTTTAAGAGTGTAACAAGTGTAAAAAATGTTGTGAACCTCTGAGCTTGACTGTTGTTGTAACGTCCAAGGAAGGGAAGTTGTCCTTGAATTGCTAAAGCCTAAATATTATTAAAATTCTGAATAAAAAACTGCACATCTGAATGTGTGACAGCTGCTTCAGAAGTAGGGTTGGGTTTCGGTACTTGGTACCTTCAAGGTATCGACTGAGAAAACAAAGTATCAAGTAGTATCATACAGTCTCGAGTCAAACAACACCTATATTCAATCTTTTTTGTACACAGATGTGAAAAAACCCCAAACAAAACTAAACACTATTTTGGCATGATATGCGGCCGACTGCCAGTATATTTTAATGGTGCTCGGCGCATCAGGGGGAAATGCTGCGGGACAAGAACTAAAGTTAAGGCAGCAAAAGTCCGAGTCAGGTGGGCAGGAAGGGTCATGAATGGGTCCAACAAATTACTTTCACCCGTGAGAGCGGTGCTCACTTCCCGTAAGATTACAAAGCCAAACCCTGTTCTTTTTTCCTAAACTAACCACATGTTTTTGTTGCCTAAACAAAAAACTGTTATTGTTATTCTGATGTAGTGCGTTATTCTGAAAGAGACTGTATGTAAATGGTAAATTTCCTGTGAAAATGGAAGTGTATTTTGAGAGAAGACAGTGCATGTAACATGCAGAACTTGACACGGAGACCCAGAACGTCAACAACCAAATCACCCAGGGTACCTTGCAGGTTTATGGACACAGAAAAAACATGAGCAATTATAAATATGAGAGGTTGGACTGAGAATGTACTGCCCATACAGTCTGTTGTGTGGTGAAGTGGAGTGCGGTGTACTTACAGAGCTGGCAGTCCAGCTCGCCAAGATGCCACCAGATGTTTGAAAGTATAAATGACACACCTATGGTGTACTAAAAATAAATTCATAATGTACAGACAGAGTATTCCAAATGAAACAAAGCTATAGTGAAAGTTCATGCTTGGGCTGTAATTTATCCTTCGTACTTTCTGATTCACAATTAACCAATAGCGCAGCGACACACCTTCTCTGTTAGCCTATCATCTTACTGCTTCTCATTTTAAACATGGTTCTCTTTCTGTCTGTAGTCCTCTCATGCTACTGTGTTGCGCAACCTCCACCTCCTCATCACCGTCTAATCCTCACGGATTCATCAGCCTCATCCACCTGATCATCCGTCACCCTCAGAGTATTCAGCCACCTCCACCACCATCACCAGTGTCTGGACTATACTGGGGGACTTGCTGGGTCTTGCTGCTGCTCAGATATCCCTTGATCACAAAAATCTCATTCTAGTGTCCAAGCAACAAAGACTTCTGTTAAATCGTAATCAGCTCAAATCATCTATTAGTCTGTTGACCCATATTCTGTCTTTAACTTTATCCTTACTTCATTAATCTGTCTCTCCTGATTGAAAAACTCTATTGGTATCAGTATCACTTTAAGGGGAATGGTATTATAGCTTGTTCTCATGTGTTCTCATGTCCAATCCAATCTAACCCCGATGACATCACTAAGACATTATCAGGGTTATTTTCTCCAGACCCAACAAAGCACATCCAGAAGCACAGTTGATTTTATATAACAGTTTTCACAGACTGATAATGACGAGTAAATTGAAATTCATGCAGTGCCACTTTAGATGCAATGTTTCTAATGCAAAGCAGTTAAATATAAGTGACAATGCCTAAAAAAATTGGGATAAATCCACCACTAAAGGGTCTATAATGCCTATTTTTGCAGATGATTGCAGGAACAAATTATCAGCAACTTCTTAACCTTGAGCCCAAGTGTGTCTGAAATTTACTGCTCAAAGTCAATCCATTACAACGAGAGGAGGGCACTAAGCTATGTTTTCCATATGGGGGTCAGTCACTGTGCAGTAAACAGACCTACTCATCCAACGTAACCCCTGGTCACTTCTCCCCTCTTCGCTCCTCTCTGAGGTCCCTGCAATCATGAAAATGATCACTATCACAGCAGCAGCATCCACCGCCACCGTCGACTGGACTTCGGGACTCTGCCGCGCTGAGACAGTATCAGTCAGAGGCCATTTACATAATAACAGCTCATCATTCAAAAAGGTCCTTTTGTTTGCGGTATAACAGGAAACTGTCAAGATGTCACCCCTCGGCTGGGGCCTCAGCACGCCACGCCAGTAAACAGCGGAGGAGGGGTCTAATTGTGGTCGGCAGTAGCACAGTGAGGATGAGGAGAAAGAGGAGAGGGAGATGGTGAAGAAAAGATACAAGTGGACTGAGTGGAAACACTAGAAAGATTGACAAAGGGAGAAATCACAAGCAAAATGGCTGCAAAAAGGAGGGTTGTTTGGTGGGAGACGAGTGATTGAAAGGACATCCGAGTCACACAAACCGTCTCGGTGAGTCACCCCAGCCTCAAGAGCCCACTTTGCCTGCCGATATTTCCTGACCTAAAATTAAACTCCATCGAGATGCCGATGCAAGTCTGGGGCAGAAAGGGATGAAACAAATTTAACATTAGAAAATTGTCAATCTCCCACTCTAAGTAATCATTATTGCTTACCCCAAAGCTATTTACTCGAAGAGTTTGGAAGTGCATGTTGCAATTTTACCTGGAACTTTGAATTTATTGTGTGTGTAGAATTACAAACATTTATTTGATGGGGTAGACAGTTATGGTTCGACACATGCAGGCAGACTACAATGTACTTACATATACACATATGATGCATATTATTGAGTTAAAGTTTCACAGAGGTGGATGGCAAGTAGTAAACAACATAAACTAGCAGTTGAACTACATTTTGCAGTAGTTTGCTGGTAATTTAACTTTATTCATATCTGCATATTGATTCAAGGAGTTAAATTACTTTTTTTTGCCTTTGTTCATGTAGTTAACTACTAAAACTACAAACAATTTTATGCTGTAAAAGGAAAGATTTTTTTTTTATTTTCATTTTACCATTGCATCTCTGCTGCTCTACTACTCCTCTTTAACCATAGTTCATCAAGAACTGACTGATTAATTATTGCTGTTTATTTAATGTTCAGAGAAGTTGTTGCATGCTATATTAAAAGTTTGGTGCTGTACCTCCACCTGCACTACCTATGAATAGTGTGTTGTTGTTTTTTTGTTTGGTTTATGTATAACCTGTGAAACAACTGGGCACTTTTTGCAAAAAACTCTATTGAGTTTCTATATTGAGCTCTATTTTGTTCTAATTTGGGATTACATGTAAATTGTCTATTGTCTATACTTTGAGATTTTAGCAATCTTTTAAGTTTAGTGCAAGCTATACTGAGTGAGACATCAAGGACATCAAGTTTAAAGGTGCGGACACACCAAACCGATATCAAAGAACTAGCGGCAACGAAAGCCAACTGTTGCGTCTTCTACGTAGCCTCACGTCACCCTGTGTCAGTTGCATTTGAACACACTTCACGGACTACATCCGACAGCCAAGTTGCACATACATCCTGCGCCTGCGTGAGAGAGAGTGGAGTGGCACATCCTGTCAGCCGAGGGGTTTCCCAACTGTGCAGCCTGGCACCGCAGCACCTCCACGGACTATTACATCCAGATGGTCCCAATGTTTCCTCCGCAGGCTCCACTTCACTCAGCTGCCCGATAAACCCGCTGCGTCTTCCCACTTTAACCTGAATAACAAACCAGGGCATAGTGCTCCGGTTGGATCCAAACGGAGAGCCGGGGCTAGCTCAGAGACTAGCGGAGGCTAACTTGCTGTGCTTCCCTCTGGTCATGCTGCGGCTAACGCTCCGCTAGCCGCTCCCAGACAGCTCCGGTTTGTTATTCAGGTTAAAGTGGGAAGAAGCAGCGGGTCTGTTGGGTGGAGCCTGAGGAGGAAGCACCGAACCGGTTAGCCCCGGTTTCACTACAGGCAGATTCACTCACTACAGGGGCGAGGAAATAAAACCTGAACAGCCAATCAGAGTGATCTCTCTCACCAACAAGCTCTGCCGCTGATTCAACATGCTCAATCGGCCAAAAAGCCACCGACGGTGCAGGACACACCGCAAAAACTAGGGCGACAGACGTTCACCGACGGCCCAACTTTGGTCGACGGCCAACCGTCGGCTTGGTGTGTCAGGGCCTTTAAGTATGCAGACTGTACGATGACAGTGCTTACTGAATCACAGGCTATGACATACGATGCAACAGGAGAAGACATCATTCAGGCAAGGCTTCTGCTGCCGCAGCTCAGCATAATTTTCCTCTTTGCTGGAATCCTATATTTCTTTTAGCGTGTTTTGCCTCTATGATGAGCTGCTATCCATCTGTTTGTTTGGGTTTAGCACTAGCCCGTCATTTCATGCTCCATCTCGGGTAGTTGGTTGGCCATCCCAAATTTATTACTGCAGTCCCTGAAGTGCAGTGTTTTTCTGACATCCTCATCGCAGAGGGGCTGCTAACTATGGCAAAAACATGAATGGCCCTGTTTATAGCCAGTGTCTGATTTGTGTGTTTTCGGCTACCGTAGAAACATGGCGGTGCAACTTGGCTATCTCAATAGACGAGGACCTGTTCTGAATGCATATAGAAACAATTCATTCAAAGGGTAATGTAAAAGCTGTGATTCTTATTTTCAGATGATTATACCTGAAAGAAAACATACACATTATATCATATTCTATTTCTGCCAATATGTCCCCCTAAATTCTACACACTCTTAACCAAAGTAGATTTAGTAGAAAGGGTAGCTTTGCTGCAGGTCAATTTCTTTCAGTGTAAAGTAATTGGTAGTTTGCAAGTTAAGCTGTCAAAGTTGATTCCCAACACTAATGAGCACAGCAACACAACCTCAACATGTTAAGGGCAGAAACTGCAGTATCCACAACCGGAACAGGTCAATTGGTGACATACATGTCAGAGGATTTCCAACTTTTAGGTTCTGTATAAATATATAAATGGTATAAAATCTTTCGTTCAAGATAAGTTTTATCTTAGAGTTGAAATTTGAATTTGGAATGGGCTTGCACTTGTACAATGGTTTTACACATTCACACACACATTAACAGAAGCTACCACTCCCATGCACATTAGTCTGTCCAAGGATACCTAGAAATGTGCAATCAAGGACCCAGGTGTTGTACCGCTGATCTTCCGAATAGTAGACGACCCTCTTTACCTCCTGAGCTTCTTATTTAAATCCTTATCATCCACATTGCCCGTTTGCATGTCTTCTCCAACTAATTTTCGAGCTGGGAAAACAAGTCCCAAGTCATGTCTTTTGTGTTACAAAATAATCCCAACTCAAGGTTTCTTTACTGCCATTTTCTGCAGCTTTCAGTTGTATCATAGTCTTCATCAGTGGGTGGAGTTTGCTCAGTTGCCATGTAGATGGATCAGTTGACATGCAGAACTTCTCCAGCGAGCTTGAAAGTGCAGCACAGTGTTCATACTGAAATTGACAAAAACTTAAGGTCAACTCACTAGATTTTTTTAGGGCTTTTCAACATATCACAGTCTTTATCACTCCATCTGATGATGAAGACTATGTGATACAGTTGAAACCTTCAGAAGAAGCCAGTGGCTTGATGTGAGCTTGGAAACTATTATTTCCAAGCCGATTCAAAGCTCCATCCACTGATGAAAACATCACGACTACATCTTACAATTAAAAAGTAAAACTTAACCCCTGTTCATTCCAAATCCCAGAGATTTGACACATCTCGGGGCTCCTTTAGTTTGAATGGGCACGAAGCCAGAGCTCACACAGACACATACTTATACTCCTAAGCCATGACAAGCACACACACACCCAACTTTCTTCATACCTCCTCGTGTGTGTGTGTGACAGGAAATCACCAGCAGCCACTCGACCCAGGAGCGATTTCTCCTCATCTTCGCCGCTCCTCGCGGGCCCTCTCAGCATCCACTCCTTCCTAAGACCTGCTCCTCCACGTCTCTTCCACCCTCGTCGCCTCTCACATCATTTGACATCAAAGGGGCCGCGACGAGTCTCGCTGTTTACCCTCCCTAGCAGGCGCTCATTACAAAAACATCAAAATAAGCCGTGCAGAGAGGCAGGGCGAATTAATGATCTCCCTGTACCACCGGTGCCCTGCACGCCCTCTGAACGGTGCCAGGCCATTTGATGCAGAGCGAATACACTTGGATACACGTGCATGTGGAGGCAAAACGTGTAGTCGATGCATGCATATCCTCTTGCATACACACCCACCCACGCGTGCACTGGTGCCAAGGCCCGTGGCTGCTAACGACCATTCAATTAGTGGAAATTAGGGAAGCATTGTGAGGTCCATGCTGTGACCATTAGTTGTTGGAGAGAAGCACAAGGAGCGTGGGCCAGGATTAATCCCTCAAGAGCAGGATGGAGAACCACGCAGGTCACCATCCAGTAGGGCCTTTTGGTTTTGACACTAACGAGGGCGGAGGATGCGAGAGAGCGATATGTCTTCTGTTTTTATAATTAGGGGGTCAGGTAGTGTGAAGATTGGATTTTAAATCTTTCTTTGCGTTATTAGCAATGTTTTGTGGGTGCAGTCAGTTGTTTCAATAGCCGATTCAACGCAAACGCTCATTAGAAGAGCAGTCTGAAGCAAATCCTCATTAGATCAAGTGATTTCATACAAATTGCCGCTCCACAAAAGCAAACCCAATTGTTAAATCAAAGTGCTCTGGCAATGCATTGTGACACAACACATACATCAGTGTGCACAGGTTGCTCTGCAACACATGGCTTTCCCCATGCATGTAATGCCAGGTTTTTATTTGGAAATTAATTCTTAATCTAATCTATACAGCCCTATTAATAACTATTATAAAGCACACCCCAGTCATGAATTAATCAGGGATTGGTAATTAGTGTAAAATTTAAATGCATGTTGTAAACCCACATTGAGTGTCTGGCACTAGACGGAGGTGCCAAGCCATCGCTGTACTAATTAGTTTGCAATTATGTTTAATAAGTTCTGTGGAAGCCAATCATCTTACAGTCGGGGAGCTGGGCTCTCCTGATACACGCTCTGCGGATCCAACATGGTGGAGACAGTGACGAACATTGCATCTTATACAGGTTTTTTTTTTTTTTTTTTTTTTTTGCTGAGCAATGCATGGTCGATTTTAAGCAACTCCCTCCTTCACACTCAGTTAAACACAATTCCTGCTGGGAGCTACCGAGTGCCCAGTACCATCATTTTCTGCCGCTCCCCTCTGACTTCTTCTGTGATGAAGTGTAATTTTGGTTTTCTCTCCTTGAGCTCCTGATTTCCTACATTTCCCAGAATGCCATTCTAAAACAATCAATGTCCCAGTGAACTTGCAATACTCAGCTGCAGGTTATTTGTAAGTAGGGGAGGGAATTTTTCTACTGAGTGAGGATGGTGGGAAGATTCAGTCTGTTCACTAACTATATTCTTTCAGGCAGTCCAGGGGTAGTGAATGAGTTCAGGAAAGGTTCATTAAACTCACTTCACCCTGCAGTCAAACTGCAGACACTAATATGAAACTTAGATTGAGATCCACTTACAAAGTGATTCAAATGTACAACTAAATTCTAAAGAGTTTTAGCTGGTGGGAAAACAGCAACTCAAACTGTGGTAAAGCTGCTTTCTTTTGAGTACAAACTGGTCTGTGAGCTGCTTGTACAGTGAAAGTGTCACTAAAAAATTATAGTTCTAGAAAGACTCCCTTGCTACATTCACACTGTATGGGAGTTCCCAAAATAACCAGATTTGACTTTATAATAGAGCAAACAAACATGGAAG
The DNA here is from genome assembly GCF_041903045.1 of Epinephelus lanceolatus. Taxonomy (NCBI): domain Eukaryota; kingdom Metazoa; phylum Chordata; class Actinopteri; order Perciformes; family Serranidae; genus Epinephelus; species Epinephelus lanceolatus. The sequence goes on along the minus strand of NC_135757.1, from coordinate 22,133,640 downwards.
TATCACGTAAGAGAAAGTCCTTTGTTCAAGGAAATTAAACCAACACATGCTCACTCATCGCCTCATCACATATCGATGTATGTTCAGGGAATTTCCACGTCAAGATATGATGTACAAGGTAGCCTGGGTGCGTTGGTTGTTGACATTCTGGGACGCCGTGTCAAGTTCTGCCTGTTACATGCATTGGAGTTTACATAGTCTCTTTCAAAACAAACGGACTACATCTGTACAACAACTCAAAGACATGTTTTTTTTTTCCTTCAGCAACAAATGCATATGGTTACCTTTAGCCAACACACAATTTTATGAGAAGTGAGCACCAGCCTCCCACGGGAAAGTCACCACTCCCATCTGCCCTACTCAGACTTCCGCCATCTTAACTTTTGTTGTTGTCCCACCATGTCTACCCATGACACTGATGGGCACTGTTAAACAATAACGATGACCAGCCACAAATCATGCTGACGTGAAAGGACTTTTTTTTTTTTTTTTTTTTTTTTTCATTGGTGTTTGACCCTGGAAGTCACTGAACAATGTCGGGCTGTCCTGAATGCCATTTTTTAACATTCGGACCTTCGGCAGAATTTATAGTGAATATTCGAGTATTCGTTCACGGCGGGCCGGCGGGCGGGGGTGGGGTGCTGTGGCCGTGCTGTGGCCGTGCTGCCTGCTCTCTCCGGTTTTACGGCTCCTTTCAAAGACTCCTTGCAAAGCACTCCTCCGGGGACCTAATTGTATTGCGGAGTTTTGCACAGCAGTGACCGAAACTTTGCTCTCAAACCACAAAAAAATGTGATGGCACAACAGTCTCCTTCAGTACATTATTCTATGCTTTCTTTTGATTGTCACATTGGCTAGTCATCCTGTTTAATTTGTCTTCTGATTAAATCGGAACCGCTGAAACAAGTTGTAGGAAGCCTCTGCAAGTAATTGGTTGCTGGCAGACACACTGTGCTGCAATAAAATGGTTAATCAGCAGTGCCATGCACTGTAGAGCCGATGCGCTGCTGGTTCTGCCGGCCTGAATAGAATATAAGTCTATAGCCTTACTGTTGTGTATAGCATTTATAGACTGAGCTGAGTAGTGATGCGCGGGTCGACCCGTAACCCGCGGGACCAGCGGGACCCGCAAATGGACCTGCGGGTCGGGCAGCAGTGATCGTCTGTTAAATTGGTCTGTAAATGACATTTTGACATTATTGGCTATTCCTGTCATGGCATCCGAAGGTACTGATGCATTGAGCAGGTGACAGTCTGCGGTCGTTTTCAAAACACACTTGTGTCACGCACTCCAAAAGAAACTTGTTGAAACTTTAAACAATAATTTATTGTACAAAACGGGGGAAACAAACGTTGACAAAAATGGTTCCATAATTCATATTAAATTCAAAAGATAACGAAAAAACAGCTACAAGTTAGAGGGAATAGTGATAAAGTAGTAAAACTTGGCATTGATCCACAGCCTCAGACGGATGCGCTCAAGCGTGCCGTGCACAAGTTCCGTTGGTAGGCGATACTATATTTTCACATTTTTAACAATGCAATTTAAAAGTTTTGATTTTTATTGATAACCTACATTTACCAACAACAAATAGACTACATTTAGTACCAAAAAAATATGTAAAAAAAAAAAAAATAATAATAATAATAATAAAAAAATAATTAAATAAAAAAATGAATATCGAATACCAAATTTTCATAACGAATACCTACCCATAGAAACGAATATTCGAATATCCGAATATTTGGGTACAGCCCTAGAACAATGCCAGTTTTTGACAACTTCCGAGTGAGATGAGGTTGCTTCCGAGTCACTTTTGAATGTGGTGTGTGGGTTTATGCTTGTTACATGTGTCTTTTCAAAATAAACTTCCACAAAAACTTTTCACACTCTTCCCATTCTTCAGTTTTTGCTTGTTAACTGTATGAAATTTTTTTTAGAATAAATGTAGAACATAGGTAAAAAAATTATTTACCTTAGTTTTGGGCAACAAAAGTAAGTGGTTAGGCTTGGGGAAAAAAACATCATGGTTTGGTTAAAAATAAGTGTGTTTGTTTTGTGTTTATGTTTGTGTTTTATAAGTCAGTAGTTGTTGGACCCATCCAACACCCCTCTTGACCACCCTATTCGGACTTCTACTACCTTAACTTTTGTTGTTGTCTTGCTTGTTTTCCTCCCGACGCAACCAGCTGCCTATTTTGTCAATGTGAAGGATGGCTATTTTCGTCTGTGTCTGACACTGGAAGTCACTGGCTAAGTGCTGGATTTCAACAACTTCAGAGTGAGACAGAGTTGATTAAACACGTCTAAAACATATGTGTGGCCAGAGTATGTTCAATCATGACTGTCGATGAAAAACTGATAAAATGATATCATAACAAAGTGGAAACAATACTTCCTTACCAAGTTCATACCAAAATTCCGAAAATGTGACATAGATACCATCAGTAGCGGCTCGTGGTGAAATAGGGTGGGAGGGCTAACGCATTAGGCTTATGGCCTATACTGATCAATAGTTCAGCTGCAGTAACAGTAACATCACATCGAGATACAGTACCAGGTTACAGCAACAATGCACTACAACAAAACTAGAGAATTAGGCTAACTACAAAAATGTTCTGATGCCAAAAGCTCTCTCTCTCTCTCTCTCTCTCTCTCTCTTTCTCTCTCTCTCTCACACACACACACACACACACACACACACAGACTATTTTCCGCTGTACACACAGATAGGAAAGGTAAAGAAAGGAAAAGAAAAATGCTTCTTTAATAAGAGGTTATGGTTTGGGCCTAGGGATGGGCATTATGGCCTAAAGTCAATACCACGGTATTATTTTGGGGGGATGCGGTGACGGTATGATATCGCGGTATCGTCTTCTCTCCTTTTTTTACACCTTAAACAATTTAAAAAGCCATAGAAGTCTAGGATGGAAACGATTTATCATCATAAGTAAAACGGTTGCTAATCCATCTATTATTGTGTATAAAACGTTATATAGGCTATAAACATTAGAGGGAAGAGGGAGGGGTGGTGGCTCCCAGGTCCCCTTCTACCGCGGCCCTGGGTTTGGTGTGGTCGGCCAGGTCACCTCCATCACGTCGAGGGACGTGCATGAGGCTGGCCGGCCGCCGGGCCCCGCTCTGCCGTTGTAGCATGGGTACCGCGGCTCATGTTTACTGCGGTAAGTTACCGTCACCGCGAATACTACTTAAATAATACCTAGCCCTATTTGAAGAGAAGCTCACATCGACGGCCTTTCTGGGATGCAAACAGGTTAATCACCAAGTCATTTAAGTCCGATGATTTTTGGATGAGGTCCCACATGATAGACAGCACTTAAAATAATCCACCTCTTTCAGCATGAAACGCAATTCGCAAGACTCAACGCTCACTCTGCCACTACAGTAACAGCGGGCAGGCTCTCACTGTACAAGGCACTGACTCTGTCTTGTGTACCACTCATACCTGTCCCCCCAAAACAAGGGTAGGTGGGCACAAACTAGATCATAACCAAGGCAACACAATGACTCCACTCCACACCACACATTGAAAATACATATGAAACAACATGCAAAGTACTATACACGACAATGAAATAATAATTTATGAATAAGTCAATAATAATTAATCTATTCCTATTCAAATATAAATTATGTGACCCCATTAATGAATTACACAGCAACTTAAGTAATAAACCCAGACATATAATGTGAGCTGTAATTGTGGTTATGAAAAGACAAGTACAATTGGAGTGCAGCATATACTCTATCTATGCTACAAATGCCAGCAGCGTGACGAGGCACTGAACATCTATTTTGCGCTGAGCATGTTTGGTGTTTTTCTTGCCGGTTGCAGAGAGCTGAAACATGTTCAACTTTGGATTTTACCCACCTGTCCAATCACAGTGGAGAAGTGGCAGTACAAATAGCCTACATTGTTTCGTTTTTGTTTTTTCCAGTGGTGTGGAAAATTGTGTAATTTCACTGTTATTGACAGTTTAATTTCTGGTATCATGACGTGCCCAATGATAACACTAAAACAACTGACCACGGTTTTGTATCTGGTCTCAGTTGTTAGCCAAACTGCTACAAACATGTGTCTAAAACAAAGCTAATTTAGCGAACAACTAATTCAAGCTTCATTTGTATGCGGTGTGACAACATGTTTGTGATGGGGTCAATTACCTTGGAGTGATTTGTGTAGTGACAGGGTTTCCTGTTCCTCCCAATCTGCAGGCATGGCACCAGTGCAGCTCCAAAACCTGCAATGACATATTTGCTGGCGTCAATCTCTGCTTTAGCTGGGAATATGCTAACATTTGTTTCATTTTTTACTAAGGAAAATGAGCTTGAGTACTATCTGCTAACGAGCTAAGTGTCATCAAATGTGACCTAAAGAAAGAGACAGTAAAGTTACATTTTATTTCAAAGGGTAAGGACTGATTCTGAAGGAAGGAGCTGTGGTCAAAAGTTAATACAGTATCATTCGAGGGCAGTGTTTCCATACTGGAAGACTGACAACAAAATGAGAGCATGCAACACCATCACCTCCCAAACCCAGATAAAACAAAGGAAACTCGGTTGTGGGGTGTAGCTGTTTAAATTAAACTGTAAAAGTTAGACTAAAGATCAGGGAAGACGAAGCGATGTAGTCTTCAACTCTCCAGATAAAATAATAATAATAATAATAATAATAATAATAATAAAGAAATCAACACAATGAACAGTGTGAATGCATGAACCCTGGCTCTGTATCTGCCAGGCTGAGTGCTACATTGTGAATTCAGAGTTGAAAGCATTTTGCGAAACTTGGCTGTGGACCAAAAAGCCTCTAAATGGCTTCATGGGCTGGTTTTTGAATGGTCAGCTGCGGGTGGGGATGGATGGGGAAAAAAAGGGAGGAGGAACACCCAAAATATAAAAATGAGAGAGCTCTGTCTTTCTAGCTTCTCCAACTGAAATATTCCTTACACGATTTGGCAGAAAGCAGGTGTTTTTTGTCCTCTTTTTTTTTTTTTGTTGTTGCTGGAATGGCATCGGAGACTTCAGAGAGCGACGCGGCAACATATTAGTAGTTAAAACTCTGACAGCTCACAACAAAGATCTCCTCCTGAGCTCATGGCAACACATTGGGCCTAACGGCAGGGTTCAGCTGGGACTCTTGGCTCAGGCTCTTGACTCAAACGGGCTCTGCGAGTGTGTGTGTGTGTGTGTGTGTGTGTGTGTGTGTGTGTGTGTGTGTGTGCGTGCGTGTGTAACAGTCGCTACAGTGCCATTTGGACCGGTGCCTGACACCCTCCGTGTTAATAAGAGTAATCAGTGCCCCCATGCCTGCTACCAGCCTACATAGCACAGCAGAGACATGGCACAGGCCCGCACCGCCACCTGAGTGTGTTTACCCAAAACACACGTAACCTCCCCCCTGCTTCACACACACACACACACACACACACACACACACACCTCATAGAAGCTAATGAGGGGGAAATGCAGTCAATACAGTACAATTGATCAGCATTGTCCGGCGACAGCACGCCATCGATTGGGTTTCCCCTCGCCAGTAATGCCTCATTAGCCGCGTCTTCAGCACACATGAGCAAACACACAATCAGGTGTAATGCATTTGTGCGGCAAACAAATCACGGCGTTTAATTTCGAGGCGCGGGTGAGCGCTTTGGTTCATTTCGCAGAAAACGCCTCGTGTACATTTGCAGTGGATGAATGTGCCGCTGCCACAGTCTTCCATATGTTTTCATTAATATCAGTTGTGTGATATCAATATTAGGGCTGTGTGTGGAGTCGAGTGTTTGCCTGGTGAGACTGTGGAAGCTGGAGAAAAGTAATCAAACTGCAGTTTAATTTTAAAACTGAACTGCAGCATGTACTGACCATACAGGAATGTAATATATGACATAATATGCCTTTACATCAATAGTAATGTTGTCATCAATGTTACCTGTAAGATGATATATGATTATAACATACATACATACATACTCCAGATACATGAAGATATAGGTTCCTAACAAATTACCCATTGTCAAATTTGTATATGTACATATTAAAATGTTATGCTCTTGTATGTTGCAACCATACATGTTAACAATATTTAATCCATATCTTCAAGGTTAAGAAAAAAAATTAAAATTCTGTATGTTTCTATATGTTTTTCTTATTAAATTTTAACATACATGTGTATCTTTTAACAGAGACAGGGGTTCAAATCCCGGTTGGGTCAGCCCACTCTTACTGAGAAAAAAAAAAAACCCACATAGGTCAACTGTGCAAGCTGGTTATTATCATACTTGTGTTTATTGTAACACAGCACCCTCTAGCGGCTGTAGTCATTACAGGAGCAAAGGAGGAAATGATGTGATGTAGCATAAAAAAACGTACGAAGTCTGCGTAATGTCGTACAAATATATTGAAGAAGCCCTAGTGGTGTGGGAGGGTGGGGTGGTGGATAGGTCAAACAAACACAGGACTTTTACCCAGTACACCAACATCCATAGGTCAGCGTTGTAGCATGCTACGCTAGGGATAGATGGGACATGTTGTATGTGACGTATGTCAAAAGTATCTTTTGTTGCCTAAACCTAACCAGGCAGCTTTGGAGCAACCATTCACCATTGCGTGAAGTTAAGGACATTTTAAAAACTGCAACCATTTGAACTGAAATTGATGTTGTTTTGGGGCTGGTGATATAAGCTGTTTAGGAAGTCAGTGGAAATAAGACCAAATTCATTGTTTTCAATGTAGATGCACGGCAGGAGCGCCTATTTTTCAGGGCGCAACAGCTACCTCCTGAAAAGTAGGCACTCGAGTTCAACTTTTGGAACATAGCAGTGCACACCACATCATGTGATGTGGACCAACCAATCACAGCCAAGAGATAACTTTCCCTTCCTCCATAAATATCAGTCTGTGTTAGGTACAAAAAAGTTGATCATTTTAATGCAGGGCTGCCAGAACTTTACATCTGTCCCACAGACGATAGGCCTACACACAGCGCCTTGAAGATAAGCCTGGCACTCAGGATGTCAGGTAAATAGGTTATGATATGGTGCTTGTTATGGTTGCTTAGCAACCTCAGACGCCACCTGCTGCTGCGCTCTTGAAAGTTGGCACAAAAAAGGCACAACAGTAGCACCCAGCACCTCGTGTTTTTCAGGTGATTAAAGACACAGCATGCGTATGGCACCTTAGACTGTCAACTGAAAGCAATATCATGTATTAATGATACACACAGTACAGTATTATTCAGTAATGATAAGAACATATACATATACCATTAAGCCAAAACATTAAAACCACTGGCTGGTGAAGTGAATATGATAATATGATCTTGTTATAATGTAATGTACCAATCTGTTGTTGGACCCACCCACACTAAGGGCCACACACTGGACCTGGTCATCACAGATTCCATCCACATCTCAGACCTTCACGTCCAGGACATCGGCATTTCAGACCATTATGCAGTCACCTTCAGGACCCCTCACCCCTCCCCCCTCACCAAACCACAACGCCTTATATCCTTTAGAAATTTCAAGAACATTGACTCCACCTCCCTCAATCAGCATCTCCAGCTCCTTTCTCCTCCTTCAAACACATCACTTACTGACCTCATGGACTACTACAACCATAATCTTCACTCTATCCTTGACTTTCATGCTCCACTAAAAACCAGGACAGTCACCTTCACCCGTTCCGCCCCCTGGTTCACAGAGGAGCTGAGACTGCTGAAGAGGACCGGCCGAGTCCTTGAGCGGGCCTATGTCACATCTGGGCTGACGGTGCATAAGTTGGCCTATCGGGAACATCGACGGAGATATGCCAAAGAACTCTCCAAGGCCAGGTCAGCACACTACTCCAACATCATTAACAATAACCCAGGTAATTCCAAACAACTCTTTACCACCGTCAAACACCTTCTCAAACCTCAGACTTCTCCACACCACAACCAAACAGTCACCCAGTGCAACAAATTCTTGGATTTTTTTACCTCCAAAATACACAATATCCGCGCATCTCTCTCCTCCGCCAACAGTTCTATCCCATCAGGTGACATCGCACCCACCACACAACACCTGTCTCAATTCACCCCCACAGTGCAGCAGGAGGTCGAAAAAATAATCAGTAAATCCAAACCGTCCACATGTTTCCTCGACCCCTTCCCCTCCCCTCTGCTTAAAGCTCACTGTCATTCCATCAGTCAACTAATAACAAACATAATTAATCTCTCTCTTCAAACCGGCCACGTTCCGGCCAGCCTCAAAACAGCTATCATCAAGCCCCTCCTCAAAAAACCCACTCTTGATCCTGAATCTCTGTCAAACTACAGACCCATCTCCAATCTCCCCTTCATCTCCAAAACTCTTGAAAGAATTGTATCCATCCAACTTCACAACCATCTTAAATCAAACAGTCTGTATGAAAAATTCCAATCTGGTTTTCGTCCCTCCCACAGCACCGAGACAGCTCTCATCAGAGTCACCAATGACCTCCTGATGACCTCTGACTCCGGCTCCACTTCCCTCCTCATCCTTCTCGACCTCTCTGCTGCTTTTGATACTGTTGATCACCACATCCTCCTTCACCGCCTCCAACACGACATCGGTATCTCTGGCACCGCCCTTCAATGGTTTCACTCTTACCTCACAGGAAGGACCGAGTTCGTAGCCCTGGGGGATGCTAAATCCCACCCCCACTCTGTTGTCTGTGGGGTCCCCCAGGGCTCTGTGCTCGGTCCAACCCTCTTCACCATCTACATGCTCCCCCTTGGTCGTGTCGTCAGCAGGCATGGAATACAATTCCATTGCTATGCTGACGACACACAACTCTACCTCAAGGTCACCCCCTCCTCCACTTCCTCCTCCTCTGTCACTCAACTGGACTCCTGCCTGGAGGAGATAAAGGCTTGGATGAGTGAAAACTTCTTACAGCTGAACAGCTCCAAAACGGAAGCCATTCATATCGGCACCCCTCATCAGCTCCGTTCTTCCCACATTTCCTCCGTCTCTTTTCTCGGCCACAACTTTTCCCTCTCTCCTTCCGTGACTAATTTGGGAGTCAGGTTTGACCCCCATCTTAGCTTTGACGATCATATCAACCATATCTGCAAGACTTCCTTCTTTCACCTCCGTAATATCGCCAAACTCCGGCCATCTCTCTCTCGTCCTGCAGCAGAGAGGCTCGTCCATGCCTTTGTCTCCTCCAGGCTGGACTACTGTAACGCGCTCTTCATCGGGATCCCGGGCAAGAGCCTACAAAGGCTCCAATATGTCCAAAACAGCGCTGCTCGGGTCCTGATGAGAGTGCGTAAACATGAGCACATCACCCCCATCCTTCACACTCTGCACTGGCTCCCCGTTCACCTCCGCATCGAATTCAAAATCCTCCTTCACACCCATCACTGTCTGCACGGTGTAGCCCCCACCTACCTCACCGAACTCCTCAACCCACTTACCTCAGCCAGAACCCGGTCAGGCCAACTGCACCGTCTGCGCCCGCCCAGGACTCGGCTCAAGACCATGGGCGACAGGGCCTTCGAGGCTGCTGCTCCCCGTCTGTGGAACGCCCTCCCCAACCACCTCAGGGCTCCACAGTCGGTGGATGCTTTTAAAAAAGGACTCAAAACCTTCCTTTTTCAGAAAGCCTATCCTGACTAATCTTATCTGATTTTATCTGCTGACTGTTTTTATTGTTTTGTTCTGTTGCTCGATTTTACTGTTATTGTTGCTTTTATTTGCCTTTGTACTGTGCACTTTGAGATTTGTATTCAAATGTAAAGTGCGTTATAAATAAAATCTATTATTATTATTATTAATGTTCTGTTGGGAAACCTTAGGTCCTGGTATTCATTTGGATGCCAGTTAATGTGCACTACCCATCCAAATACTGTTGCAGACCAAGTACACCCAATGTCACATCCCACACCACAACAACTGTTCAGTTGCTCAGACCTGTCGAGGTATGGACACAGGACCTCTGGAGGGTGTCCTGTGGATTCTGGCACCAGGGCATTGGCAGCGGATCCTCTAAGTCCGGTGGGTTACTGGCACGTCTCACAGATGCTCGATCAGATTGGGATATGGGCAATTTGGAGGCTAGGTCGATGCCCTAAAGCTCTTTGTCATGTTCCTCTGGCCCTTCCTGTGCAGTTTTTTGAGGATTGGTTTGGGTGGTTAAGGCAAATCAGGTGGCATACAAATTAATACCGGGCCCCATTCTCAGCAGACTTCACCTGTCTGTGTTTTTAATGTTTTGGCTGAATAAACATGTACATACAAGTTTCATGTTTTCAACACCATGTTTTTTCTTAAATTAAATTTATATATCATACACACATTTATACAAATATTATGTGTTAATATGTGACAATAAATATAAGCACTATAGATAAATGTCTATATATGAAATTGTTTCAGTCTCTACAAGGTTTCATGTATAGTTTGAACATATGTTTTTATGTCATATGTACATAACATTTCATGTATGTAAATTCAATACATGTGAATATATTACATTTCCATACGGGTGTTCATATGTTTTACTTGTTCTGTGACAAAAATTGAGTTCTCTTCAACGTCAGTCCAAAACTAAAACATTGCTTTGAGCCAAAGTGCACCTATATTTTCTTTGATTCTTTGTGTTTTTTCTTGGCAGTAATGCCACTTTGCGTGATTCTTGCCAAAGTAAGGAAGGAACTGATTTGTTGGAGCATCTGTTGGACTGAAAAGCAACACATTCTTTACTCCAGAGTGATTGGATGTTGTCCAGAATTATTATTAATTATTATAATGTTTATAGTGGCTAAGCTTTGAGAGCTTTAAGATCCACACAATCATTTTGCATCTTCAGCATTTACAGCATCGTATATATCCTCTCACTGCTGGGAAAGAGACTCGTCAAATGTTTATTTTAGCAGCAATTAGGTGTTTGTTTAGTTATGTTACAGGGGGGAATCTCTGCTTCCGGCTGAGACCTTCCACCGTCCGGGCCCACATGCTAACCTGTGCCCAGATCAGATATTTTTCTGTCCTCTGAAGCGACTGGGACTAGATTTGAGGCTCTGTAATGTGATATATGGTTTGTGGTTTAGGCTGCGCGTGTGTACGTGTGTGTTTGGATGGCGGTCAGGAGGTAAATCCATTTGTATGCACATGTCCGTTAGTGTATTTATGTGTGCGTTTGGATGTGTATGGACGTGAAGTGGGAACTGAAACGAAGTGTGTGTGTGAGGCTCGTTCCAGTGGCCAAACACTGCTCCCATAGAGGTGTCTCCTAAGGCGCACTGCTGATCCCCGGCCAGACCACTGCTTCCTGAGGCCTGCGTGGATGAAAAATATCCCCGACGCGTGAGCACACACACACACACAAACTCACACACACAAATCTGTGGAAAGCCCACTTGTCTGCCTGGAAAACCCTGGAGTCCTAGGGGACTGGATTCCCTCAGAAAACACACTATTCCTCTCACAGTGTGGGCAGTGTCTGCTTGGAATCAACTGAAGAAGCCTTGGGCGGACGATTCTAGTACTTTTATTGCAAACGCTCTCCGGAGGCGATTCCACCACCCCCCCCTCCGATGTCCCACTTGAATCTCAGAATGAAGCAGCAGGAAGCAGAAGAAGAGCAGCAAAAGACTCCACTCAAGCCTGTCTTTGCTGTTTGCCTTTCATCTCCGAGCTCACAAGTTCCTGCGGTTCAGAGTGGCGTTCAAAATAGGCGCAAACGTGTCAGCCTGCGATGTGTGTTTGCCCATTAAGGCCAAGAGTCGGGCCTGTCAAGCTTTTCAGTTGTCCTCGGCACTCGGCGTGACGACTGAACACATCTTTATAGCTATTACGGGAGGAGGGCGAGGTCAGAGAGGTGCTTCGTCGCATGTCAGTCAGCAAAAGTGCGAGTGTGTGAAGCAGTGGAGGGGCGGATCAATCAAACATGTCTGATTAAGTGGGAGAAGGCAGGTTCCCATTTCCCTCCAAACCAAAGGCAATCCCGCTACATGTAGATTGGGTGCCATTCAGCTGTGCACCGCCACTGACTTGTGTACATAGACAAACACATTAAGCACCAGGGCCGATTGCCGTAATGACAGTAATAGAGCAAGCCCGATGACAGACAACAGAATAGCACTTTGGCCAAGGTTGACAGAGAAGGAAATAAGGAAGAAGATTTTTTTTAAAGGTCTCTCCTTTTTTTCCCCTCAGCTAAAGGTGCTCATTTGCCAAGGTGAAACGGCTGCAAGCGGGGGGCAATTTCCCTCCCATCAAGTGTATGTTTAATTTTCCTTGTCCGTTTTTTACTCGTCTCTGGGGGCAGCTTGTTTGTGAAGGCTACAATTGCTGTTAACATCTCACTTGATTGGACAATTTCTGAGCTGGAGGCCTTCCCTCTGCCAATGCTGGTAATCCTTAAACACACACAGGTTTGACTCTTTGTCTTGTTGAAACTTGTGATGGGCCTCTTTTGTCCTGTATCGCCTAATGGGATATCTTTGCTCATACTGTATCAAGGCTGAAATTATAATATACATTATGGGGAATATATACCCCGGAATACTCAAATATACCTCCCCTGACACTTAGTTTTTGACAGACAAGCTCTATTTTTATGCCTTTTTAAGCACCCTTGCACCTACATTCAAACTACACAAAAAAAAAAATCCTTTCTAATTCCCAACGTGAATTCACTGTGAATTAGAAAGTGGTGCGCAGCCATCGTGCACCCTATCATGGGCCAAGTAGAGTAAGTAAGTTGTATCTTGAGTATCACTGCTAGTGTGTAAGATTTTGTGGCATCTAGCAATGACGTGGGGTTGCACTCCTGACTAGTCCACTCCCCAGAAGATTATAAAACTCTGCCCTTCAGGCCTGTGATTTTCTTTTCCCTTCAAACATGCCAGGAAGAGCAAAGAGAAGACTGATGTAAATGGAATATAGACTTTTCACCTTTATGTTTTACTTTGTTAATCCTGTTTGTATCATTTGAAGTTAACAGATTCTTTTGTGTTTATTGTTCTAAGATTCCTAAATTTAAACTGCTTTAAAAAGAAAAAAAGAGTAATGTCATTGTGGATGAGTTAACAATACCCTAATTTAGTTATAATTTTTATCTTTACTGTATAATGACGAAAACTCTGTCTGTGGGTGTATCTGTGTGTCTGTTCCACGTTTTTCTCCTCACTGACTTGGTCAATCCATGTGAAATTTGGCACAGTGGTAGAGGGTCATGGAAGGATGCGAATGAAGCAATATTACATCAATTGGCCAAAGGGGGGCGCTATAGCAACCGATTGAAATTGCAAACTTTGAATGGGCATATCTCATACCCCGTATGTCTTAGGGTGCGTCCCAAGTCTCTTATTTTTATAGTGCTACTGCTAGCTCCTCGCTTGAACTGGAAGTTGTTCGAGGTCCGCCATCTTCTAGGCCGTCCCAAGTCTCTTATTTGTGCAGCAAGGAGCTAGCGCTAGGAGCTAGCAGCAAGCTTTAAGCAGCTACGAGCTAGGATGGTCAAGAGGTTCCTAACAGGAAGTCTTTTTCAGCTTGAGGCCATGACGTATAAATACCCGCCCCCTACACCTGGCTCATTTGAACGAGATGGCGGAGAAACAGCGCAAGTGTACCCGTTACATGCATTCTTTGCAATGAAACGCTGTAATTCACACGTCTACGTGACTACGAAGAGTAACGTTAATGATATTTCGTGCAAGACTGTCATGTTGTAATTAAGTTTATTTCATTCACAACCCGTTACGTTGTTCAGTGGACTGTCGGTGATGTGTGGCTGTTAAATGTACAGCTGCTCATGTCCAGAACCACACGTGTTGATATAACACCACGCACACACACACACACACACACACACATACACATTTGCCCATCATTAATTGTCCTGCATGTCATGTGAGTGGAATAATGTTTAATAGCTTGTAGGTGATATTAATTATTAATAATATTAATTAATATTATTACTTTCATGTTGTTGTAAGCTACTGCCGTCTGTCCTGCATCTCTCTCTGTCTCTCTCTCTGTCACTGTCTCTCTCTCATTGTGACATACGGATTACTGTTAATTTATTATGCTGATCTGTTCTGTACGACATCTATTGCATGTCTGTCCGTCCTGGAAGAGGGATCCCTCCTCGTGCTCTTCCTGAGGTTTCTACCGTTTTTTCCCCGTTAAAGGGGTTTTTTTTAGGGGAGTTTTTCCTTATCCGCTGTGAGGGTCCAAAGGACAGAGGGATGTCGTATGCTGTAAAGCCCTGTGAGGCAAACTGTGATTTGTGATATTAGGCTTTATAAATAAAATTGAATTGATTGAGGCAGACTGACAGGTCTGATGTCGTCACTCAGCAGCTGACTTGCTGAATGATGGCGAGTGGATTTAATAATAGTGATAGGCTAATAATAATGATAATAATAATGATAATGATGCTCATCACAGTGACAGTGGCAGGGCTACAGACCGTTCTTTAATTGCCACAAACTTCAGCAAATGACTCAATAACAATGGTAATACATGCAAAAGTGTGTGACCAAAGTCATGACGGCGTTACGGCTTTGATCAGCGAATATAATGTGACTTGGGACATACGCCAGACGCTGGCTCCGTTATGCAGCAGATCCAGCTGTGCCGCCGTCATCAGGAATGGACGTCGCTTCACGTGACGCTACAGTGGAAAGGATGTCTCATGTCTCTTAAACCGACAATGCTCATCGCTCCTAGCGCTAGCTCCTCACATTTTTTCCTAGGTAGGAGGGGCTAAACAGCTAGCAAAGTCGGCTAGCAGTAGCACTAGCAGTAATTTAAGAGACTTGGGACGGACCCTTAGAGACCTGGGCCCGTATTCCTAAAGATTCTGAGAATCCTCTCAGAGAGCTCCTAACTTAGCCTAAAAATTCCCAGCAAGGAGTCTTAGCTTACGAGTGATTCCAGAACACTCTCAGAGAACTCTGAGCAAGGAATGGACAGAAGCTCCTATCTTAGTGAGGAGGTGTGGTTGACCCCGTTGCTAGGTATGAGTCATCATTTCCAAAGCTGTGATTGGTTGATCCTAAAAGCTGGATAAAAAACTTACTTTTGGTGATAATTGATAAACTCAATTATGGAATCTAATCTTATGAAGACTGTGTAATTGTAAATAACATATCACATAAAAGAAAATACATGTTAAATGAATAGTAAACTGTACTATAAAATAATCCTACTGAATGCCCACATATTCACATAGTGATGGTTATATTAATTTGCTTTTATTAATTGAATGCTTTTGTACTTTCAACTATCAACATCTCAACTTAATTTGGTATTAACGAGTGTAACACAGCACAGCTTTCATCAATGTCCTTGATTGCTGACAGGTGTATAAGAAGTAGGCTTGTCTGGCTTTTACATCTGCTACAAACTAGTGAACAACAATGGAGAGAAAAAGAACAAGAAAACCCAACTGGACCGAGGAACAGGGTTTGCTTTTGGCTCAATTGATCAATGAGCATAAAAGTGTTTTGAGGGGTAAATTTAGCCCCAGTGTCACAGTGCAAGCCAAGAAGCAAGCCTGGGACACTATAGCACAACAGATAAATGCCTCCTTTCCGTTGGTTGTGCGCACAAGTGAGGATTGCGAGAAGCGGTGGTATGTGTTGCAGTCAAAAGCAAAAGAGGAGATTGCGGCACAAAAACGTGAAGCTTCACGCACAGGTGAGTGATATACCACTTCCTTACACCTGCTGGCAAAGTTAATTGAAATGCCTAATTATTGTGTATATATTGATTTACTGGATTTCCTTTTAGGGGGTGGACCACCTTCTAAGCAGCTGTCCCAGGTTGCAGAAACAGTATTTGATATACTGGGGCAGTCAGAAGTTGGCATCACCGGGCTAAGGGAAGGCATTGACTCCTCAATGTTGCAGGCCATTGAAATGCAACAATGGTAGAACAAATGAGTTTTCATATATCAAGAGGCAGGAAAACAAAATATTAAGCACAGTGTTTATACATTGCATAAACCATTTAGCATATTGCTTGTGCATGTTCCTTCTACTAAATCAATTAAAACAAAACAATAATTAAACTAAATGTGTTCCCCTTTCTGTAGCATGGAGCGATCAGAGGAACCGGGCCCCTCAACATCACAGGTGTACGACCATCAGACAGAGTCCAGCCTGCCCGCTGCTGCTGCTCAAACACCATCCCTGCCTGCTGCACCTGCTGCTCCAACACCATCCCTGCAGGACAGAAGATTAGAGTTGACGATGGATGTCTTAACGCAGCAGAAAAGAGTTCTCTGCCTACAGGAGGAGTACTATAGACTGAAAATTCAGTTCCTAAAAAATAAATTGAGTGACAAATAGATATTGTGTCTTTGAGTAATGTGTCATGTATGTAACTATTGTAAGTGATGTTTGGTAAAACTATGTGGTACATTGATTAAATGCATTCACACATTTTCTAATTACATATATTTTCTAATTACATATACTGTAACTTGCCTGAAATGTAAATTTGTAAAGTGGCCTCTGTAACATAGTCCACTTTGAGCCAAGTTCCCCTGTGGAAAGTCAATGTTTTCTTCACCACCATCATCATCGCTCTCCTCGTCACCATCACCCTCAAGAGGTTCTGCAATCTGCCGAGCCTTGCAAATGTTGTGCAGTATTGCACAGGCCACGATGACTTTGCAGACTTTATCAGGGGTCAGCCGCACCTCTCCATGGAGGACATGAAAGCGTCTCTTCATTTGGCCAATGCCACGCTCCACAACTGCCCTTGTTCTCTTATGGGCCCTACAGACATAATTAAACATTATACATTATGTACATTATTTGATGGAAATATCTAGGATAATCCAACATGCAATTTACATTTTATGTCCATGCATAATTCTATATTGTTTGGGTTACCTGTTGTAGTTTAGTTGCGGCCCTTGGTGTGGCTGGAGGTAAGGTGTTAGGAGCCATGGTTTGCATGGGTAGCCACTGTCCCCTAACAAGTGGCAATTGGCTGGCACATAATGTCCCTCGAAAAGCTGTCTGAGACCACTCTCAGAGAGCATTCTGGCATCATGTGTTGAGCCTGGCCATTTAGCAACAATGTCTAAAATTTTGTAGTCAGCACTGAAAACAAGCTGAACATTGATGCTGTGAAATCTTTTCCTGTTCACAAAGATGGCTTCATCTTCTGATGGTGCAATTATTCTGACATGTGTCCCATCAATTACACCCACAACACCAGGGAATCCTGCAATGTCCATAAATGCCCTTTTGTGGGCTTGCAAAGTGCGGGCATCCAGTGGAAATTTAACAAATTGTGTCACAATGTGAGGTTGTGACAATGCTGTCAATGTTTGATTGATGACCCTGCTGATGGAGGGTTGTGACAGACCCAAGTCATCACTGCTGCATTGTTGCATTTTCCCTGTTGCCAAATACCTCAAGGTTGTGATTACCTTCATTTCAGGTGATATGGCATTGTGGCGTTGGGTAGGAGAAGTCAGTGCATCTCTAATGAGATCGACCACAAAAACAATGCCGGCGCGATCCAATCTGTAGCGTTTTAATAATTCACCATTTTCCAGTGTTTGGAGAATATCTCTCCTGCCTCTTCCCTCCGCCATTTTGTCCTCTGCTTAGGGAACTCCTAAGCTGCTTAAAAGTCCTCTTCCCTGCTCCTAATAGATCTCACCTTAGGAGCACTCTTAGGAGCTAGGATTCTTTTGGAATAGCTTTTATCTTTACTAGGATCTACTCTTAATTTTTAGGAGAAATTCTAAGAAAACACCAAGATTCTAAGAATTTTCTTAGAATTTGGCCACTAGGAGCAACTCTTTGCACTAAGAATCTTTAGGAATACGGGCCCTGAAACTTTGCACAGAGATGCCTCTCCTTATGAGGAACAAATTTGCCTCAAGAACCCATAACTTCCGGTTATATAGATTTTCCGCCATTTTGAAATTTTTGAAAAACACTTAAAATCGATCTCTTCCTAGGAAGTTTGACTGATCTGCATGAAACTCGGTGAACATAATCTAGGGACCAATATCTAAAGTTCCCTCTTGGCAGAAGTTGGAAAACTTACTAAAACTGAGCTTCTATAAGGCAATGATAATTGCGGAGGGCGTGGCTCATCACATAAAGGTGTATAATATCTCAAGGGTTTCACCGATCACCACGCAACTTTGTAGGCATATGACCACACATAATCTGAGGGGAACCCTCCATTATTGACCCCATCAAACAAAATGGGGGCGCTAGAGAGCTAATTTCTTATCTAGGCCTAACCGCCATATCGATTTTTACTAAACTTGGTAGATATGTAGAACAGGACGCCTCAAGGTGACTGGAGAAATTTAACTCTAATTGGCAACTGGGTGGCGCTACAACAACAGAAAAATGCTTAAAAATGGCTAAAATGCGACCGATCGCTGTGGCTCCCCCTGTGGACCAATGTTGTTGTTTTTTTCTAATTTTTGGTATGACTAAGTCATGGTATGGTATGCTGTACATAATCACGGAAACTGTCAGTGTGTCACTCTGTCAGTGAGTCATTCTGTCTGTCCCACGTTTTTCTACTCACTGACGGGGTCAATCTATGTGAAACTGCACATAGGCATTGAGGATTGGCATTGGTAGAAGGTGACAAAGCTACCAATGGGTATGGACTAGTTATTATTATTATTGTTTAAAACTATGAAGAGCAGAGACATTTTCTTTTGATATTTCATGTTAAAGAGAAAAATCATCTGACAACAGCCACAGAACTCTTCAACCACCCTGTCTGCAATTAAATGTTGAAACGGCTTCCTGGATCCTGTGTGTTTGAATGTGCACCCCAACATCAGATGTTCTATGAGCCAGTGGCATAACTATAACTCTTTTCTCAGAAACTTTGTCTGTGTGCTAAGTGTGTGGAACTATGGTGGTTGAAGCAAAAACTCAAAAACAGGAATTGCCCTATCTAGAGCCAGTGTGTGGTTTGTCCCAGGCCCCCAGGAAGTGTGCAAAGCTTTGGAGCCAATTTTCATAGTGGCCAAACAATGTAATTACAACTTCTAAGTCTGTCATGTGATGCCATGGGGCCCCAGAAGATTTTTCCCCATAGACTTACATTGTGAAAGAGACATCTGTAAATCAGTGGATACATCTTTTTGAGCATCACAATCCCTGCAAAGTGACTTGGTCTGATAACACATGGAAAGTCGTCCAATCTTCTAGGTAATTTACCCGCTAGATTTCTCTTTATATTTCTGCCTCTACATGGTGGACTCATTCTAATGTAACAAAAACACAATGATTCTTGGTTTCAGGTGACTATATACTAATGAAAACCTAGTGATGAATATTATATTCCATTCCGGCCAATATATACCCCTGAATCCTACGCATTGGTCCTTTAAGGCACATGGATTTTCAAGTAGCTGTGGGGTATAAGACTCATTAGAGTGAGTTATTTTTACACTAACAAAATTTTCAAAAGAAATATCAAAAAACATACAGACCTATATTGTTTTCCACTTTTACTGTGATCGAGAAGCATGTGAACAGGCCTTATAATTCTGAATGTAACAGCTTAACCTTTGGTGTAACACTACCAAAATTGAAGAATTTTGTTTCAGAATGCTTTAAAATGGTTGGTTTAGCTGGGCCGTCCTTCAGGTTTGGTCTGAGGCAGGTGATTACAGCCCTGTGCTGTATATTGAACAGATGCTCTACATATTCTGTTGTCTCTAATACTCTTTAATCAACCTGGTGCTTGGGCAGTGACAGAGCCAGACACCAACGAACAAAGCTGCCCTTTCACGCCGGCATGATACGCAAGGGTTGTTGTTATAGCTTAACGTTGACCGGCAGCTACAGGGGGAAACTTGGTGGAACAAGAACGGAAGTCAAGGTGGTGAAAGTGCAAGTGGGGCAGGCGGGAGAGGTGATGTATGGCTCCAACATACATCAACTTTCCCTGGGAGAGGGGTGTTTGCTTCCTGTAAGATTGTAAAGCCAAACCCTGTTCTTTTATCCTAGACCAAGCCACGTGATTTTGTAATGCATTTATTTTGAAAGAGACTGTACGTAGACAGTAAATGTCCTGTGAAAAGAGAAGTGTATTTTGAAAGAGGACAATGCATGTAACAGGCAAAAGTTGACACAGCGTCCCAGAACATTGACAACCAACCCACCCAAGGTACCTTGGATGTCATATGTCAGTGTGGAAAGTCCATGGCCAATCGTGGATATGTGACGAGGTTGGAGTGAGAATGTGTTGTTTTAGTACGAAAAATATTTGTGTTGGACGTATAAAGCCGAGCATACACTTATTAGAATTTTGGAGGTGAATCATGGGAAAAGCCTAATTTCCACTACCGTAGTTAGCAAAAAATTAATGTAGACACACTCTTTGTAAATCAATATTTTTGTTTGATCTAATCCTGAATAACAGGGATGTGCACACATTTAAGTTACACAAAATTAATACAGTCTAGGTCTTCCTGTGTTCACTTATTGCATCCAGAATACCAAATTATTCTATTTGCCTGGTCTACTAACACAAAAACACACGTGCACATATCTGCATTCATGCAAACCTACAAACTCACACAAATCCTCACCAGCAGCAGGGGTCCAAATCAAGCTGATGTTCCCCTTTGATTTTTTTCCAAGGGAGGCTTGCTTGGATTTGACTCTGCAAAGTCAGAGTGGAGCAGCTAGTTGGAGGGTAGTGGGAGACAAGGCGTTTTTTTTTTTTGTGCGTATTATAATTTAGGGAAGGATGTGTGTATATGTGAGAGGCGGTAATCTCCCCCTCTGTGTATCTATCTTTCAGTCTTTCAATCTCTCTTCAAATTCAACACACAGCACAACTCTGCGGGGGGAAAAAAAGAAAAAAAGTCAAAGCAACACTGTCGTCTAGTTATGCAAAATCAGCAGAGTATAGTATTTGTAAACCCGGGCTAGCTGTTCAAACAAAGCATGATTATATATCTCGCCTCCACGCTCTCCTCTGTCCTCCTTTTCCCATTTTTCCAGGTGAGAAGATTATGGAGCTGGGTTGTGTCATTTTGCTCAAATTGCACACACCTGACAGTGCGGCGTATGTGTGTGTGTATAGCTGGTACAGTACTGTATGTTTGCATTTCCGCCTGTGTTGTGTGAGAGCATGTGGGCATCTGTGGGTGTGCCTGCCACTAACGGGAGCATCGGCGGTGAAAGGTTGGCCTTCGGTGGCGGTGGACCTCTAATTTGTTCCGCCACGGCAGAAGTCGGCTAATGCAGCACACCTGCTATCCCTGTACCATCATTAGCTGGTGCAGAACGGCAAAAAGGTCAAACATAAACAGAGAGATCACAGAGAGGGAGAGAGAAACACAGACTGAATGAGAAAGAAGAAAAGAGTGTGTGTGTGTGCATGAGAGAGATAGCGGGAGAGAGATGAGCGCTAATGTGGGGATGATGAGTGGGCGTGGGCTGCCCAGGCACGGAGCGATGCATGATGGGAACACTTCACACACCCGGGGCGCCTGCCTCTGATCTTGGCAAACAAGCCCCCAACACGTAGGCACCATTGCTGCACACCTGTACACACATACACAACAACGAACCACTCTCATACAAACTGAGTGGCGTGTATCGCTGAGTGAGATCTGCGAGAAATCCTACACAGTCAGCTGTGCAGATGTGAAACCATTTATTTCCATTAAATCTGACACAAAGTGAAGAAGCAGCAATGACGGCAGTGTAAATGAAAAAAAAACAAAAACCATCCCATCCATCATCATCCATCCTAAAACCCATACGCTTGCTTTCTGGAAAAGACTGCATCAAGAGATTGGAGAAATGCTTGGGTTAGAGTTGAACTATATTTCCCAGGGTTCCCTCTATGGAGGAAGATGCTACTTACTTTCTTTCTTTCTTTGAAGACATTGTGGGGACTACAATGTTCAAAGCAAGAGGATCAAAAGCAAGCAACACTGTCGGTGAAGCCATAAATTGTTTCACTTACAGCTTTTCATGGACGGATAAAACCCCATTACGACAGCCAGTACTGTATCGCTTTTAATGTTCTTGGGAGCTGTAGTTTTTTGTCTCTGTTCACAAAGCAATCACTGTTTAACTCTGTTAAAATCATAGGTTTCAGTTTCGACAATAAATTAGTGACAGTAAAAGACGGCACTTCTATAGTTATTCTGCCCTCCCTGAACGTTGGTGTTTAGTTTGGCAGATAGGTATACAGTCCTTTAAATGAGTGACAAAGATTTCCAGGTCTGGTCTGAAGTTTATTGCCTCCTACATAAAGGCACTGTAAAACTACATAAAACACACAAAAAAGAGACCATTAGGTCATGTTAAATCACAAACATATTCAGCACATTATTCGGCATAGTTACAATCAGTAACTCAAAATATAGCTGGCATTAGTGCTAATAGTGCTTTTCTAGTGTTCCGACTACTCAAAGCGCTTTTACAGTCCATGTCACATTCACCCATTCACACACTGGTGGGCGAAGCTACCATATAAGGTGCCACCTGCAGCTCAGTAACTATTCACTTGCTCTCACAAACCAGTGCAACAGATATTGGGAGAAATTTACCCAAGTATACTTTGACATGCGGACTGGAGGGGCCAGGGATTGAACTGCCACTCTTCGGATTAGTGGACGACCTGCTCTATATCTGTGCCATAGCTGGCAGAGCCATTTCATTGTGTTGGTGCCTTGGAGTTGACACATGTAAATAAATCGAACCTTTTCAGTTTCGAGATATGTTTTGCAAAATATGGTGTTGGTGTTTCCATGAAACTTTGTTACTGTAAATGCGTGGTCGACAGCTTGTGCTGCCCGCCCCACAAAACTTCTCTTCAGTCATCATGTGTAACTTTGCTGGCTGTACCAAACTCAGAATTATGGCAGTCAAATGAGGTTCAGCCCTCTAATACAAATATTCAATGATTCTTTTTTTTTTAGTTTCCATGTAAAATTTTAAAGTTTAAACAGGTCGATGAATCGGAATTTTTTTTTGCCGACACTCCATATCAAACAAAAGCCAGAGCATGTGTCATATTAAGTTGTTGTTCTCTTCTAAGCAGAAGAGAGAAGATAAAGCAATCTCATGGACTTTCCACGTCAAGATACAATGTGCAAGGTACCCCTGGGATGCCGTGTGAAATTGAGCCTGCGTACAGTCTCTTTCAAAATAAACACACCACAATTCTACTCTGACTTCCGGCGCCTTTTGTTGTTGTCCTGCCGCGTTTCTTCCTGATGCCACTGATCATGCCGACGTGAAAGGATGGCTTTTTTCGCCATAGCTCACCGACTAAGCGCTGGATTTTGATGACTTTGGAGTGAGACCAGGTTGTACTTTGTTCTTTTATAAAGACAAATGAAAGAACTGCTGAATGACAGATTGCATCTAGAGACAAAGTCCTTCCCTCTTACATTGGACCACCATGGGACCTCATTTCAGAAAAACAAAAACGTGTACAGTAGTTAACAGCAAGGGAGAAATGATTTTTTAACCCTTTTGAAGTGGCCCATGAGTTACACATGATGTTCAAAATATATTTGTACAAGTCAAGAAAGTTGCAGGTAAACTGTTGAAATTTAAGGCTACACAAGTCGCTTGAGTGACATCATAAAAGACCTAAAGTGGCTGGATAAAACACACCAGGTAAGAGAACTGGCTGGCTAGCTGGTGAAGATGACATACTGTATGTATATTATATTATCCTTTTTGGAACTGACAAACATCCTTTGTGTGATCCACCCATCCATCCATCCATTTTCAATCGCTTATCCAAAGCTGGGTTGCGGGGGCAGCAGGCCAAGCAAAGTGTTCCACACGTTCCTCTCCCCAGCAACACTTTCCAGCTCCACCTAAAGGAACCCTAAGGCATTCCCAGGCCAGAGGAGATATGTAATCCCTCCAGTGTGTTCTGCCAACACATTCTCACTCTGACCTCGTCACATATTAACATTTGGTCATGAACTTCCCACGTCTAGATATGACGTGCAAGTTACCCTGGGTGCGATTGTTGTTGATGTTCTGGGACGCCGTGTCAAGTTCTGCCTGTTACATCCATTGTCTTCATTCAAAATACACAGGAAATTTAACATTTACATTAACATAAATGCACTACGTTGGTAGGCCTACAACACAGCGAATTGGTGTTTTTTTTTTCCTTCAGGCAACAACAGCGCATGGTTAGATTTCGGAAAAAAGAACAGGGTTTTTGGCTTTAGAATCTTCCGGGACATGAACTCTGCTCTCTTGGGTGAAAGCCGATTATTGTTGGACCCATCCACCACCCCTCCCACCTGACCCAGTCGGATTTTTGACTTTAGTCCTTGTCCCGCTGCTTTTCGCCCTGATGCTGCTGGGTGCCATTAAACTATAACGGCAACCAGCCGCGTATCTGCCAACATTAAAAGACACCTTTTTTTCCGTTGGTTTCTGATGCCTCCTATGAGTAGGATGTGCAAGGAACACCTCTCACAGGAGGCGCCCAGGATCTGATCAGATGCCCTAACTACCTTAACTGACCCATTTCGACGAGCAGCAGTTCTACTCCGAGCTCCCTCAGGATGTCCAAGCTTCTTACCCTAACCTATGTCTTAGGATGAGCCCAGCCAACCTCCTGAGGAAACTCATTTCGGCCTCTTGTATCCGTGATCTCATTCGCAGATACCAGCAGACCTGTGTGTAAATCGTAGCACAAGTCAAACTGAATCAAACATGTATTTGTGTCTTGCTGTTGACCACAAAATAAGATCACATGGGGGGACATCAAAAGGGGAGCGACTTCTAAGTGATGTCATGACTTTGTTTCTCTATATTGCAACTCTTGACATACAGTAAAACCCTTCCCTGACTTAAAAACAAGTCATCACATTTATACATGAGGTAAGGAGGGACAAAAACTCCCCTGACTGCGCTTGGCTTGACTTGCACACATATAGTGTACACACTTGCAATATATACACACATACACAAAGAGCTGAGAATGAGAAAAAACGCTGTCTCCCCATACCTGGCTGCGAGGTAATTAATCGCTGTGGTATTTAGGAGTGTTCGACTAGACAAATATGACAGAGACAGGGACAATTAGTTTGGCTGTTTAAGCTACATTAACTCTCTCAGCTATTACACCCCAGTGCCAAAGCATAAGTCCTCCCATAGGAAGGCAGCGCTGCGATCGCCGCTCATCGACTGTGGAGGAACTAAAAGGAGGCAAAAAAAAAAAAAGCATGAGGGGAGGGTTGTTTGTTGTGAGGCATAATTGGGAATAAATTTCAATTATCTGCTGTGTCACTTTCTGAGGTGTGTTTCTTGCATTTCTTTGCAGGTATATGAGAGGAAGTTGTGAATTAGCTTGTGGATAGTAGCAAGCAAAGCTGTTTGGCTTGCATCTCTAAAATGGGGCCATTTTGGAGGATGTAGTTTGAGGCACTGTTGAACTGTACTGCAATGTAGAGACAGGTGTTTGTATTATTTTTACCACCCCATTTATATCTGTTAGGGTGGCCTACATTTACTGCAAATTCAACTAAACCTGAGTCCTTAAATGCCACCAAATAGGACTTGAAATGTAATTGAAAAGCCCTCCAATGTAGAAACCCCTGTAACAGATTGACCAGTGCAGAGAGACACAATTACAATTTCCACAGTTCACCCACAGACAGATGAAGTCAGTCCCAGCATGGAAGTGGCTGCTGTTGGACTGGTCCGACGGCTGACCTCTGCTCTCCTGGTGGAAATGAATGAGAGCGGAATGATGATGCAGTGTCATCGAGCAGGTCAGGGTGAGGACAATGCATCGCATCTGACTCAGTGGTATCTATATAGACTCACTTAACACGGACACGTGGAGAAGCAATGAGACATCAAATAAAAGTCTTATTAAATATTCATCAGTTTGAGTCATCTGCACTTTAAAGACACATTTGTGTACCTTTTTGTCTGGGGCTGTTTTTCAAGATTTGTTCCAATTAAAGGAAATGTTATGGTGCAACATGCAGTATTTTAGAAAACAGTGTGCCTCCAACTTTTTAAGACACTTTCCTGTTTAAACATGACAATACCAAAGAAATTGTATCCCCAGTGTGGTGTCCAAGAACTTACACTACCTTCAAATGCTGGTTAATTTGACAGACTCTAGTAATTTGATTCATTGTCTAATAAAATCTAAATATCTATCTATCTATCAATACTAAGAGGCTGGGTCTGAAATTAGCACCTGCCACCCGCCAAATGCAAGTAAATTGTTGGCAGAGGCGTGTAAAATTGTCTAGAAAGGCAAAACAGAAATCCACATCGTAACTGTGATGTAAGAGCCATGCGATTGGCTGTAGAACCTTATTTGTTTGTGTTTGAAACCAAGTGACTTTTGAGTTATTTTAAGGCACGTCATCCCTATGTTTCTTGTCCACAACCTAACCTACGTAACTTTACTTGCCTAAACCTAACCTTACCCAACTTTGCGCTAAGTACGTAACTTCATGTCAAGTACATAATGTAATGACGCCAAACCATATTTCTTTCCTAAAGCTAACCCATGTAACTTTATGTAAGGTACATAACTTTACCTTAGGCATGTAACATGATTACACCCAACCATGTTTCATTTTCTAAATCTAACCTATGCAACATTACTTGCCTAAATTCAACACAAGTAACTTTACGTTAAGTACATAATATGATGACGCCCAAGAATGTTTCTTCCTCCAAACCTAACCTATGTAACTTTACTTGGCTAAACCTAACCTTACCTAACATTGCGCTAAGTACATAACTTCATGTCAAGTACATAATGTGATGATACCAAGTCAGATAAGGTAATGGGTGACAGTAATGCTTAAGATAACAGTCAGGTCACCAAAAGGCCTAAAAGAGGCCTCGAGTTCAGGCTGCTAGACCTTTGTTGTGAATGTACTCCATCCCAGGAAGGGAGATTGCCCTGTGCACCAGGCTTAACAGATGAGAGTCTGTTGTTAGATATGTACATTTTGTAAGAGACAGTCGTGGTGATTTAGGGTGAGCCAGGAAAGCATGCTTGCTTTCCTGGCTCACCCTAAATCACCACGACTGTCTCACCAGCCAAACTAATATGACTATGGGTTCAGTGAAAACTAAGCATTCTTTATATATATATATATAAAAAAAAAGAGTCCGAACCATTTTCTGGAAGCTCTCTTTAGTGACTGAATACACGGGAATCATGTGTAGCAATATGGTACGTTATAGCGTTTGTAATGTCTTTGTACCTGCTGGACGTTGATTGGTATGGCATTATGCTACTGAATGCATCAGCAATCCGACCTTGCTTGGGCTTGACACAGGAGGCCCCAGATGTCCCTGCCGTGTCTTTTATTGCAAGGCACTGTTCATACAGCACTCGGTAGTGTTGTCATGGTACCAAAATTGGGACCCACGGTACGATACCAGTGAAAGTATCACGGTTCTGAGTAGTATCACAATACCACAGCAAAAATGAGGCAGATGTGCCTTTTGTCATTTATAAAAAGATAAATCATTTTTCTATAATACATCAATGATATTTCAATGGAATAAATTACTTATTGACTTATTCATACTTCAAAAACAGCATCAATAAGTGATTAACATAGGGGGGATCAAAATAAAATAAATAAATAAAATAAAAATCAACCAGCCACCCTCCTCCCCTGACAAGTAAAGAACAGTCCCTTCATAAGTAAAGAACAGTCCCTAAAGTGTGGTGACGTTTGTGGAAATTTGAACGGCTTGTTTCTCCTCTGACACGTCACATACCTGTGTGCCGTGCCACGGCTCGGCTGTTCAGGTACTACTGGGCAGTCATGATACCAACTTATTCACCTGGAGCCGGGCTTCTTGGTCGCCGATAGCCTCCCATCACCAGGCTCTTCACGTACGGCGAAACGCCGGTAAACCACGTTATCTTGCGCCGGCCATTGCGCTCCGCCGTATTCCCGTCTGTGACCCCCATTCAACCAACAACCAGTAGGTTTCGCCTTTCGTTTCTGCTGCTGGTTGAAATCTGTACTCACACAGCGTGCTGAATGATTTATTTTGCTCGAACAAAACTACTTTTAGTTGCAAATGTGTTGTGTGTACTAGCAAGTTGCAAGTTCAAGGGGATGTTTGTGATTGGCTAGCTTTGCTGTCAATCCAAGGCAAGGCAAGCAGGAAATGAGGTTTGTGATTGGCTGGCCTTAGCTGTACATTTAGGGCAAGCGTAAAAAGGATGTTTGTGATTGGCTGAGCTGTACATGCAGGTCAAGCTGGGGAAACTCATGGGGAAATTATATCGTCAATATCGTTGCCTTTTGGGATATTAAGATCTTGCATGTTCATATCTTGGTATAGATACGATAATGATATATCGTTCAGCCCTAATACAGGGCCACTGACCAAGCATTGGTATTTAACAAGATGGGACTAAGAATGTGTTGTTCCCAACATAAACAGGCCCATTTATGTATGTGCATGCATTTGTACAGAACCCTCCCTCCCCTGACAAACAGGGCTCCCCTGAAAGGCACGCTGTAATTCGTACACTGGAATTTTCCAGTGGTGGAAGAAGTAAAAGTAAAAATACTCTGTTACAACTTACAAGTGGCATTCAAAATCTTACTCAAGAAAAAGTACATAAGTATTAGCATCAAAATATACTTAAAGTACTGATATGGCTCATTTGAGAATAATATATACTATATTATTGGATAAAATCATTGTTGCTTTAATGTGTTCATCACTTTAATGTTGTTGCTGGTAAGGTGGGGATTAAACATTGAATGATATCATTCTTTCCATTAGAAAGATTTAAAAAAGTGGCAGATGAAAGTTATGAGGGGCAGACAAAACCGATCCTGGACACAGTGGCAGGTGTTAAAAAAAAACCTAATAATAATAATTTCAGACCTCACTCAGAGGCTTTCCCAGCCTGATAAGAGGTATTCAATTTAAGGATGTCGAATATCACCAAAATATTAAGATATTCTTATTTCTATTAGTCTTACAATCCATATTTGCTGGCGCCAAACACCAATTACATGGTGGCTCTGCCACCATCTTATCCGCCCTACTGGCACACATGGAGAGATCACACAGACTGAGCTTTCTCTGTTGTTGGACACTGCAGTTGAATTTTAACAAAGCAGTGGTTTTCCTTTATGTTCTCTGCATGTAAATTAAGCTCAAGATCAATTTGAATCTGTGAGTAGATGTATGGCTGCTGAACTCACTTCTATGTTATATTTGCCCACTTTGCACCCCCTGTACGAGGGGAGAAATGGTTGAGTCCATTACCCTGTGCTGACCTCGTTCTGAGCTGGTAGTTGGCCACTTATCATCAAAATGGGGGGTGAGGCGACAAAAAAGGGACCCTTGCCAAGCCCTCCAAAAAGTTAGCAACTCATGTGGCACTCTAAACAACAAAACAATGATTGCTCTCTTGTCCGTATTGCCGGCGCTGTGAGGCAGCGGTGCCAAGACTCTTGTGGAAAATTCAAAACAAGTGGGTGTTTGACAAGTAGCGACAAACACATTAACGCCAAGGTGGGAGAAATGGTAGCTCAGTGGCAGAGTGCTGGTCAGCACATGTTTTTGTACCATTTTGCATTCGATCAATCTGGATTGATCCTGTGATGCTGGATGTTTGTGGAGAAACTTGCATGGGGAAACGTGTTCCTCTGACAACTTTAAAACCTGTTATCTGCAAATAATACTAACTACCTGATAATTATGCTGTCAGCAACACCACAATTGTCTTCCTTCACCCACAATAACAGAGACATTAAAACGGTTTGGTGAGCTTCGATGACATGATGGAGCAGCTGTCATCACAGGGAAAACACAGCATTTGTTTATTCATTTGGCCTGGCTGCGTCGGCCTCAGTGATTGGCCATCGTCACGGTGTGGTGATTAGGACCGGCTTACAGCAGGAACCAGAGATGGCATGGTGGGTAGGATTTCACATACTCTGGCCTGGAGGGTTGAGCACATTCTGCCCTCCATCCTCATCCAGGGAACAAGGGCCTTCAGGACAAGCTGAGAGAACAAGGTTGAGGATAAAAGAGGAGGAAGAAAGCCCAGGAGTGGTGGTAAGATTATAAGAGTGACAGACAGAGGGAAGGTAGAGTGGAGAGAAGATTCAAACCTCCTCTTGCCTCCAGCCCTTTCATACCAACTGTACCTCCAGCCCCTCCCTCAGCACCCTGACTCCTTCTCTAGGCCTCACACCCTGCAGCCTGCCTCTGAGAAGATTTCCTCCATCCCTAATCAACTTCAACTGATGCGAGTACAACAGAATTCAAGAATTTGCTTCCTGTTACGGTGCAAACTGTGCAGGTTGTTCTCATGCACTGATCGTACTTATACCTATGAAAAGTAATGCACCACAATTTGTATACAACCATGAGCTGGTAATTAGAGTATAACCCACCAAAGTCTCCTCTCAATCATGAAAAAAAAGGTTGATGACGAAAAATTTTTGTCGTAGTTTTCGTTATTAAATTAACACTGTAACTCACACTATCAAGAAGGCTGCAATCATGTGACCAATGACAGAAATAAAGGAACTAGTATTCAAGGAGGCAGGTTTGGGTGGATGGGTCACAAAATACAAGATTTGCCCCCCCCAGAAGACACATGTTAGGAACTGTGTGAAAGCAAGTGAGCTCATTATTATTTAAGTGAAGAGCTATTTTAAGGCCCGTCATCACCATGTTTCTTTTCCTAAGCCTAACCTAGGTAATTTTACATTAACCCTTTGAAACTTGGAGCGAAATCACTTTTGATGAAATTGGTGTAATTTCTTTCAAAAACATGGTAAAAAGGCAATGAACAACTTGGAAAGAAATGTCCCACAAATTGCAAATAAAAAGTATGTAACCTTCGTAACTTTATGTTAAGTGCATAACTCATATATGTAACGTAATTCGTGGGGCACTTTTTTGTTAGATATCATGCAAACTGTTGTATGAAGGTTTGTTGAACTATGGCTAATTACAGCCAACCTGCAATCCACCTTGTAATGACTCCATTTTGTGGCCTGTACCCCAAAGCCACTCTTTTCAATGCACACGTACACAAGGTGTGCTCAAAAAGCAAGAGTGACACCCTTGCAGCACGCAAGTGTTCCCAAAGTTTTTCAGGGCGAGATAAACAAAATTCAACCTTTGGAACGCAGCAACATGCACCGTATGTCACGTGGCGAGAAACAACCAATCACAGCCTGTAGATACCTTGCCTTTTTTCTGCAAAAATCAGTCCATGAGAAATAGTGTTGGCTACCATTCATACAGTAAACAATACCGGTCTAGCTGCAGGCACCTCAAATCCGATAACCTTATTCTTTAGTCTTCTAACAAGAATGGAATTTTTGAACAAGCTGTAGTGACAAGCAATTCTGCTTCTCTGCTCGTTTCTAATCACACATCGAGTGTCTCTGTCTGTGTGTGTAAGCTCCATCATCTCTGACGATGCCGGGAAGCTGGCCATGGAGTTCCATGGGCAGTTTCCTGGCTCCGAGGTGCTTGACAGCTGCTTCTACATCCTGTCTGAACCCAGTGTTCTCACCCAGGTGTGGTCTTAGGTACTGAGATTTTACACGTCGATTGATTTAACGTGAATTGGTACTCTGTGTTATGGTTTGTATTCAGTTAGTATCCTTAAAAGTAGTGAGTTCAGAACCCAATCCAAATGATAAGTACAGAAAAGAAGTGGATCATTTTAGTGCAGGGCTACCAAGAGCTTTACATCCATCAAATGGACAACATTTCAGGCCTAATACATACTTCAAACACAACGCCTGAAAAAAGATCAGAAAGGTCTCTTTGCAACTTCAGGCACAACATGCCTCCATGCCCTTGAGAGGTGGCACCTAGGCAGATAAAGATGTGGCACATGTCCTGGCCCTTTCTAACAATCTCATGCACTTCCACACCTCCAGCCTCAACACCACCCCAACTCTTCCAGCTCCTTCCTACATTCCCAAACCCTTCCTCAGCCTCCCTCCTTCATCTCTTCCACTCTTCTGCTCCCTTCCCCAGCCGTAACCCCACCTTCAAATCCCTTCATCCAGCCTCCTCCAGCCCCACCCCGAGCCTGATCCCCCCTGGCTCAGCCTCTCTCTGGGCTACAGGCTACTCAGCAGGGGGTGGGGCAGGTATCTGCAGTGCAGCGTGCTGCGCCTGGTGCTCAGGGCGGCTCTCCGGGGTGAAAAGCCGGCAGGGCTCTGATGAGCTCAGGGTGTCATCCTCATCTTCCACCAACCCAGCGAAATGAAAGGAATGAGGGGAAGAGAGAGGGAGAGGAAATGAAGGGGGGAGAGAGGGAATGGTTGAGTGAATAGGCGTGCGTTGTAAATCTTCACAGCAGCAACATGCAACCGTGGAGAAGGGAGGGTGACGAGTGGGTGATGGAGAACGGCAGGCAGGAAGGAGAAGAGAGAGGGAGAGATGGCGCAGAATGGGGAGCGGATTTGCCTCACTCACTTAATGCACTGCTTATGACAGCTAAAGGGGAAAGTGCGCTGGAAATTGGTGAGGAGGAATTACCAGTGTTATACCGCTTGCCATCTTACAAATGAATACCGTTTAGCCTCGGCATATAAATGAGTGGATTTTGCTTGGAGAGGAAAAGAGAGCGAAAAGAGAGTAGTGGAATGAGAGACACAGGAAGGCAAAGTGGCGGCGCAAGCAATCAGTGGCCGGCGTGTTTTGCGGAGGTGTGTGTGTGTATGCGTTGTGCACACCAAGGTGTGTTTGTGTGCATAACTGCGGGCGTGTGTGTGGCTCAGTGTGAGGCTCTGTGCCGAGCCAGCCGCCTGAAATTATGCAAGCAAGTAACAATGAGCAAATTGAACCTCCGCACGCTGACACACACACACACATACACACACACGCAAGCCCGGCACAAGGTCAGGCTCAAAGACAAGGGAGTAGGGGCGTTTTAGCAGTGGGTGGGAGCGAAAAACAGATCATGATAAATTGGCTCACATTTTACAAAACGCTGCCCTTAATGCACCTCGGCTAGCCATGCCCCCTAGCCCGGCACTGGGGCTGCTTTAATAGCAGCAGCTAGCCATTTGTGATATATGAAAACCAGGCTGTGGCACTAATTGCGCAATTACAAAGCGGAAGCGGTACCGTGTTGTGGCAGCGTGGGGAGGAGAGAGACAGGGAGGCAAGGAGAGGAATAGAGGACTGTGCACAATAATATCCCTCTCTCTTTATTTCTTTTTATCTTTTCCCTCTACCTTTTTTTAATCCTCCCTCCATCCCCCTCGCTGCCTCCTCTGTGTCTCCTTCTCTCCATCACCTTTTTGCAGAGGGCTCTGGCCAACTGAGCTGCGCTCCTGGCATCCCTGTAGTTTATTGAGAGGTAGAGTGAGTGTGCCAGTTTCACTAAACCACAGGGAGCAGAGGAACTGGGAACGAGGGAGCTCCGGAGCATGTGAACATAGTGAAAGTAAGAAAGTGTAGTGAGATAGGAAGGGAGGGGGGGAGTGAGAGGAGAAGGAGGGAGAGAAGGCAAAATTTGTCTTGCGCGTCGATGAAAGGACAATTTATTAGGAGCTGCTCAGGGAGACAGAATATTTTGCCCCAGTGCTTTACGGACTGTCTGGATGAGGAATGGGAGCATATTAGTGCAGTGCTGGGCCCGGGCCTGGGACGGGCTGGGGCCGAGGCTGGAGCAGCAACAACCTGGCACAGCCGCATCACAGTCTGCTGCAAACACCCTTGGGGGTCATGGATCAGGGGCATACAGGGATGGAGGAGGAGGGGGAGTTGCAGTGATGGTGGAGATGAATGTGGGGAAATAAATCCAGATACATCCACAAAACAAGGATCGTCACAAGATTATGAATCTATTCAGGGTTTTTTTAAGCTGTACTGAAAAGTTTACACCATGACATTTGAGAACTTTAAAGCTAAATGTTATTTAACACGATTAACTGTAAACATCATGTACTGTCAGCCTCACATCATCACCATCACCATGACCATCATCAAATTCTTTCCTTCAGATGATTTTATGTCCATTAAAAGGGACAGTTCAGGGTTTTTAGAGTGAGATTGCATGAGGTTCTTATCTATTGTCAGTAACTGGGTTTCCATCCAAATGTATCGCAAATTTTAAGCGAATTTTGTGAAAATGCGCAAAAGAAAATGCGAATTTATGCACATTTCCATTCATTATTGTTTTGCGAGTATTGGGAGTCACCAGGTTGAGCAGAAGGTGGCGCTTCTCATGAAAACTAAAAATGCAAAAGAACACCCGTAGAAGAAGAGGGCGCCGTGAGATGACGTCATTGAGAGTGTCTCGTGTCCACAACTGATGTAAACAATTACCGGCACATCCATGACTACGACGAGATGGAGAGATACCTTGGGAACTTCTTGGCTATTGCGAGAGCTCTCATCACACTCATATCAGCGTTGTCAGCGTAGCCTACATAATGCCGTGATGTCTGTGTTGGTACACCAGGCAGCGCACATGATGCAGTGGTATTCAACACATCCAGTCTATTCAGGTAACTGCTGTTTCACTATTGTGAAATAGCCTACACTCACCTGACACTGGAGTAATTACCTCTCTCTAAGTTCACACTGGTGTGTGTGTGAAGTAGAAGTAGGTTTTGGTAGCCTACGTCATTGTTTATTCACTAAATCTGTTTCCATTGCCAAAAGTTGCATTTTCCAAATATCGATACGCTGACTTTTCCACCCCCTCCAAGCGTAAACACTTTTTTGCGATATTTCAGCCTTTTTTCGAATTTCTGGCGTTTCCATTCAACTTTTTTTTCGCAGTTGTTGAAAATGTGAATAAAAATAGGTGGATGGAAACCCGACTAGTGTATTTCCTACAACAGATGTTGTTGGTACACCCCCAGTTTGGAGAAGCAGACGGGGGGTACCGAAATGTAAGTGAAGCAAGGTACTGCTGTGAATGGGGGCAGCAGCAATACATCTTCTTTAATTTTCTTTCAGACCTAGAGTTGTCTTGCTTTGGTCTGAATCGGGAACTAATTTTGTTACACAGTTACAGAGTTGGTTCATATTCTCACAGCAGCATTTACAAGCTGACCAGATAAAATGCCTTGCATGAGAAAGCTGCTCTTGATTGGTCAGAATTTCCATGGGGGAAAAAATCTAGGAAGTAAACAAAACACTGAAGAAGAGTACACTTGCAAGATAAATGTGACACTTTCTAATGTCACAATGGAGGGACAACTACGCAGGTTGATTTTAGCGCTGCTCATCGTGTACTATATTGCTAGCATTGTTCATTTTACGCAAACCATACAGTTTGAAAACCAGGCACAGCTCCAACTAGAAAACAATGTTTTGATGCATTGGATGCGCTGAATGTGTATATTAAGGCAGTACAGGAAGAGGTGCACATTAATAATCCTCCAGGATTGTAATATGCTCATGTTTAACCCAAACAATGTGTAATGCGACTGCAGTTTGTTCGGATCGAGGTCAGAACATGTCACCACAGACAAACTGCACAAGAGTTTGTTTGTTACCGGACCAAGACAACCTCTTCAAGAAGGCTCTCTGAAGAACCAGACTACATTGTCTCTGACGATAGTGATATTACAGCTTCATTTCCCTGTCAGAAATCACTGTCTGATGGCAAGGTTAAGCAGTGAAAATATTCTAAATATAGTTCACACTTAAACTGATATTGATTTTCTTAGATGGCTAAAATACATTTTGTTGCTGCCTCCATGCACAGCATTACATCGCTTAGCTTCTGTGTTGGTGGATCTGTCTGCTTCTCCGAAGTGGGGGCGTGCCAACTGATATCTACTGTAACACAGTGACTATGGATAAGTGCCTAACACAACCCCACTTGAAAAGATCAAAACCATGCCTTTAAAGCAGATGATTTTGTCTGATTTGTTCAAGCTAGACAAAAGTTGTGCATCTTTTCTAAAACAAGCAACTCCCAATTTCCAACATGCTGCCATGTGCTATAGCAAAGTTTCTGACTAAATGCAAGAACAGACCAGATGAGAGCTGTCCAGCAACAAACTCTGTTTGGTTTACACAAGGCGGTGGAATTATCTCGCAAGCATAAAGCATGTATGCACACTCCCGTGGCGGCGGGGAGATTAAGGAATCCCGCATTGGCCGGCCTGACAGACAGACAGCACAACAGCGGGGGCAGCTCAGCAAACACCACCTGTGCACATCGCAGCGGATAACTATCCCAGGGTAGAACTGACATTAGGATGGTGCTGTAAACATGAGCTGAGCAGGTGTCTCATCAGCCATTAGCAGGGACCAGGCTTTGATTGTGCTTAAGTGAGACAGTATATACAGTATCTCTTTGGGTGTAGGTTTGGTTTCAACACTTGGGGGAGGGGGGCATATGAATTCTGGGGATTTTTTGTGCAGTAATTGGTGCCTTTTCTATGTCAGTTTATGGTGTGAATGTCTATAACCCATTTAATCCCACCGGTAACAATAGTGATTGCAAAAAAGTTTTCAGTTATAAGGCTCTAAGGCTCCCCTTTAACGGGGAAAAAAAATAAAAATAAAAAAAAAAATACTGGAATAATAAACTGTCTCAATTAAATATGTGCAGTGTCACATGTTAAGTGTAAATTGTCACATGACAGGTTGAAACGCTGCTGATAACGACGTGATATAAGGAGCAGGAAAGTCCATATAAGGTGGGTAGGAGGGGTGGTGGATGGGTCCAACAAACCCCGAACTTTCATCCAGGAGCGTTCCCTTCCTGAATGTCAAACAAAGATGTGTTTTTCTAAACCTAACCATGTGCTTTTGTTGACATCCCAGTATTGGTAGCAGGTCCTGGAACGTCAACGGCAGACCCAGAAGGATGCCTAGCATGTCCTATGTGAATGCAAAAGGCCACTGACAAAGTGGTGATATATGTATGTATAAACGTGTTTGATATACACCGATCAGCCAAAACATTGAAACCACTGGCTGGTGAAGTGAATAACACTGATCATTTTGTTACAGTGCAATGCTCTTCTGAGGAACCTTGGGTCCTGGCATTCATGTAGATGCCACTTGACACGCTACATCCACCCAAACGACATTACAGACCAAGTACATCCCCCTCATGGCAACTGCACTCCCTGATGGAAGTGCGCCCCCCAGGCAGGACAATGCATCATGCCACACCACAAAAACTGCTCAGGAATGGCCCCGGGGATGTGACAAAGAGCTCAAGGCCTCAACCTGGCTTCCAAATTCCCCAGATCCCAATCCGATTGAACATCCATTGGGCATGCTGGTACCTTACCTCACAACCCACAGGACTCAAAGGATCCATCGACACCGCTTTACTGGAGGTCCTGTCTCCATGCCTCAACAGGTCAGTGGCTCCACCGTAGATTGGACTTTGCTCTGACCCATCGAGTCCTGGACAAAGGACCTTTGGGGTACTGGTTTGTCCCACAGATGCTTGATCAGTTTGGGATCTGGAAATCTGAAAGCTAGATTGATGCCTAAAGCTCTTTGTCATGTTCCTTGGACCATTCCTGAGCAGTTTCTGCAGTCGGGCATGATGCATTGCCTTGCTGGGGGGCTACTGCCATCGGGGGTGCTGTTGAAATGAGCATGACATATGACATATGTTTAGGTGGGTGGAGTGTGTAAAGAGGCATCCACTTGAATGCCAGGACCAAAGGTGCCAAAGCAGAACATTGCATTGTAATGAAATGATCGATGTTATTCACTTCACCTGTCAGTGGTTTTAATGTTTTGGCTGATCACTGTATAAAGTAGTCACTCTAGAACAGGGGTGTCAAACGTATGGCCCCTGGGCCGGAACCGGCCTGCCAGGCATCCTTATCCGGCCCTTCGGACAATTGTTCAAAAAGATAATGGTACTTACAATAACCTTGGCCACCATTAGTATCAGCCGTTTTTGTTCCATCAATACAGTTGTGCACACCTTTCTTTGATAGCTGATACAACTGACAGCTGTTACATCACTCATCCTTATCTTATCTGTTGCTGTGTTTAGCGAGGTAAAATTACCAGTGTCCCTTATGAATTAAAAAGTAAATACCACTAACTTGTGAGGGCAATGTCTTTATTCTTTGATTTTTTGGGTTGCTGGAGATCACAATTAAAACGTTTATTCATGATGTTGTAGACATGTCTGACAACATACAGACACAAAACCCAAGAATTTGTACTGTCAGTATTTAGAGATACAGTCAGGTCCATAATTATTTGGACAATAATACAGTTGTCATTTTGGCTCTGTACACCACCACAATGGGTTTTAAATGAAACAATGAATACCTGCTTAAAGTGCAGACTCTCAGCTTTCATTTAAGGCTTTTTTCAAAAATGTAGTATGAACCGTGTAGGAATGACAACCATTTCTTCACACAGTCCCCCGACTTTAAGGGCTCATAAGTATTTGGACAAACTAACATAATCATCAATTAAACAGTCAGTTTTAATACTTGGTTGCAAATCCTTTACAGTCAATGACTGCCTGAAGTGTTGGACACATAGGCATCATCAGATGCTGGGTTTCTTCCCTGGTGATGCTCTGCCAGCCCTTTACTGCAGCCGTCTGCACTTCCTGCTTGTGTTTTGGGTGTTTTGCCCTCAGTTTTGGCTTCAGCAAGAGAAACGCATGCTCAGTTGGATTCAGGTCAGATGATATGACTTGGCCATTGCAGAACATTCCACTTCTTTGCCTTAAAAATGTCTTTGGTTGCTTTTGCAATATGCTTCAGGTCAATGTCCAACTGCACTGTGAAGCATCGTCCAATGAGTTTTGAAGCATTTGGTTGAATCTGAGCAGATAATGTAGCCCCAAACACTTCAGCTTTCATCCTGCTGCTCTTGTAAGCAAGACAAGACTTCACTAGAATAAATACAGAGGGTTTATCACAAGATGCAAACCATTGGTTAGCCTAAAAAATGGAAGGCCAGATTAGAGTTTGTCAAAAACCATCTAAAAAGCCTGTACAGTTGTGGAACAGCATACTATGGACAGATAAAACAAAGATCAACTACCAGAATGATGGGAAGACAAGAGAAGGAAGAAGGGAAGGAACTGCTCATGATCCAAAGCACACCACCTCATCAGTGAAGCATGGTGGAGGTACTGTTATGTCATGGCCATGTATGGCTGCCAGTGGAACTGGTTCTCTTGTATTTATTGATGGTGTGACTGCTGACAAGAGCAGCAGGATGAAAGCTGAAGTGTTTGGGGCACCATTATCTGCTCAGATTCAACCAAATGCTTCAAAACTCATTGGACGATGTGCAGTGCAGTGGACAGTGCAGATGGACATTGACCTGAAGCATATTGCTAAAGCAACCAAAGACATTTTTAAGGCAAAGAAGTGGAATGTTCTGCAATGGCCAAGTCATATCATCTGACCTGAATCCAACTGAGCATGCGTTTCTCTTGCTGAAGCCAAAACTGAGGGCAAAACACCCAAAACACAAGCAGGAAGTGCAGACGGCTGCAGTAAAGGGCTGGCAGAGCATCACCAGGGAAGAAACCCAGCATCTGATGATGCCTATGTGTCCAACACTTCAGGCAGTCATTGACTGTAAAGGATTTACAACCAAGTATTAAAACTGACTGTTTAATTGATGATTATGTTAGTTTGTCCAAATACTTATGAGCCCTTAAAGTCGGGGGACTGTGTGAAGAAATGGTTGTCATTCCTACACGGTTCATACTACATTTTTAAAAAAAAGCCTTAAATGAAAGCTGAGAGACTGCACTTTAAGCAGGTATTCATTGTTTCATTTAAAACCCATTGTGGTGGTGTACAGAGCCAAAATGATGACAACTGTATCATTGTCCAAATAATTATGGACCTGACTGTATTTCAAAGTAAAAGGCCCACATTCCTACCTTTAAAATATGAAACTTGAAGTGCCATAAAAAAAAGTTGCTCTATAATGCCTGACAATAACAGAAATGGGAGATTATGTTAATTTGGTCAATAAATGGTAGATACAACACATTGTCCCACCAGTCACAATTTTGATCGACCATAAAACACACTTTTTCACCTACTTTTCCATGAAAAAATAATATTGATTATTTCAGAGAGTTATCAGTGACAGATGATTTGGATAGTTTTATGTCTGGGAAAAAAAACTGGGATTAAACAGGTCAGGTGAGACAATACATACAGTATCGCCATAAACGAAGGTTTCGTTTTAACAGTGGGAGGGGGGCATAGGTAAAGGGGGTTTGGGGGTCTTCCACCAGAGAGTTTTCAGCATCAAACACTTTCTGCAATTTCTATGCACCAACTAGTGCCTTTTCTATGTCAGTTTATGGTGTAAATGTCTTTGTCTACTTTCATTTTTCAATGGGGGAGACAAATGCATGTCTTAAATATTGAGAGGGACGTGTCCCCTGCGTCCCCCCTAAAATATACACGAGTTTCCCTGTGCAAACCATAGTGAAGGGAGAATTAAGAGGTTGGGGAACATTTTTTTTCTTTACAAAGGTCTCATATTAATCTGCCTGTTAACCTATGGAAAATAGTAATACTGTATATGAATCAGCAGCCATTATACATGAATATATAGAATGGAGTGTGAGGCCACTATGAGACAAGGCTCTCCATAAAACATATAGAAAAACATACTTTGATTCATTCCCACTTTCCTATATGAATAGAAAGTAGGATCCTTGAGGAGAAAAAATGAAGTAGGGAGAAGCACCAAAGCAGCGAGGTTAAAACTATAATTGTTTTTCCTTTAAAAGGCATTTGGTTAATTTTCCTCCTGCATGGAAAGAAAAAACCCAGATGGTCATAGAAAAGCCAAGCAGCGTTTCTCCTCATCTCTCCTGCCGCAGAGGCCCGGTCCCCCGGCGTACTGCGCCGACGCCTCGACACATCTCCCGTGTAACCAGCGAAGCACGCTTCCTATTTATCTCCCGTCTCGCTGAGCTGCAGCTAGCTAGCGCGGCTGGCGTGACCTCCGCTGGGCGCACATTAATTTCACCTCGCCGTTTCTATGGCACCGATTAATAAAAAGTGACTAGGTTTTCAGCAAATGAACATGTGCTGATAAATGAGGGCCTGCGCCTAATTGCTTGGTAAATTAAGAGCTCACAATAGTGACGACGATGTGTGCTGCTTTTAATATTTAAAAACTCATTAAGTGTGGGAACGTCTCGCTTAGTTGGGCAGGCGGCCTTGTATGATCACCTTTAGGTGCTATTAACGGCCGTGTGAAATGTCAGTGTGAGTTTCAGGTTGGAGGTGGACCGGCTCATCTGATCAGAGCTGCTTTAACTCCAACCTCCAGTTTGCTGCTTTTCACCTCAGGAAAATATTCTCTCACTCGCCTACACACACAGGAAACACACAGACACACAGGCACTGCTCCACACACTCTTATATACACACATGTGCCTGTGCAGGATGTAAAAACAAATGCAGTGTTTAGAATCACACACACACGCACCACGGACATGCATGCATTTCACATGTTTGGAATCACACATCGGTGTCATTTTCAGGGGGTGATGCAGGGGTAACGTCCCCCTCAATATTTAGAACGTGTGCATTTGTCCTTCCAATAAAAACATGAAAATAACAGAGGACTTTTACTTTGAAGAAATTAAAGACCTTTTTTTTTTACCATAAATTGATGCAGAAAACACACAAAGTCATGCATAAAAAATGCCCAAAATGCAGGAAAATAAGTGTTAGATGTAGGGACAGTTGAACCATCAATCATCAAGAATATCTTTGACCAGTTATGCATATCGGCCCATAGGTTAACTTTGCTGCTCTGCAGTTTACTGCACTGGGTACCACACAGATCTGGTAGAAACTGATGATAGCTAATGGCGGTGCTCATTTGGTGACTACCGTAAGTAATGCCTTCCTGACCCACGTGCATTGCTGTGGAAATATTGTGCCCACCCTGCGCTTCGCCCCAGGATGCCCCAATGAGTAAACCGTTTCAAGCTGCAGACCCCCTTTAGCATTGTTAACTGCTGTTAGCTTTGTTAGTGCAACCCAGTCACGCTCCAAAGTTGTCGAAACCTGACGCTTCATCAAAAACTTCAGGTGTCAGACACAGACGAAAAAAGCTGTCCTTTCACATTGGCATGATACGCAGCTGGGTGCTGGTTTAATGTATCACAAAACACAAACAGCGGTATAAGAAAATTCACAAATAAAACAGTCCAAAATGACCAGAGTTATGATTAAAATCAGGAATTATTTATTTATTAATACAAGAATTAAGAATCTAAGACAAAGAATTTTGGTACTTGTTTTTCAGTATTACTTTAATGGACACATTTTGGACAGTACTTTTAAGATAATGAGATACAATATCTAAGTTCAACTCTATTAGACTTTAATGATATTACTTTTGTTTAGAATGAATGCAGTCAATTAAAGCCACACTTACCTTTCTGGAAATTTTACACTTTTCTTTGTTTAGGTTGTTATTAATAAGCTGATGGCACACTAAAATGTAAGTGAATTCCACCAAAAATCAAAACTCATAATTAAACCATTCTCATATGGTTCTAAGAAAACTCCGATCAATCATTGCATTCGGTCCGAATGCAATGATTGATCGGAGTTTTCTCCTGTCCTGTCTGTCTTCCCCACATGAAGGCCTCCGACCGCTCGCGTGACAGGTCGCGGGAGCCAGGGAAGCGCGGAGGGGTTAGCTCTAGGCTAAGTGCTAACTCTAGGCTAAGAGCTAACCCCATCAAACCAGCTGTTCCTAGCGTCCTTCTGGTGAATGTCCGCTTGTTGGACACGAAAATGGATTACATCCAACTGTGGAGATCCACTCACTGAGGAGCGAGGGACTGCTGCGTCCTTGTGTTCACTGAGACATGGATGAATGGTAACGTTAACATATCAGACTCCGGTGTTGAGCTAACGGGGCTAACACTACATAGAGCAGACAGGGAGGCTGCATCATCTGGTAAGCTCCGGCAATAAACGCAAACAATTCATGGTGCTGTGATGTGAAGAGGATCTCCCAGTTCTGCTCTCAGGATGTGGAGTTTTTGACTGTGAAATGTCAACCCTTTTCATCCAACTATTGCACTATATGTTCTTTCTCATATGTTGCACAAATTGTTTTTAAATGTTTTGTTTCTTTTTGCTTGGGGTATGCGAAATGTTTTTTTGTTTTTGTGCTGCGCATAAAAATGACAAATAAAGAAGTTCAGTAAAGTTCTTAACGTTATATGACGACACAGCATCCAGTTGCTAATGGCT
Organism: Epinephelus lanceolatus; assembly: GCF_041903045.1. Lineage (NCBI taxonomy): Eukaryota > Metazoa > Chordata > Actinopteri > Perciformes > Serranidae > Epinephelus > Epinephelus lanceolatus. The sequence goes on along the minus strand of NC_135757.1, from coordinate 22,090,394 downwards.
AATGTTAGCCTACAGTAGCGTAGCCTCCGAAACGTTATCTTCCTTGTGCATTTCCACTTACTAGTAACGTTAACGCTACAATCTAACGTTAGCACTGTAACCTTATTCTAAAACTCATCAGTCATCACTGACTCCGGTTGGGTTTTAAAACTCTGGGGTTGCATTTGACTGTCTTGTTGTAACGTTACACTCACTCTCCTCTTCCGTTTATCTAATGTTACCTTGCCAACGCCTACGTCTATCATGGACATAATGAGGACGAAATGGAGGAGGGGAGAAATGGAGGCTTTTCATATGTCTCCCCCAAATTTTGAAACAAAACCTACACCCACACAAAATTGCACACATATATATAAACAGACACTCCACACACACACACACACACACACACACACACACACACACACAGATTACACAATTTGGAATCACACACATATGTACACAAACAAAAAAAAAAACAAACCTTTTCACCCACTCTCATACAAGCAAAGACACACACTCATAGTTTCGTGTCTGCATGTACAATACAAAATCCTTATGCAGTATGTGGAATTACACAAAACTCTCTCTACACATGCACAAACAAACTCCATGCACATCTCCCTCTCACATACACATACACACACTCACACACACATACACACATCACAACCTGAATGTCATGCACCATTTGGAATCTGGAGTGCAGAGATGAGCGAGCACTGGCAAATACTGAAAGTATTTATTTCTCTCCACAGATGAACGGGACGTAATCCTCCAAATATATTTAGTCGTGTTATGGATTTGTTGTCGCTTAATTTGCATGACAACACACTACCTTTCAGTGCGCGCACAGCGGCAATTGCGGCGCTGATATCATCTTTATTATTATTGAGCCATAATGTGGCGCTACACAGAGAGGGGAAATTGAGCAAGTTAAGCCAGGAGTAGGAGCAGACACTTGGCTTATGGTGATGGATCGCTTTCAGTAATTTCTCTTCATTATGATTGGCCAAGATCAATATTTTAACAGTTCGGTTACGGCCTTCAGTACAGTGCTTAATATGTATTATTCAGGACCTTTATCAGCGTGGAGGGAGGCAGGAGCGGGCGGGATGTACGGAGGAGAGGGCTGACATTTTTTCAGACTGAGGCAGGGAGAGGGCCTGCTCTATCTGGACATGAATGGGACTGTGTAATGGACACAAATGAAAATGGGCTGTGTATGTGTGTGCGCGTGTGTGTGTCTGACTGCAGCAGCACATCCACAGGCCAGGGGGACATATGCTTAAAAGGTTGGTTCCCACAAATTACAACAAAAAACATATTTTCCCACTTCCAACACCTAGAACATGCACACAGCAGATCTTTTTGGTTTTATTTGTCCAGGTTTGGACATTTCTGCCTCTTTGATTTCTGCTGTTACCCAAGTTGATGTGTTGGTGTCATATCGACATGTGACAGGATGTGTTCTCACGCATTAAGGCTGTTAACGTGGCAACAAATCTATTAAACATGCAAGGGCATAGAATCAGGAGGGGACAGTAGGGACACGTCCCAACCAATGTCCTGTAACTACAATTAAACTTTCGCTAAGCCCCGCCCCTTTGTGATGGTCCAACAAGCTGTTGGAGTAAGCATGGAACCCACACTAACTGCGTGACTAACTGCACTCCCTGGAGAAATTTTATCATAGTTTTGGAAAAATGAAACAGTGATTCCAGAGAGAAGCAGACAGAGGGGTCTGCAGTCTGTGTTTGAAGGATATATCCAGGATGTCAAACTGACTCAGCAGCAACAACAGGTTAAAAAGACAAAGATAGTTAGAAGCTAAAGCCGAACTATAGGCTACAGATCACAGTGTAAAAGTGAACCACCACATCACTGCTGATCGCCACACAAGACAATGAATATAAAGGGAAACTTTGCTGATATTGAACCAGCTGCGTGGCATCGCAGTGTGTGCAGATGAACGGTGTTTGGCTTCGCCCCCATGCTGCTGTCAGCACCCAGACCTCCGCCGCCAGACAGGGATCTCCAGGGGGACCCCGCATCAGCGCAAAGCACGATGACACACAGCTGGTTGAATATCAACAAAGTTTCCTGTACAGCAGGGTCGGTATTTTTTCACTGTTATAATCATTAAAGAGCAAAAGCAGCATGTGTATACATTCAGTAGGCTATATCTTCAGTAGCTAGCTAGCTAACCCTACACTTTTCAGGGTTTGATTTTGGTTTTGGAACAGGGGAGAAACGTATATCTTTTTCCAACCTCTCCAGGTAATGAGTATCATTAATACACGACGTGCCCCAGGCACAACATTTAGCTTCAAATCCACAAAACCAGCTTGAAAATGAAGGAAATCTGAAATGACTGCATTAGAGTCAATGGAGCACAGCTGTGTTGATGTCGGACCCTGGTCTGAGCCGGCCTGATGATACGTTATGATTGAGTCTGAGTCTGTCGGCAGAACTTAGCTAAGGGTCAACTGTCAGATGTTTGTTTGATGTAATGCAAACATTTCCACTTGACACAATGGTGGCAGGCTGCCAACAAACAATCTTGCATAACAGTTAAACAGTGAGCTAAAACATGTTTCCGAAAATGTTTCAGGTGAGAAATAAAACTCCAACCTCGTCACATCTGTGTTTGGTCATCGACTTTACACATTCACTTTTGATGTGCAAGGTACCCTGGGTGCGTTGGTTGCTGACATCCCAGGACGCCATGTCAAGTTCTGCCTCTTGCATGCATTGTCTTCTTTCAAAATAAACTTCCATTCTCACAGGAAATGTACAGTTTGTATACAGTCTCTTTCAAAGTGAACAAACTATGCTGGTACAACACCGCAAATTGACGTGTTCTTTCCTTCAACAACCAATGCACGTGGTTATGTTTTGCCAACACATAAATGTAGTTGGGTATAGGCAACAAAAGCATATGGTTGGGTTTAGAAAAAAAGATCAGGGTTTGGTTTTACAATCTTACGAGAAGCGAACACTGGCCTCCAGGCTGCAAGTCAGTGGTTCTTGGGCCCATTTATCACAACTCCCACCCACCCTACTTGGATTTCCGCCGCCTTAAATTTTGTTGAAGTCCTGCCACATTTCACCCTGGCATTGCCGGGTGCTATGAACCAATATCGGCAACTGGCTGCGTATCATGCCGACCGAAAGGATGGCTTTTTTGGTCTGTGTCTGATGCCAAAACTCACTGACCAAGCACCAGATTTCGACAACTTCAGAGTGAGACTAGGTTGATTAAACATAAGTCTCAGACATATGTGTGGCCAGAGTATGTTCAATCATGACAATGAAAAAGTGTCAATGACATTCATAACAAGGGAGAAACAATACTTCCTTACCAAGTCAATGTCAAAATTCTGAACACGTGACATAGGTACCATAGATACCAAGGATGCAATTTGTCCAGACCTGACGGAGCAGCATATATGCCTACAAGCGTTCTAGCCAGGCATTAATTTCTGTTATCGCGATGTGTCTAATGATAACACTGGGACAAAAGTCTTTGCTAACTAAAAACAAGGAAATAAGGATGACGTTTTTGTATCTGGTTTGATTTGTTAGCCAAACTACAAAAATGTAACTTACACACAGCAAATTTAGCGAACAGCTAATTCAAGCTTCATTTCTATCTGGTGTGACAACATGTTTGTGATGGGGTCAATTACCTTGGAGTGATTTGTGTAGCAGCAGGGTTTCCTGTTCCTCCCATTCTGCAGACACGGCACCAATGCAGCTCCAAAACCTGACATGACATATTTTCTGGCATCAACCTCTGTTGTAGCTGAAAAAAAAATGTCAACATGTTGTGATTTTGCTAGTTTAGCAGTAAGTCACTCCCCAAGCGCTGTATTTCGCCGACTTCGGAGTGAGACCGGGTTGGAGAAATAGGCAACACATTAACAGAATCTTGGTTAATGTTTGTGCTGTTTAGTTTTACCATTTGATCTCACTATTTTCAGCTTCTGTTTTCACTGTGCCTCTGAGTTCACAAACTCATTCTTACAGCTAAACAGTGCACTAAAGAATATTTCTAAAGAATGTTTTTGGCGAGATATAGGCATCGCAGTAACATAATCTTGGTTTTTACGGTTTTACTTTTACTAATCAGTCTAAGTTTGAGACATAGAGAGGGGCGGGTCTGTATCTTGATCCACTTCTATATATGAACCTTCCACAGGTTCACCTATGGAAACCTTGTTACGACTTTAACTTCCTGTAGATAGTCATGTTTGTTTGTCTTCTCAGTAACGTGCATGGATGCAGCGGCTCTTGGCTCTCTAGTCTCAACATTTACATGCAATATACTATATTTGTTACACACGTGCAAAATCCATCCTTTAATAGTATTTATTTTAGTTACATATTCACTGAATGAGTGCTTGTTGTCTGTCCTTAATTTGTCTTATTACTTGCTTGAATTGCAATGACCAGGAGTAACACTCCTAATTTCAGCCCATAGTTCAAGCAAGAGCCCAGGTGAGCTAGTGAGATTTACTGGGAGGGGAGCAGTGAGATCTAGGCAAATGAGAGAAGTTTACCACAGTTCATTTACACATACTACCCACATTGTTATGATACAAAGCTATTATGAATAAATTAAAATGAATAGGTGCCATATGCACATTTAAAGAGGTTATTTCCCCAAACAAAGACACAAAAGAGGGAATCACATAAAATGAGAAAAGTCCATCTACAGGAGAATGAATATTTGAAAGTAAAACAGAATACCTGAGAGCGTAACTGCATTACATTCCATTATATTTTAATATTTTAAATAATCACCTGCCACATCAATTTTGTGTTTTCCTTTGGATATAACATTAACCTTCTTACAGTACAGAAAGTGGCATGGGCTGTGTGTGTGTGTATGTGAGTGTGTGGACAGGCAAACAGTAGCTTTCCTGCTAACCTATCAATACACGAGAGCAACACCTGTAACCATGGTAACTGTAGACAACAAACGTGGCAACAGCTGCAGCCTCAAAACGCTCAGATGACATAAAAATTAAAAATGCATGACTAAAAACATTACACTGAAAACCAGATGCCAAAATTAACACTGCACTGAGTATCAAAGCAAAGAGAAGCAGTACTGTATGTTATACTGTGAAACTACAATGTGCATCAGCTATGGGTTTGTCTGGGCTTTATACATGTATGTTTCAACCCGTGAATCAACTTTTAAGTATCCAATTCTGAGCGCGATACAACCCTTTGTCTTAAAGTCCTGCCTATAATGATAAAATTTCCCTGACCATTCACAATGTACGATAGGGACACTGCTCTACCTCAGCTACCTGTGTGTCTATGCAGCCCAATATAAAAGTAGTAGTGGAGCATAGCAATGCTGGAATTTATAACCCTACTTGTTAAATCACACTGTAATAACATTATTTTTCTCTTATCCAAATATATCAGATTCAAAATCTATTTAAACATAGTTCCAACTAGACAGCCTACATGGAGGGAGAGACGGAACCAGAGAAGAAAATGAAGAAACATATGTGGTGGTAAACAAAATGTCACGCATCAGCACACATTAGAGCTACGTTACCTCAACAGTTACAGAAAAGAAGGTTATCCACAGTAGATTATTGTAACAATTCATTTATTACACTCCACAAAATTCCATGACTTTTTCAAACTTTGGAGGATTTTACTAATTCTATGACTTTCCCAGGCCTGGAAAACAACATCATGAAATTCCATGACTCTTCCAGGTATTTCATTCCTGTTGGGTGATCCACAAAAAAAGGTGGCATGCAGGTGGGAATCTGTCTTAATTTTATTTCTAGGTTCAGTTCTGGGTGAAACAGTAAACACACGGGTTGGATCGCAGGTGTTGGATGATAAATACATGAAAATAAAATGAGAATTGTAATAATTTGATTTAATCTTTTCACGTTTTACTTCTCTCCCTGCTAAATTTCTGTGTCAGCTCCGTCCCCTAAATATAAGTGTTGCTTCAGTCAGGTGTGTTACTAACAAGCACATTGACTGTGGAGATTTGCTGCTTAATTATGAGAATAAGCAAAAAATATTCTTACAAAATATATTTTGTGAATTACCTGTATTTTAAAATATTTTAGTTTCACGTGCACAAAATGTCCCAAAATGATCACTTTAAACATGCTGCCTAACCAAATTACTGCATGGGTATTTTAGGATTTGCGAAATTCAGGTCGGGTCGGAATGCCATCCATCCATCCATCCATCCATCCACACAACCAACCAACCAACCAACCAACCATTTGGGGTCCTGATCAAATGCCCGAACCCCCTTAACTGACCCCTTTCAACATTTAGGAGCAGCAGCTCTACTCTGAGCTCTCTCCGGATGTTTGTGCCCCTCACTGTATCTTTAAAGGGAAATTTCGGTTTATTTCAACCTGTCTCCTATCGTTCTAAATGTGTTTCAAGTGACTAGTGACATAAAAATAATAGTTAGCATGTTAGCCATTAGCCGTTAGCCTAGATACAGCCGGGCGCATAGTAGCGTCAGACCTGTTAAAACATAAGTGAACGGGCATATTTCAAGTGCAAAGTTAGTCCACTAAACAAGCTTTTTTCCACAAAGACTGCCTCATATCGTTAGGATAAATGTCAGAGAACATATAGAAAACGACATGTAAACGTGTTGTCTTACCTTACCAGTGTGCTGCCATGTTTGTTTACCATCTAGCTCTGCTTTCCAAGGCGTGGCCAAAATATCGCGAGAACAAGCAGTGATCTCATACAGTGCCTGGAATCTTGCCAGCTCTAGATAAAGCCCAGCTGGATACTACTCCAGGTGGAGGTGTCTCGTCCTCGGTCACATCCAGACCTTGAAAATAAGGCTGCAACCGGTCCCATTCCTTGCAACAGAGGCATTCCTCTTCTGTGGGCACTGGGGCACAGCATTCACAGGTACACCACCAATCTCCAGAGCTACGCAGCCTTGCAGCAGCCATTCCTCCTCTCTCGTCCTTTACCTGTTGCGCCTCTCTCTCTCTCTCTCTCTCTCCTCCTCCTCCGTTCTTCAATTTCACGAAGCTCTTCCTCAGTGTATTCTGGCTCAAATAAATAAGGGCGGCCATCAAACTCTGCAAAATCAAATTCCTCCTCCACATGTTATCTGACATTTATCCTAAGGATATGAGGCTGTCTTTGTGGAAAAAAACCTTGTTTAGCGGACTAATTTTGCACTTGAAGTGTGCCCGTTCACTTACGTTTTAACAAGTCTGACGCTACTATGCACCCCGGCTGTATCTAGGCTAACGGCTAACATGCTAACTATTATTTTTATGTCACTAGTCACTTGAAACAAATTTGGGACGATAGGAGACAGGTTGAAATAAACCTAAATTTCCCTTTAAGGCTGAGCCCAGCCACCCCACGGAGGAAACTCATTTCAGCCGCTTGCATCCGCAATCTCATTCTTTCGTTCACTACCAGAGCTCATGATCATAGATGAGGGTTGGAACGTTGATGGACCAGTAAATCAAAACTTCTTCACCACAGTGGTCCGGTGCAGGGCCCCCATCACTGCAGAGGCCACACCAAACTGCTGATCCATCTCATGCTCCATCTTACAACACCCCAAGATACTTGAACTCCCTTGCTTGAGGCAGTAATTCTCTCCCAACCTAGAGGGGGCAGTCCACTGTCTTCCGGCAGAGAACCATGGCCTCAGAACATTGAGTACCTTACCCGGTTTGGGGCCTGGAACCCTGTAATTGATCATATGTGCGGGTGGCATTCAGGAATGAGTCTTGAAAAATCAGACCTGTGCAGAACTCTGTAGTGCTTTATAGCAGTAATGTAAACACTCCCCGTATAAGCAATGACCTAGCAACTTGTGTAGGGACTAGTTTTTGGTAGAAAGTTATTTCGATCAATGCAAACTGCAGTGAGGCCATAGAAAGACACAATGCTTTGAGCATCCCAAACAAAATTCCAATTGTATTTGGGTGAAGGCTGAAATATCTCAAAACCCAATACCACTACGCTGTCACACAGCGACGCATATTAGAGGTACGTTACGTCAGCAGCTTCAGAAAATAAATTTGCTATTATGTTACACTATGTGGAAGTTCAGCCACGGGAGACTGCTCTGAAAATTTCATTATGCACAACAAAATACCAGGACTTTTCCAAAACTTTCAATGATGTCATGACTTGGCCAGGTCTGGAAAAGATGAATATAATGAAATTCCATGACTATTCCAGGCTTTCCACGATTGTGGGAACCCTGTAATTGGTCATGTGTGTAGTATTGTACGTTGTGGTGCTATTTTGGAAGCGGGTCTTGAAAAATCAGACCCATGCGGGACTCTGTAGTGTGTAATTCAGACACTACTTTATATAATTCATGCAGCTTTTATAGGGACTATTTCTTTCATAAAAAGTAGTTCCGATCAATGCAAACTGCATTCGAGACCCAAGCCCCTTTTACACTGCCAGATTTTCTGCGAATGTTGTACCGTTTTGCCAGAAAGCTGTGAGTGTTTAGACACACAGAGCCGGATTGGCGAGTTGATCCGAGGTGCCCAATTTTCCGCCTCGTAGGGTAGACATATTGGCGGAACCTTTTTGGTTTAAAAAGAATGAGGCGGCCTTCCGCCATGGGAGGGGCTGTTGATGACATGTGGGAGGGGCTGACTCCACACATGTGACCCACTGGTGGTTGATAAACAGGAAACAGCTGATAGAGTAGGAATGAGTAGCTAGTACTAGTAGCAAGTAAAACTGGGGAGACAAAGAATTGCGTGCCCTCCTTGTCCTCGCAAACGAAGAGGCCATTAACAGGCAGATTATGGGGATGGTGAAGGATGGGCTCATTTATGAGAGAATTGCCGAAGGACTGACCAGCCGTGGCTTCCCTCGGAGTACGTCACTGTTTACGCCACACGCTGAGCTACACGTTTTGTTACTTGCTCACGCCCCCCATTGCCCCGAAAAAGGCATTGTATATAAACAAAAGTAGGCAGGCGGCATTTTGCCGCACTCCCCGATTTTGTTTTTATACTGCCAATGCTGAAAAAAGACTGATTGGGCTTTCCTGCAAATTTGCACAATTCCTGTCTAAAAAGGGCTCTAGAAAAGGCAATGCTTTGAGCATCACAAACAAAATACACCCCTCCCCCCCACCCCCCAATTGTACTGTATGTAGGTAGACCCTTTTCTACTCAAGGTAACTTGAGAAAATGTGTTTTTTGTAAACTGTATTTTCAGAACAGAGTTGGAAAACTCAAGCAAACACACCTCTCACAAATTGCTAATCCTTTAATCCTCACTGGGCAAGACGTGGCTCCAGCTGCAGTGTGAGACATACTTATAACATAGACAAATGTATGTCACATGGATGATGTTATACTATCCCATACTCAATTGATATTCTAGGTCAATCCTGCAAAAACAGAAGGAGCAGGGTTCAGGAGAACGTTAACGCTCCACATTGTAGAGCCCACATCAGATAAAAAAACGCGCCATACTCGCCGCGATTTGTGAAGCTGCGGGAGAAGCGTCTGGGATTAAGAGCTGTGACATATTCATATCTGACCAGACTTAAAGCTGCTGCCACAGGGGAGGGTCTGTCGCTATCAAAGCTGCAGGAAATCAGCTGGAGAGAGAGAGAGATAGGGATAAAGCGATACAGAGGTGCAGTCGGAGTGAGGGAGAGAGTGGAGTCAGGAACAGCAGAGAGGATTTCTTACAAAGCTCCCCTAACCATCTCTCAAAAAGAAAATCCTTTGTACCCCTCATCCAAACCTGACGCCCTCCCTCACCTCAACCCCCACTCCCTCCCCTTCTCCACCCAGTCGTATTTAAGTCCCCGTGTGGAACGAATGGGGAACGAGCCCTGGAAAAGTTTGTCTCGGGGAAGGCCGGGTCGCGGTGTAGCTGATTATATCAGTTTCAGCGGCGGACTGGTAATAGGCTCCTCTTCGAGCAGCCGCTAACCCCAGCTCTCCCCTGGCAGCCGCCGAGAGTGGAATTAATCAGGCCTACTGGGAGCCTCCTCCATCCCCTCTCCGCAGGCGAGCCACTCCGCAGTCATTTACCAGCCAATCCCACTGTCAACCCACTGTCATTTAGGCCCTTTTCATTACGCCTCCCCTCCCCTGTGCACACAACCTCACTCTTTCCCTCTCACGTTGGATCTGGAAAAAAAAGACGAAAAATGGAAATGGGTGACAGATTAGCCTAATGCTGGGTACCTTTTGTAGACTGAATATGATCACTACCCCTTTATATCAAACACGCAGAGTGAGGTGCTGCAAATGTGCCAAAAACAGATGAAATGAACAACATTTAACTGGTAAGAAATGTACTTCCACATACTGTTATTAGGAGCTTGTTAATGAGCCCATGTTACCGCTGCTGTAGGCCCGAGCATGCCGTTGTCCTAAATGTGACATTAGATAGCCAACTTTGTTCATCGCCTATAAAAACCCCGGGCCATAACCACCAATTACCGTGGCTAGGTGTCCCTGGGGTGCAGGGCCCTCGTATCAGGCTGGCCTCGCCTGCTAAGCCTGCTTAAGTGACCTATTTTGGGCTTGGAGGCAGTCTGTAAAACACCTCTAAGGTTAGATTATCCTATGATGAAATACAAGGCTTCCCCGCCACAAATTACCCGCGGATGAAGCGCCACCAGGCCATTCCTACGCCCTGCTGATGGTCTTTTTGCCTTCCTTTTCCTCTCCGTTGTTCTCTCTCTCTCAACAAGGCAGAAAAATATTCATGAGTAAACAAAAGGGGTGATTTGAAAAATGGCTGGAGGAAAAGGAGATTAATAAAAAGCATGAATAGTGCATTATGGGAGTGCTGAGGAGCCCAGCCATCTCATTGGGGTTAGAGGGAGATTGCATTTGGGTTTTATTAAGAGTGCTGCTCTCGGTCTTAGTCGAGGACCCCAAAGAGCAGCCGACGCTTGGACATCTGAGTGACAGCAAGCAAGAGATGGAGGAGGGAAAGACTTGTGTTACTATAACCACTGATCAGGAAGCTGAGCAATGGTTTAAAAGGAGTTTTGGATGTATGCCGTAGTGTCCATGTTCCACTTTTCTCCTGCCCAGATCAGTGTAAATTTTGTTAATGAAATCTATGATGAAAAATCAGCAACCTTTTTGAAAAAAAAACTTTCAGAAGAATAAAGTCTCACACCCTCTCACATCTAAAGACAAGGTTTTAGTCACACACTGTAAGATGTTGCAAAGACTGGGGATCTTGCAGGCTCATTTTTAAAATACAACCAGATTCCTTTATAGATTATTTCCCATCCGGCTCCCACTGAAAAATATTACACCAAACTCCCTTTAAGAAATATGATATATTAATGATTCTTATTATGTCCACAAAAACACATAACTCTAGAAACACAAGATAAAAGGCATCACATGTCGACAGTATTCTTGTCAATTCGGCATCAATATAATCTACAAAGATAAACTGTGTTTGTGTACGAACTTTACATTTTGGATTTTGTCACCTCAACTCAGTACCAGCCTCCACTGGTTAGCTGTGCTATTTTAGTGGGAGGAGACTGTGGGAATGAGAGGCAAACTGTTTCATAAATTAACATTTTTCACTAAAACAAGTGCAGGTTGGTGGCTCTGATACACACCGCATTCCACACAGACTTGTTCACTCCACAGCCCCACCAGTTTCTCCTTCTTTTCCACAGAACAAGAGAACCAAGGCCAGAGTCCCATCCATTTTTACTGTCTACCTGGTTTGCTGCTTCCTGCAGCTATCGGCTGTTGACTATGCTCATACCATTGAGCTTAAGCATTTGCATGAGCCAAGACTAAAAACTTAATAATATTAAATGTTTGATTTTGTTGGAACATCAAGATGAGAAACAATACTGACTTAAGGCAGTTCAGATTGAGTTTTATGACCACCTTACACCAATGATCAAGCTCACAGGAGTGCACACCAACTGAGGTAAAACTCATGATTTAATTCCAAAACCAGAAAACTGAAAACAGTGAAATCACTTGAAAAGTAGTTTTGTATGAGGCCAGCATAAGATGAGATGTTGACGAGCTAAAACTAGATCTTTAATAATAAAAACTATGACGAAATGTATGTTTTGTTTTAGCTGCTTTCATACCTAGAGTTGGCTTGCTTTGGTTCGTGTTCTCACGGCAGCATTTACAAGTGAACCAGACGAAATGCCTTGCATGAAAGCTACTCTTGATTGGTTAGAATTTCCATGAAGGAAAAATCCAGGAAGTAAACAAAACACTGAAGAAGAGTACACTTGCAAGATAAATGCAACACTTTCTAATGTCACAATGGAGGGACAACTACCCAGGTTGATTTTAGCGCTGCTCATCGTGGACTATATTGCTGTCATTGTTCATTTTAGGCAAACCATACAGTTGAAAATGAGGCATGGCTAGAAAACAATGTTTTGATGCATTGGATACGCAGAATATGCATATCAAGGCAGCACAGGAGGAGGTGCACATTAATAATCCTCCAGGACTGTAACATGCTCATGTTTAACCCAAACAATGCGTAATGTGACTGCGGGTTCAGCTCGAGACCGGAACACGTTCTCACCACGAACGAACTGACCAGAGTTCGTTTGTAACCAGACCGAGACCACCTCTTCAAGAAGGTCTCAGTACACACCCAAGTGCGATTGCCAAACAAACCACACTTAGTAGCGAAAAGAACTTGGGCAGGGGTGAAAGCACCTAAAATGTTAGTGGTGGTCTATCGGGCCACATGATGGTAAACTCCAGTAAACAGTTGACACCAGAATGATTCACTGGCCTACAGAACACTCACAGCAGAGCAGTGTCAGCTGCTAGCACAGGTTTTGAGTTGTAATTCAGCCGTAAATAAGCAGCTGTGTGGGTCTGATGGTAGACGGTGGAGTTGCTGAATTGATTTGTGGAGTTTGTTGGTTGCAGCAGCGACTGTTCAGTCTGCCTCAGTTATCTGTGAGTGAAGCTGTGCTGAATGTAAACAGTCTGAATTCAGCGCAGTTTTGTCTGACAACTGAGAGTCTAGTTTTAATCACAGACTGTGACAGGACATGAGTTTAACCTCCAGACTAACCTGTTAAGAAGAAATTTTTGAAACAAATTGAGCTGAAATAAAGTTATTTTCTTTCGTCTTCATGGTGAGATCGATAAGTTAGAGTTTATGAGAACCTGGGTACAAATCCTAGATGTGTAGTGTCTCAAACTAGTTACTTATGGTCCTAAAGTTTCAGATTTTGAGATTTTTAATTGTAGATCGCTAAGCTTGTGCTTGTAAATCATCATTTACGTCTGTAAATGTGGAAGAATTATTTGTAGTTTTAGAAAAAAAATAATGTCTAAATGAAATTTCAGCACTCGTTGCAACCATTTTCCAACACCTGTATTAGCCAAATTGAATTAGTTTGAAGAGAGAAAACATGTTGACTGAAATGACTAAATCCTAAATAGCTGCCAAAATTAACACTGACCTAGATACCTCCTGATGTTTGCATATGTGGCACTTCGGATAAAGTTAGACACTGAGCTTTGATGGCAACAAAATGAAACAGTGATGGGTTGAGCCAGACAAGAGGCAGACTCTGTCACCGTAGTCAGCACAGAGCCGGACCCTCCTCTGAGACCAGACCAATTAAGATAAGAGGCAGTTAACAGGAAGTGCTTGTTTGACATCCTGTCACGTTAACGAGGACAACCGTAATTGGACTCGTGTATTTAATGGTAGGCGTAAAATGCTGTTAGTTGTCAGCGCTTACATTTTTGTTTTCCCTGAAAAGGAGAGATTTCTTTTTTCTTTCTGTAAAGATAAGGGATATTTTTGTTGTAACTGAGTGTAAATGTCAAGACTTTTAAGATCTAGTTGCACAGCAAATGAGGCACTAAGGACTGTGCTTATCAAAGGCTTCTTCCTAACACCAATTCAAGGTTGCTCGTGCAGTTCCCTCCTGCCTGTGGTGGCATTCAAGATACCATCTCCAAACATTAAAAGAGTACTGCTGAGCTCCTTTTATTAAGGATGTGACTGTTTCTGCTGGAGAAAGCATTGATAGTCTACAAATCATCTTGTTTGGGGCATTTCTCTGCAGCAAACCCTTTGCTTACCCAGTCACCAGAAAACAATTTTGGCATTGTATGTTTCATATTTCTCATATAAATGTCATTAAAGTGACATATGAGTTTCACACCAGGAGGTGGAAAGGATGGTGGAGGGTGTGTCACCTAGGCGAGATGCCTGCCAAGCTGCAGATCACTGTTAGAGACCAACACACAACAAAACTGTTTTTGCAGCGTGGATAGTGGCTCAAAAAGCATCTATTTTTTTTACAGACATCTGTGTTTTTTCCTGCCAGGATAGTGGCACAAGCGGTTGTTGTAAGCAAGATATAATTGGTTTTACTGCTGGGATAATCCTACAAAAAGCAGTTGTTATTTACCAAGACATCACTGCTTTTCCAGTGGTGATCATGCGAAAAGCAGTTCTTTTTAGCTGAGACGCCGCTGCTTCTCTAGTGGAGATAGTGCCACAAAACTTTGTTGTTTTTTATGGAGATATCAGTGCTTTTCCTGCCAGGAAGAAGATATTGATGTGTTTCCTTCCTTGATGGCAGAAAAAGGCAGATATGTTTTACCAAGACATCACTGCTTTTCTAATGGGGATATTGCCAGAAAAAAACCCAACATTTTTTGACAGAGATATTTCTGTTTTGGCTGCTGGAATAATGCTGCAAAAAAAGGTTGTTACCAAGATCTTTACCAAGATGTTGTTTTTTTACAGAAACATCACTGCTTTTCCAGTGGTGAATGAAATCATGAAAAAGCAGTTGATTTAACATGACATTTACCATGAAGTGCTCCTCCTGCTGGGGTAATCTCACGAAAACTGGGTTTCCAGCGGGAATATTCCTACAAAAAGGCTTTTTTTAAAACTTAGATATTGCTACTTTTGCTATGAAGTTGTTGTTTTAGCAAGGCATAATTGCTTCTTATGCCCGGATAATCTTTCAAAAAGCAATTGTTTTTTTACCGAGACAGCACTGCTTTTCCCGCAGGGATAGTGCCATGAAAAGGATCTGTTTTTACTGAGACATTGCTATTTTTCTTTCCCGGATAATGGCACAAAATCAGTTGTATTTTACAAAGACATTACTGCTTTTCTAGCGTGGATAGTGCCACAAAAATTGTTTGTATTTAGTGTACACCAGTTTTCCTGCCAGGAAAGTGGCATGAAAAGCAGTCATTTATTACTTAGACATCACTGCTTTTCTAGCACGGAATAATGCCATGAAAAAGCAGTTTCTTTACCAAGACATCAGTGCTCCTCCTGCTGGGATAGTCTCATGAAAAGCAGTTGGCTTTTACTGAGACATCACTGCTTTTCCAGCGTGGATATTTCCACAAAAAAAAAAAAAAAGTTTTTTAGTGAGATATTGCTGCTTTCTGCCAGTATAATGCCACAAAAAGTGGTTGTTTTTTAACGAGACATTGCTGCATGTCCTGCAAAAATAGTGGCATGAAAAGCTGTAGTTTTTTACCAAGACATTATTGCTTTTACAGCAGAAATGTTGCCCCTGCATATTCAAAGCCAAAACATGATCTTTTCCTAACATTATATGTTTCTGCCACATCATAATGTGCAAATGTAACGTATCTGTGGTTTGCAGAAATGTACAATGCCAGCATTTTTTTTTTTTTTGTTGCGATTTGGTTGTACTTGCCGGCAAATGTCAGCAGCACCACACTCACACAAACCCTGGCAGGCTAAACCAGGAGACGTTAAGTCCAGTGTAACACTATGCAGGTGCAGAGCTCACGGGGAGCTGCCGTGTATGTTGGAGTTCCTGTTTGTTTGGGCTTGGCCCCCTCTTTCAAGCCCCAGGAGGAAGTGAGCTGGCTGGGGTTCTGTTCGGGATCAAACCTGGGCCTCGAGCTGGAAAAAAAAAAATGGCTGGTGTTTATTGTAGCTGTGGTTGCCTGGAAGTGACTGGCAGCAAAGCACGCACGGTTTGTCAAAATGAACAGAGGCCAGAGGCATAAAACAGACAACCTCTTCATACAAGGGAGATGACTGGGACCACACTTACTGCACCGAGAGAATTACACAAACATGGTATCAATGTCTGCGCTTTAGAGACGCTTACGAATTCCCATACATATATCCAGAATCTATTAAAAATCCCATTCGGGTTGACTTGGAATTAATTCTCCTGTATAAACTCATGTCAACGTTTGAATGTGCATGAATGAGATAATGACACACAGCTTGTGTAAACAGCGACGCTAAATATTTGAAAATGCAAGTCACTCATCAGCGGAATTATAGTGCTGAATTGTGTTTCTCTGCTGGCTTTGCGATAACCAGGACATTCTTTAACCTGAGCACCTCCAATTAGAGGATTGGAGAAAGGGGGGATGGGAGGATGGAGGGGAACGAGGAGGGGGGGTGAACGCTATTGCTTTGACCCACCCGCTTTACTTGGAGGCGCACTCGAGAGGCAGAGATGTGGCGGCAGGATATCGCAGAGGAAAAACAGGCTCAGGCTCAGATGGCCAGGGGCTGCCTGTGCCTCTCTATCAATGCAAAACAGACTACTTCCTTGGGCAAAGAGGACATTTCACTTTTTATAAGCCTCCCTTCTCTTTTTTTTTTCTGGGCTTACATTAATTTTGAAAGCAGAGGGGAGGCTGAGAGTGCAGAGAACGAGAGCAAAAAACAGAGAAAGACACAGACAGGGGCGGAAAAGAAAGGAAAAGACGTGCAGATGAAAAGCATCTTTAGGATGCCGGAAACATCTGGTTTCATATTTGGAGACCCCGAAAGGAAATTGCAAATAGACAAAACTCTTATGTTTTGATTTATTTTATTATTTGATGGCTGGGTGATGCCAGCCGTGCAGTAGAGGCCTCTGGTCGTAAATACAGGAGCCGAGCGATGTGACGGGGCATTAGGGATGTCTCCTTACTGTCCCCTGACTGATTGATACCGCTTCTAATAACATCCACAACCACTGTGTTCTGTTCTAAATTACACAAAACTGAAGGGCTGTTGTTAATTGGATGAATGGACGCAGGGGAGAGAAGGCGCTTCAGAGGAGACAGAGGGGAAATACAGACATGAGGAGGGAAGAGCGTGAAGGGAGGAAAGGAGATAAGAAAGATAGGAAAGGAGATACAGATGAGTGTCATTGGCTCATTTGATCGCAGTGGTTCATTTTAAACATTGTCTTCTTAATTTTGCACATACATGTTTAAGGTATTCCAGGATTGAAAATGTCCTTGTTATTCTAATTATACAAGAAAAATATAACATTTAATTAGGTTAGGACATGGGTTGCACAATATTGTTTTTTGAATCATCATGATACAATTGACAAAAAGCTGATAGTCTACCAATTTTCAATGTCAGGCCATCGGTGAGCATCTGTCCCCCTAGTTTCTGCCATGTATCCCACACCATTGGCCCCTGTGGCTGTTTTCCAGGCGTTTCAGCATGCCTATTCAGCACTGGAGCCTGTCAGCAAGGGAAATCAGTCTGAATGGCATTTCAGCTAAGGGGAACAAGAGCTGAAATGGAAGTGAGGAAAGTAAACAAATGGCTAAAGTAAAGATGGTGTGAGATTAAAACAAACTTTTAACATTAGGTAAGATTTTCTTTAGCGATTGAGCTCTTTAGCAGAAACAGTTTGTAATTGTTTGTTATTGTTCCCTAGCACACGATACGTACAATTTGTTCTTTCAACATTGGGTTGTGGTGTCAATGTGCTAACTGGCTAACCAGCATCTTGAATCCATCTTATCTCTTTTCTTTCCCTTTTCGAATGACAAATATAGACTACCACTGCCTGCTGGTGTGGAGAGATGCTTCCTCTCATGCAGGTGTAGAATGCACATGCTATTTCACTGTTGGCTGTAGTCTTTGCGGTGTGTTTAAGTGCAACTTCTGGCCAGGACACAGATGACGTCAAAGCGACACAACAGAAAGCACTTGTTGTCCCTAGTTCTTTGATGTTGGCTTGGTGCGTCTGGGCCTTAAGAGACTATGGCACATGTTGTGAAACCAGACACCCTAACTGTGCGTTCACACCAAACGCGATGGACGCGATGTCATCGCCCGTAACGCGAGTATCGCATCGCTTGATCACAAATGTCACCTTTTTGATCATCGCTTCATCGCTTCAATCGCGATGACGCAACCCTCCTCCCGCAATTTTCTTCACCTCCCGCTATTATCTCGTCAACCATGGCTGAGTTAACTACCGTAGCTGCTCTTTATCTGTTGTGGACATCTGATTTGGATCGGAGACCCAAACGCCGCCGTGTCTGGGTTCACAATACCCTCCAGAAACGCACACAGCTGGGTGAATATCATCACCTCCTGCAAGAGCTGCGTCTGGATGACGGTCGTTTCCAGCGGTACTTCAGGCTGACGCTGGCCCAGTTTGAGGACCTGTTGGCCCGTATCAGTGCGAGGATCTCCCGCCTAGACACCAACTACAGGCGCTTCATCCCAGCTGCGGAGCACCTGTCCATCTGTCTCTGGTTAGTTGCTTATAATTTCTTTATGAAAATGAACACTGATTGGATGTTGCGGCACAGTGTCATGCGATGTTGCTTGAAAAGTTCAAATTTTTCAACTTCAAGCGACACACGTGATGAGGCGATGGACGCGTCATCGCGTCGCTCTTATCGCCTGAAATGCGTCGCCCGAAGGGACATCGCGTGTCATCGCGTCATTTACATTGATTTTGAATGGAAACTTGTGGCGTTCATCGCGTCCATTGCGTTTGGTGTGAACACACAGTAAGGCAGAGGTTGGCAATCTTTATCATTATAAGAGCCGTTACTAGCCAAAAGAAAAGAAATCTGTCTGGAGCTGTTAAACATATTTGAATAAAGGTATCAGCCAATTAAGCAACATTACAAATAGGTCTAAATGAGCATTCATTAATATATATTACTACAAGGTGGCTACTCTGCAGTGGGCTATTTCTAATTATTTTGTACTTTAATTTTGTAGCATTGGTGGTGAAAGCAAATTCATCTGTCCACACTTTATTACATTCTCTATTTTCCTCCAA
Source organism: Epinephelus lanceolatus (assembly GCF_041903045.1). Taxonomy (NCBI): domain Eukaryota; kingdom Metazoa; phylum Chordata; class Actinopteri; order Perciformes; family Serranidae; genus Epinephelus; species Epinephelus lanceolatus. The sequence goes on along the minus strand of NC_135757.1, from coordinate 22,071,331 downwards.
GACATTTCCTTTTTTGGATTTGAAGTCATAGCTAACCTTGCTAAAGAGACTCCAGGCAGCCACCACTACTGAAATTCAACAAAATTTAGAGAGAAAAGCTCCAGGTTATGGACGTATGATGCACATTTTAGTTGATGAAACATTTTTTTAATTCGATGTATAGGCTACACATTTTTACAATTGTAGAATGCAATTGACCTATGGCTAAGCCCCGCCCCCCTCCACTCACTCGGACAAACTATCAACACTCAGTGACCGGCGCTATGGCAGGTGTCATAGTACACGGCATTTCGCAGGGAGCAATTGATGATTTTTGGGGACATAACGATCAGATGTCACTGAGAAGTAACCAAAAGGGCCTAAACTATGCATTGGAGGGATATATTCATCATTTTATTATTGAGAAGGTCGATGAAAAGCTTAAATTAAAAGCCAAAGTGTACAGGTCACAGTGTACGCTTGTGAACTGCATCTCGTTGCCGTCGCCATCAAAGACAACAAGTTAAAGGGCCAGTGTGTAATATTTGGCATGGTTTATTGTCAATCTGAATCTGAATCTGAATATTCTACCCATTAATATGTTTATACAAGTGTATGATCGCTATAAAATAAAATTTGTTTGGTTTTCGTAGCCTTATAATTATGCTTTTATATATATATATATATATATATATATAGCAAGGGCCTTGCTTTAGAGAGGTCGCCATCTTGCGCTGCCATGTATGTACGGCAGAGTGGACAATCCAGCCAGCCAGAGAACGCGTTTCGCGTGTATAAATGAACCAACGAAGACAGCGGAAGGAAGGAAGAAGGAGGAAGAAACAGCAGAGTGTTAGTAGTTCGTCGATAGAGAGTAGTAAAAAGTTTTTTTAGTTATAAAGTTTGCGAATGGACCACACTTACCACGCAACAGGAGAGAATGAACCCGAACCGTCATCTGCGAGGAAAAGAAGACGCAACTTCACTCCTTGTGATGCACTCTCTGCGGCGCTTTTCCTCCTGATGATATATCTCCCCAACAATGGTAGCAGTAGCACCGAATCCCATTCTGTGCATTCAGCCTCTCTTCTCACCCGCTCAGCATCAAACACATGGAGTTCCTCATCTGTATGCTCCAGTGCAAATAGGTATGGCTCTGGGTCTGTGTCCGCTACAAGAAACTCTTCAAAATCGCGTTCAAAGTCGTCCATTGCAGCTACTATAGTCCAGAGATATTGCTAGGCTAAATAAACAGCTGAGCTCTGTTTACCGGCTACGCTGTCAGTTAGTGTGCGGGCTGGAGATTGGCAGAGCAGAGAGGGGAGGGGGGTCCCCACTCGGAATGGTAAACGAGTATGTGTGTAAAGTTATGAAGTGTGTCTGTTACGCTAGAAGAGTCAGAGTTTGGGATGGAGTGGAGTGTTACCGGAGTTTCTGGAGTGCTCAAATAAACGGGCCTTTTTCCCGAATGCTCCTCTGGTCTCCTGCTCGTGAGGGATTCATTACAATATCATAACATGGTTTAGATTTCTAAATAAACATACACCTCGTCGCTAGATAGACCTACTCCTGAAAAAGTCGTGCGCAAGGCTTTTTGTCCCTACGAGGCCACCGTCATTTACCCGACGGGAGGGGTGAGCGAGTGAGCCCTGCAAGCTAGAATTTGACCACTGATGTCACTGTTTTCAACCCATTTTACACACTGGCCCTTTAAGGTTTTAGGCTCAGAATATGAGAAAAGGATAACGGCCTTTTTACCATCTTTACCAAGAGTGTCTCTCCTTTAGTTTGGTGCTACAGTATTTACACTGAATCATTCAGCATAACGTTTGCCAACCTTTGTTATCTCTGCCATTACAGATAAATGAATGAAGCTAAGCTCCAGAAGTTAATGTTAGCTTAACTAGAGCCCTTTGGACAACAGCTAACAATGATGTACGATCACCAAAGTACAAAAACTGGAACAAAATAGGCTAATGAACTCCCAGCAAACAAGGTGACATGATAAACAACGCAGCTAGGAGCTAACGTTTGGCTAACTTTAGCTAACGTTAGCTAGAGATGTTAAAGATAACTTTATATTTCTTTCCAGCAAAGTGACAATATGTTGCCTCAAACACAATGTTGACTTACCTTAGAACAGATGTAGACATCATTGTTAATCTTATTCACGTTGAGTTGATGTTGTGGTCTAACGTTACCACACAACTTTATCCAAAGGAGACACTTTTCTCGGTTGAGATGTGGTTTAAAGTGTAAAAAAATACACCTGGTCGCCCAGCCTCTCAGGATACCTTGTGTCAGAGTTGCATGTACCCCATGCACACCGTTTGACCATTTTTAGACTTCAAATCTCCGAAAAAGCTCATAAAACCGAATGAAACTTTCTGTAATGCATTTCAATGAACGTCCAGGCAGAGAATGTCCAAGTGTATGGGAATGGCTATACGCACTGTGATTGACTCATCGCGTTTGAGGGCGGGACTTAGCCATAGGTCAATTATCACTTTAGGCCTACAACAATGACAAATAAAAATGTGACTGTCAAAAAATAACTGTTATTAACAATTATTAATAACCTGTTTGCCTCTTCCTTGCGGCTCTACAGGCCCACTCCTCACCAAGTTGACTACAATAGTGCTTATTATATTGTAATGTATTGATTGATGACTATTATATTATTATAATATCACTTAAATTTAGTAATTCAGTAATACATTACTATTTAAATTATATTGCTGTCACACAAGATACAGTGCCCTCCAAAAGTATTGGAACAGTGAGGCCAATTCCTTTATTTCTGTTGTAGACTGAAAATATTTGGGTTTGACATCAAAAGATGAATATGGGACAAGAGATCAACATTTCAGCTTTTATTTCCAGGTATTTACATCTGGATCTGATACACAACTTAGAAGATAGCACCTTTTTTTTGAACCCACCCATTTTTCATGAGAGCAAAAGTATTGGAACATGTGACTGACAGGTGTGTTTTGTTGCCCAGGTGTCTTCCAATTACATTGATTATTCAAACAATAAATAGCACTGGATGTCTGAGCTCAGTTTCAGATTGGGTACAATAGGTTTTGCCTGTGCAGACTGCATTTAGAAGTGGAACCAACATGAAAACCAGAGAGCTGTCTATGGGTGAAAAAGAAGCAATTGTGAATCTGAGAGAAGATGGACAATTAATCAGAGCCATTGCACAAACACTGGCCATAGCCAGTACAACCATTTGGAATGTCCTGAAGAAGAAAGAAACCACTGGTGTACTAAGCAACAGACGTCGAACAGGTAGACCAAGGAAAACATCAGCAGTTGATGACAGAAACATTGTGAGAGCTGTAAAGAAAGACCCTAAAACAACTGTTAGTGACATCAGCAACAACCTCCAGAGGGCAGGAGTGAAGGTATCACAATCTACTGTTCGCAGAAGACTTCATGAACAAAAGTACAGAGGCTACACCAGAAGATGCAAACCACTCATTAGCAAGAAGAATAGGAAGGCCAGGCTGGAATTTGCCAAAAGGTACAGAGATGAGCCTCAGAAATTCTGGGAAAAAGTTTTATGGACTGATGAGACAAAGATTAACTTTTTCCAAAGTGATGGAAAGGCAAAAGTTTGAAGAAAGAAAGGATCTGCTCATGATCCCAAACATACAAGCTCATCTGTGAAACACGGTGGAGGTAATGTCATGGCTTGGGCTTGCATGGCTTCTTCTGGGATGGGCTCTTTCATCCTCATTGATGATGTAACACATGATGGCAACAGCAAAATCAACTCAGAAGTCTACAGAAACATTTTGTCTGCTAATTTAAAGAAAGATGCAACCAAACTGATTGGGAGATCCTTCATCATGCAGCAAGATAACAACCCAAAACACACTGCCAAAACAACAAAGGAGTTCATCAGGGGCAAGAAGTGGAAGGTTTTAGACTGGCCAAGTCAGTCTCCAGACTTAAACCCAATAGAGCATGCATTTTACCTGCTGAAGAGGAGACTGAAGGGATTAACCCCCCAAAACAAACAACAACTGAAAGAGGCTGCGGTGAAAGCCTGGAACAGCATCACAAAAGAAGAATGCAAAAGTTTGGTGATGTCAATGGGTCACAGGCTTGATGCAGTTATTGAAAGCAAAGGATTTGCAACTAAATATTAAGTCTCATTCACTTTAATCTATTTTAAGTTTATATGTTCCAATACTTTTGCTCACCTAAAGATTTTGTGTTCCATTACAAATAATGCTATCTTCTAAGTTGTGTATCAGATCCAGATGTAAATACCTGGAAATAAAAGCTGAAATGTTGATCGCTTGTCTCATATTCATCTTTTGATGTCAAACCCAAATGTTTTCAGTCTACAACAAAAGTAAACCAATTGGACTCACTGTTCCAATACTTTTGGAGGGCACTGTATATTTCCTGTCACACTGACATCAATACAGTTCATTTTTCTCTCCCTCTCATCCCATAGTCTGCTCCTTACACCACAAACAAACCTCTTTAGAATTAGTAACCACATACAGCATACACAAATATCAGAACATGAACACACACATATTACCAACACATACTCTACCTAAGACAATCTAATCTCTAGTCCTGGACTTTTATCATATCACTGCATGCATCATCACAACTGCTTAATGTTATTGTCTGTCTGTCATTTCCATATACTTGTATGTCAAAGCCACGGGGAGCCAATGGAGAGGATCTAAAGAGCTGCATGCGGCTCTGGAGCTGCAGGTTGCCTACCCCTGACTGAAGGCGTTCATTGGTACCAACCATGTTGGTATATCTTTTGGCAAAGGGGCTAAGAAGTGCTTCAAAGTTTGGCTAAATTTTAGCAACACAACAACTGTCATGTCCATTTTTCATTTTGGTACTTAAACTTTGTAGTATTAGCATTAGCTACAAAAATATTATAAACTACCACTGCCACTGCAGAGTAGCCACCTTATAGGAAAACATATCAATGAATGCTCATTTAGACCTATTAGTAATGTTTACAGGCTGATTAAGTCTTAATAGGCTGAGTTACTTACATTGCAAGGCTCAAATATGTTTTGCAGTTTTTTGGGCTAAAAATGTTGCCCCTGACCTAACATATGTATAGATACACAACACACTAAAACAGGATTGATGTGCAACTCAAAATGTTAAAGGATAGTGCACCCAAAAATGAAAGTTCAAGGGGAGAAGGGGTAGCAACAGCGACGTTTGAATCTGGGGCGCCGTAAGCCTCCATTAGGTGGAGTTGTGTTGCTACCCCCTCTCCCCCTTGGATCTCCGCAAGGGATGTGAGGACTCTAAAACTTCACCTGAGCCTCCCTCGGCATATGGGTGAGAAGATAATGGCTGAATTTTCATTTTTGGGTGCACTATCCCTTTAAGTGTACCAGAATTAGTCTATGCACATCAGATAATTAGTAACATTAACTGTGAAATAAGCCGAGGATATCATTCCTTAACTCTCATTTCAAGAGTTTTCAACCAGCCTATATACTTAACCCTGTAAAACCCACTGTTGCAAATTTACAACATCACTTTTAACAATTCTAAAAAAAAAGGCCTGCAAATGTTTTTTTTTTCCTCAAGACCACATTTACATAGTTAATGGGTCCTAATGTTTGTCCTCACAATGCTATTGGATAGAAAAAGTGTTTATAGGTCTGGTCATCTGGCCATGAACTCACTCTACCTGCAAACTTCCGTTGAGCTCATCTCCTTTTTTTGCATAACTGGATTTGTCAGGATTAAAGTAAGTAAAATTCCTCAAATATTTTTTTTGTGTTTATTACAATGTCTAGAACATGTACATATTTAGTTGTTTTGGAAAACATTCATCAAATTTGATTTATAGCTTGTTATGTCTATGTTGTAATTCTACAACGTTGGGTCAGTGTGGTAGTCAAAATAGCCTGTGCTTCCTTACACATTACATAAGGTCACTGCACTTCTGACATGGTCACAAATTGAAAAAAAATGTAGTAGAAATTTAAAGTATTAGATGATTCTTTGTAACGAAGCTCTAAATGTGCTTTTCTGTTAAATTTTTACTTAGTTTAGCTTAGACCATAATTAAACACATGAATAAATTGTATGGGGTATTTGAAACTCCAGCATCTATAGCAGTATTTGAAACTCCCTGTATCTTTGTAGTTTTTTGTTTGTTTTTTAACTTCTAAATGATCCTGAGCTATTTTTCTCAGTGTTGCCCAAGCAGCAGTTTGTAGCATTAAGAGATAGAAAAACGGGTTCTGAATGTTCTGGATTTGTTGGGGGGATGCCTGTTGCATTGTTCAGGGACAGGTGCGAATGGTCTTGAATGTGAACCTGTAAGTGCTCTGGGGAGGATGCATGTGTTCCTTTAGTGATTCAGTAACATCTAAAGAACTGCTTTGCCCATCGCTACACCAAAGTGTAACAACATCAGCTGGTTCAAACTAACTGATGAACAGAAGATACAAAAGTGGTAAAGTGAGCTCAGCAGTGTGTCATCATGTGGTATATAATATATATTTAAACAAGAGTTTAAACTGGAGAAGGATCTGTGGCATGAAAACAAAAAAGGCTGTTTGTAACTTTAGAGTAAATAACACCAGAAGTCCTGAAGTCAGTGAAGATGTGACGAGCTGGACAGAAACCAGAGGATCTGTAACCTCTGTGATGATGACGATGATGATGATGATGGTGTGGGACATGAGTTTCATATTCAGTTTGAATGTCAGAATGAAGCTTAATGACTTCCAGAGAAAGGTATTAGCCAAAGTTTTATTTGCACCATCCATCTAAAGTCATCTGTTAACTGGGTGTTTTGTCTAAAGAACGTTCTTCCTCTGTTTGAGTAACATTGGTTGTACTTTGGCCACGCCGTGTGCCATCCTTCTGTTATTGTATGTAATGTGATATGGTCTTGAAAATGAAAATAAGAAACTGAATGTATTTGCCATCATCCAAAGGTTTTTATCACCTTAATTGGGATCAGTGGACCAACAGTATCTCTTTAGCCCATGAATTTAACGATCCAATGTCTGTTGCATTGTTCAGGGACAGGTGCGAATGGTCTTGAATGTGAACCTGTAAGTGCTCTGAGGGGATGCATGTGTTCCTTTTAGTATGATAAGCAGAGAGCATAATAGACCAGCCAGACAGTATTGTTTGAATGTAGTAAACCACATTGAAAGTGACGGAGGAAAAAGTTTTGTAAATATATTTTTTTCCAATATTTTTATTTATAAATGCTTTTTCATAAAACTATGATTGTTGTGTGATTATTACTCATGATATATACTGTTATGGGGCTAAGTAAGCAATCAACCCTGCAAATGAATACTTAAATGTTCTGTATATCTGTTCAGACAAAGTGAGTACAAACACAGAAGTTCTGCTCCCAGCTATGCCCAACGTTGCAAATTTACAACTTTTCCGTAAAAACTTACTAAAATGGAAAACATTTGATTTCTACATCAGAAGCCTCCTAAAACAATATCTGAGAGGTCAAAAAAAAATTGCTCATTTTTTTCTATATCTGGGTCTTACAGGGTTAAGCATTTGGTTTTGGTGTGTCACCCCAAGATTTTCAATGACCAGATCTGGCCACCCCTATGAAAAGTTTTTTGGGGTGCCACTGCATATCATTTTAAAACTGCACTTTAAAATGTTACTATCAATTCATCAGTGCCCTTTGTATTCAGTTTAGTGTTCAATTTGCTTAATATAAGAATATTGGAAATATTTTCCTGTCATTTTTTAGAATTCAACAAGCAATTTGAGGTATTTTTGCAGTATACTGAAAGCTGAAGAAAGGTGGAACTGAGTGTACTTTAATATCTGTTTATTAATGTCCTGATTAATATCATTATTGCAATATTTTCTTCCTGTCATAGTCAGGACAATTAATTTGGGGGTTTCAGTTGATGAAAATAGTTTTGGCTTTAACCATTAAGAGATCTTTTTTTTTTTCAACACCAGATTTCTCACTAAGCATCTATCATTTGGAAGTCCTACAATGACACAAAACAGTAGGACGTTGATTTTACTCATCCTTTCTGTGTCCTTGGATGCACATTTAGAAAGCTTGTTAGAACAAAGTTGGAAGACACACTTCCATGCGTGTTGCGTCGATGGCTTCGTGTCTATAGAATATGGTAGCGCTGCAGCAACAAGTGGAACTGCCCAACTGATCTACTGTATTTGGAACAGCAGCCCCAGCGGCATGACTGGAACATGTGGTGTTATTCTGACCCTCACAGCTATCCATTGTGGAGGTACATTATGTTCACTGCCAAAAATCTCCCGATGCAACTGTATAAAGCTGCAGCTCCTAATATAGCATTGAGGCGTAGGATAACCTATGAACCGGCCTCCAACCAAGAACACAAGTAGGTGGATTTCTGTCCGAAGAGCACTCAGGTCAAAAATCCATCCACGCCGTGCAAGAGACGAAGCTTTCTCTTCTTAAAAATCTTTTTTATTCAACTTATTTTGGCAGACAAAAAAAAATAAGGCAGCAGATAATGAAAGTTGAGCAGTTGGAGTCAAGCAGACTCAAGGAAAAGCTGTCAAGGAACAAGAAGCCAGAGTGAAACTGCAGTGATGGGGAGAGTTTTATAAGCAGATTTCTAACAGATATCACTGATTTTTCGATCAAATCTATCATTCAAAACTTCCATTAAACTTTGTTTTATTTTAGTTGTTGAATTGTTAGTCTGGTTTACATTGTTAAGATGACGCATGTTGGAAAACTACATGAACTGTGGCTGCTGGTAGACACCCCATCTCTGTGATGTTGTGTTCACACCACACGTGGTGGAAATTTCTGTGTTGCGTTACTTCCATGAGTTTGAATG